>NC_064617.1:314224634-314824634 GCF_023898315.1 Schistocerca nitens | reverse complement strand
CTGAAAACAGTAGTAAGGGACAGTGGATGAAAAACAGAGTCATTGAATGTCATATATTATACTTGGTGAGCTTTATGCATATTACTATGATAGCTCTACGATAAACCTAGAAATTGCAGTTTTATCTCTAATTTTAGATTCTCACTAATGACAGCTTTGTCAGTACATGTGGATGTGAACATTGATAATTGGAAATACGTGGCTGTTACTACTAGTAACGTGTGGGTATTCGTGATAGAAAAATGGTTTTCAGAAACGATTAGTACAAATGGTGTGGGTAACTACGACTCAGATAAAGATGCTGAATATGTTCTTGTACGCAAATGCGCTTCAAAAGGTGCTGCTAATCAGGTACATTCGAACAATTCTTTAGGAAAGTAAATAATTTTAAGTTGCAGCCCTTACCGTTGTTTACGTGAAATCATGACAGTGTGTTGGTAGAAATATTAAGGACCATCCTTAACATTGAGCTGAATCATAGATTAATTTTTGAGGTGGTTATACTTCATTATTTCAAAAACTGGTAATGCAGATCTTAGTATCATAAATTGAAACGATGCTGACTTTTTAAATTTGTATTTTTGAGAAATTACACTGTAATGTTTCGTTAACCCACCCAGCAGGCAAACAGTGGTAAGTCAATGCTAACTGATGTTAAGTGAACTCAGTTTACAAGTAACACTGTCAAGTAACCACTGACGTGAAACTTCCTGGCAGTGCTCTAGAGCACTTGCCCGCGAAAGGCAACAGTCCCGAGTTTGAGTCTGGGTCCGGCACACAGTTTTAATCTGCCAGGAAGTTTCGTATCAGCGCACACTCCGCTGCAGAGTGAAAATCTCATTCTGGAACCACTGACGTATTTTCAAGAATAAAATTTTGAATAGAATTAACGATTGTAAAGCTATGTCGTTACTCTATAAATTTTTGAAATCAATGAATATCTGAAAAAAAAGATGGATGTACTTGAAGTATCTGACTTGTGAGCTGTTTACTGGCAATTTCCCAAAACAGCCAACTTGTCCCTTATTATTGTTTACAGTCAATATCTTCGTTTATACATACATGTTTCGAACTGTTTTTTATGCCAAAGACCAGGGGGAGGTCTGGGTGCAATAGGAGAATACTTATGTCTCTGGTATGTACAGTAGGCTGAGCTGCAGCGTTGTGCCGGGCGGTGTTGCAGTGGAGGAGCTGGAGTGCCTGGGCTCGTGGCGGGACGGCTCGGTGCGCTACTTCGTGGGCCGGCTGGAGCACCGGCTGGCGCACTCTGACGAGGACCGCTACCGCTGCTTCGTGTACGAGCGCCTCTCCGGGCCCGGCGACGCCGTCTCCTTCAACGTGGCCCAGTCGGGCGACGCCACCTGCTCCGGGCTGCTGTCCGCCAGCGAGGGCTCCCGCACCATGCGCCTCACCAACAGTAAGTCAGACTCTTGAACATTACCACCACTCATAGTAAGTTGGAACGTAGTTCAGAAGGAAGGAAAGGAGACTCCCTTGTAAGAAATCGCCAGAGGCGTGATCGTTACCAGTGGAGTACAAGGTCTGTTTGGGTAATGATGAAATAAGTATGCCAGGTCCTTCTCAAAGGAAAACTTCCATTTTGGCATTTGCTCTAACGAATTTAAGAAAACCACAGGTAACGTATACACTTGTTGTAGCTGGGATTCACAGTCATAAAAAACCTTTTGAAGGACATCATCTTTACGCCAGTGACTGTTGTAAGTGTTTACTACACACTATTACAATTTAGGCCTTAGGCCATTATCAAGTCCTGACATTACGGCTTTAAGCCATGTCAACGTAATGTAAGCTGACACATTTGTACGTCTTTTTTTCTTTATTGTTATTACACTCCCCAAAATGGGGCGGGCTGGCAGTGGCACAATACACTGCTGTCCAGCCAAGAGAGTTACAGAAAAACATAGTCAAATGAGAAAAGAACACATAACATAGACTGGTATAAATTGTTGAGTACACAAAAACAAAAATAGATGAGTATAAATGGTAGATTTAAAAACAACACAGATGAGAACCACTCAAACATTCGGAGAATGAGCACTGTGAGTCGACACAAAAACAAAGAAACACCGCAGTGGGAACACAAACGAATGATGCTGGCGACAGCGTTGGTGCTGATGGAATGTAGCACTGCACACCTTACTGGAGAAACACTGACATCATAACGAAAATGTTAAAAATCGCTGCACCGAAGGGGACCTACCACTGGGTGAAGGGTAGAAGGGTGAGAAGAAAAGGGAGGGGGAGAGACAATAGGGGAAACCAGGAGGGGAGGAGGAAGGGGCCTGCGAGGGGAGAAGGAAGGAGCCAGAAGCTTGGGAGGGGGTTGAAAAGGAGAAAAAAGCTGGTCGGCAGGGAAAAAAGAGGAGAAGGGGGAGAGGGTGGGAGTGAGGAAGCCCGGAGGAGGGAGGGGGGAAGAAAGAGGGATTAGAGCTGGTAGTAGGTGTAGATGGAAGGCACGAGGACATCATCCGAGAGGGGGAGTTGGCGGAAGCCACCTTGGGTGTGGGTACGGAGTGTGTGGAGATGGAGACCAGGTAGGACACTGTGTTACCAGCATGGCAGCAGGCTAGGGTGTGAGAGGATGGGGGAAACCAAAGGATGGGGGGGGGGGATCCAGTTTACACGAGACGTAGAGGATCCATATTCATTCAAGGAACAGGAAGGGAATCAGATCATAAAGGATCCTCGTGGGGGACAGGGGACGGATGTGATAAGCGAGGCAGAGTGCATTGTGCTCAAGGATTTGCAGGGATTTGTAGTAGATGGGGGGGGGGGGGGCGGCAGAGATCCAAACAGGGTGGGCAAAACATAGGAAGGGGCGGATGAGGGAATTATTATAGGTATATAGGATAGTGGAAGGGTCTAACCCCATCTTTGACCATATAGGAGTTTGAGGAGATGGAGGCGGTTACATGCTTTGGCTTGGACTGTGAGTAGATGGGGTGTTCAGTAAAGGCGGCGGTCGACGGTGATGCCAAGGTACTTGAAGGTGGGAGTGAGAGTAATGGGGCGGCCATAGATGGTAAGGTAGAAATCCAGGAGGCGGTAGGAGGGGGTGGTGTGGCCTACGATGATTGCTTGGGTCTTGGAGGGTTTGAACATCGTAAAACAACACAACACTTCTGCAGCTGTGGTCTAATGCATGTGTGGCTGGTGATGGGCTAACGAACATGTGCATTTTCAGATTGTGTTGTTTCACGATGTTTCAATACGTGTGCTCGCACTTTGTAACAACGACACAAATGTATTTAACATGATTGACAACGACATACAACAGAGCGGATTTTCCTCCTTTCCCCGCCCGTCTCCCTCCCCCTCTATCCCCCTCCCTCCCTTCTCCTTCATCTCCATGCCGCTTGCAGATCCTTTGGTTTGCTCATCGTCATCTGTGCGCTACGTCAGTGTTGTGTTTGGTGCTGTTTTCCTGTGCATCGAGAGCTGTGATTTTAATTGTGTGCTGGACTTGTGCATAGTGTTACTGTCAGTGATTGTTATGTGCTGCCCGTCCGTCGATACTTTTATGCTCCGGTCATACTTCGCCATGTGTTACTTTAATTGTCCCAGTGTCAGGTTTTTTGTGTGCGTTACTTTTTTACGTTTTTTATCTCCGTTTTACAGTCACCCCCTTCGTGTCTGTTGTCTTCCATAATGTTCTCCCCTTTTTTCTATCTATGTACACCATATTTTCTCCTTTATGTTATTTTTAAATTTCAATTGTGTGTTCTATATCTTTCGGCTGAAGAGCAGCGCATTTACTGCTGCCAGCCTGCTCCTATGGGGAATTGAAATACCATAAAAAAGACATAAAATGTTTCAGCTTACATTACGTTGACATGGCTTAAAGCAGTAATTATTATCAGCACTTGATAGTGGTCCAAGGCCGAAATTGCAATGTATAATAAAAACTTATAACAGTCACTGGCGTAAAGATGATGTCCTTCACAGGTGACGTAATTTGGGATACTCCTATACAGAACTAAAAGCCCGTTCTACTAGTGTGACACCATAAAGCCATCTCGCTTGGTCCAAGGCAGTGTTGTTAGCAGGTTCTAAGGCTTCTCAGAGTGGAAGGATCAAGTCGATAGAGGATTGTCAACATCAAAGTATATTTACTACAACGTAATAGCATAATAGCACGGCACCCTGGTATCAGCATACATATTGAGGCTACAGTCACTGGTTCTTACCAGCTAAACTTTATTTAAATGAAATGTAACAATAAAATAAAAAATAAAACATACAATATGCAGACGGAGACGGATCCGTTTTTAATCGTTCCTCGAGCGGATACTTAGCGATCGCATCCAATTGTACCGCGACAAAGCGCGGGCTCGAGAAAGAGCCGACACACTAATCGTTTCAGTGATACGTTACGGCTCAAGTTACACGGCTATTTCGATGGTCACGTGGTTCAAATGAGCGAGAGCGACACGAGAAATTTTACTGATAGCACTCTACGTAGTATTTGCTATTAGAATGTTAATCGCTAAGGATTTGGTGTCGGAGGCCACCAGTGATGTGCGTTGCGCATACGTCCACTGTGCGTAATATTTCCTTCACAGATGAGTTCGTTTCTCCGACACGATGATGAACTTTCCCCGATAAATGACCATCTAAAACGCATATTTGCAGAATTAATGTCGTGGGTCTTAGTGAACATCTTCCTTTTTAAACCCTACATAGACCGTTTACACTATCCGATCAAGAGAATCCGGAGATCAATTAGTCAATATTAATTTGAGATGTGTCCTTTGGGCTCTACTAGCGACACTTTTTTGTCTCTGAGTGCCCCTGCCCAGCGGCGTCGCCCTTTACGCCATCTCCTGTATGAGATGCATGCACTTAGTCTGTGCTAGATTGATTGCTTGTAACACTTTGGAACTAATTAGTGATTTCTTCCGGTGATTTCATGCTAAAATGCTCGATGGTCCCTGTCCGTTAGGAAATGAGCTCTACCTGGCTTTGGTTTAGCTATGGTTGTTCGTTCTTTCAGACATCATATTCACATCCGGAACAGTCGACTTGTGCAGCTTTAGAAGAGTTGAAATATCGTCGAGGGATCTGTTACTTCGGTGACATCCAGTGACTAGGCCACATTCGAAGTCACTGACCTCACAAGACAGACCCATTTGACTGTTACTGCTTCGCTGCTGACTACGCAGTACTCCCCGCCACATCTTACACTAGCCGGTCTGCCAATCGTTACATCTAATGGTCAATTCCGCATTAGAAAGAGTGTCGGGATACTTTTGATCAGATGGTATATTCTGAGTGAGACTGGTGAACTTGAAGTCAGACACTTGATAGTAGAGTTATTCATTCTGGAGGGGGATAACACTTTTTCCAGATTTCTTACATATCACTACGACGTGGAACATAAGCAGCTATCTCGAATGAACCGAGGAGGCAAAACAACAACAATATTCCGGACCCTCCCTCCGTTTCACCATCGGCTTTCAGTATTTACTCAATAGTAACCTAAGGATTTATAGATCGTAACTACACTACTCCAAGAAAGTTCGAGAAAATACACTTTTACAAGCGAATAGGACACCGCCTTCAGAGAGTGTTCAGTTATCCAGGATCACCCGTGCAATCTTGAAGAATCTCCCACCACAGTGATCGAAAAGATGACCAGTGAAGATATTTGTAGACAGATATGGCGCGGCCTAACGACTCTGGCGGTTTTCCCATCGGTGGAAATGGCCATTGAATCTTGCAGACTTTCATGACACAAGAAATGTTTATTTTTATGAAAGTAATAATTTACCAACAGGCGCGATGAAAAACCAAAGACGATTTACATGATCTGTGTCACAGAGTTTCCGTCAGCTTCGGTATCCCGAGAATCATTTATTCATTGTTTCGGTTGGTCCGGATCACGATGAAGGCACCGCGGACGCGCTCACGAAACGACCGAATCTGCAGCTGGCCTGCAGATCTGTCCCGAACGACGCGGCCTCCCAGTAGCTTTGACTACAACGTGCGCCTCCATCGTGCTCAGCGCGGGGAATTTCGGCGAGTGTCGCTCCCGAAGTACGAGAAGCAAAAAATCCTCTCGAAACACAAGCAATGACTAAGAAGTTTTTGCAGTACTAACAGACATTTCGTGAAGGAATATCCAACAATGTAATTTATAGTTTAGTAATATCTTTCTTAATAATTGTCTTCAGTGTACATTTTATCCCCCCCCCCCCTTAGTTGAACGCGTTTTGGAGCTACAAGACCATTCTCAGTGACTCAATTGGCGGTATTCGCTTCGCATTTTCGGGGTGAGGGTGTGGACGGAATTAAATTCTACATTTGTTTCAGGTTATCACCTTCCTTTGTAAACGAAATGTTCTTTTGCATTGGTAAAAAGCTTACACATTTGTCCTTACACTTCAAAACTATTGAGACTGAATTCGGGGTGTTACTATCCAAAATATCCCTAACGTAACAAGTTTTGAAGGCCACATCACAAACAAGTTCCCTCGCTACTTTCACGCCAAACAAATTCTCTCCGCTTACAGTGACATTTGGCGTTAGTAGTTTTTCTTCCAATCAATCGCAATGCCTGCTGATATTCCATAATCTCTGCAATTTGTTCCTTCAGCGACAGCGCGGAATAGTATCGACCGGTATCCGGAATTCAGGAAAGCCGCCATTAACCTGCGCGTCGGGAGCCACTACCATCTTTTTTTTATTTAATGCATTTATTAATTTCATCGTATTTAATCAACATTCTAGTCGTGAATCACCCATTACTTCCTACAGTGATAAATCAAGGTTTGTTGTTGTTGCGGTCTTCAGTCCAGAGACTGGTTTGATGCAGCTCTCCATGCTACAATAACCTGTGCAAGCCTCTTCATCTCCCAGTACCTACTGCAACCTACATCCTTCTGAATCTGTTAAGTGTATTCACTCTTGGTCTCCCTCTACGATTTTTACCCTCCACGCTGCCCTCCAATACTAAATTAGTAATCCCTTGATGCCTCAGAACATGTCCTACCAACCAATCCCTTCTTCTAGTCAAGTTGTGCCAAAAATTTCTCTTCTCTCCAATTCTATTCAGTACCTCCTCATTAGTTATATGATCTACCCATTTAATCTTCAGCATTCTTCTGTAGCACCACATTTCGAAAGCTTCTATTCTCTTGTTGTCCAAATTATTTATCGTCCAAGTTTCACTTCCATACATGGCTACACTCCATACAAATACATTCTGAAATGAATTCCTGACTTTTAAATCTATACTCGATGTTAACAAATTTCTCTTCTTCAGAAACGCTTTCCTTGCCATTGCCAGTCTACATTTTATGTCCTCTCTATTTCGACCATCATCAGTTATTTTGCTCCCCCAATAGCAAAACTCATTTACTACTTTAAGCCTCTCATTTCCTAATCTAACTCCCGCAGCATCATCCGATTTAATTCGATACATTCCATTATCCTCGTTTTGCTTCTGTTGATGTTCATCTTATATCCTCCTTTCAAGACACTGTCCATTCCGTTCAGCTGCTCTTCCCGGTCCTTTGCTGTCTCTGACAGAATTACAATGTCATCGGCGAACCTCAAAGTTTCTATTTCTTCTTCATAGATTTTAATTCCTACTTCGAATTTTTCTTTTCTTTCATTTACCGCTTGCTCAATATGCGGATTGAATAACATCGGGGATAGGCTACAACCCTGTCTCACTCTCTTCCCAACCATTGCTTCCCTTTCATGTCCCTCGACTCTTATAACTGCCATCTGCTTTCTGTACAAATTGTAAATAGCCTTTCGCTGCCTGTATTTTATCCCTGCCACCTTCAGAATTTGAAAGAGAGTATTCCAGTAAACATTCTCAAAAGCTTTCTCTTTCTCTACAAATGCTAGAAACATATGTTTGCCTTTCCTTATTTTATTTTCTAAGATAATTCGTAGAGTCAGTATTGCCTCACGTGTTCCAACATTTCTACGGAATCCAACCTGATTTCCCCGACGTGGGCTTCTACCAGTTTTTCCATTCGTCTGTAAAGAATTCGTCTCAGTATTTTGCACACGTGGCTTATTAAACTGATAGTTCGGTAATTTTTACATCTGTCAACACCTGCTTTCTTTGGGATTGGAATTATTATATTCTCCTTGAAGTCTGAGGGTATTTCGCCTGCCTCATATATCTTGCTCACTAGATGGTAGAGTTTTGTTAGGCCTGGCTCTCCCAAGGCTATTATTAGTTCTGATGGGATGTTGTCTACTCCTGGGGCCTTATTTCGACTTAGATCTTTCACTGCTCTGTCAAATTCTTCACGCAGTGTCATATCTCCTATTTCATCTTTTTCTACATTCTCTTCCGTTTCTATAATACTGTCCTCAAGAACATCACCCTTGTATAGACCCTCTATATACTCCTTCCACCTTTCTGCTTTCCCTTTTTTGCTTATTACTGTATTTCCATCTGAGTTGTTGGTATTCATGCAAGTCGTTCTTTTTGCTGTAAAGATCTCTTTAATTTTCATGAAGGCAGTATCTATCATACCCCTGGTGATATGCGCCTCTACATCCTTACATTTGTCCTCTAGCCATCCTTGCTTAGCCATTTTGCGCTTCCTGTCGATCTCATTTTGAGACGTTCGTATTATTTTTTACCTGCTCCATTTACTGCGTTTTTATGTTTTCTCCTTTCATCAATTAAATTGAATCTCTCTTCTGTTACCCAAGGATTTCTATTAGCCCTCGTCTTTTTGCCTACTTGAAACTCTGCTACCTCAAAGTTACCCATTCTTCTTCTACTGTATTTCTTTCCCCCATTCTTGTCAATCGTTCCCTAATGCTCTCCAAAAAAAAAAAAAAAAAAAAAAAATGGCTCTGAGCACTATGGGACTTAACATCTGTGGTCATCAGTCCCCTAGAACTTAGAACTACTTAAACCTAACTAACCTAAGGACATCACACACATCCATGCCCGAGGGAGCATTCGAACCTGCGACCGTAGCGGCCGCGCGGCTCCGGACTAAGCGCCAAGCGCCTAGAACCGCTAGACCACCGCGGCCGGCACACTAATGCTCTCCCTGAAGCTCTTTACAACCTCTGCTTCTTTCAATTTATCCAGGTTCCATCTCCTCAATTTCCCACCTTTGTCCAGTTTCTTCAGTTTTAATCGACAGTTCATAACCAATAGATTGTGGTCAGAGTGCACATCTGCCCCTGGAAAAGTCTTACAATTTAAAACCTGGTTCCTGAATCTCTGTCTTACCATTATATAATCTGATACCTTCCGGTATCTCCAGGCTTCTTCCATGTATACAACCATCTTTCAAGATTCTTTGTAAAATTCTACCAGGCGGCTTCCTCTTTCATTCCTTGCTCCCATTCCTTTTTCACCTTCTACGTGTCCTTCTCTTCCTTTTCCTACTGTCGAGTTCCAGTCACCCATGACTATTAAATTTTCGTCTCCCTTCACTATCTGAATAATTTCTTTTATCTCATCATACATTTCATCAATCTCTTCGTCATCTGCGGAGCTAATTGGCATATAAACTTGTACTACTGTGGTGGGCGTGGGCTCCGTATCTATCTTGGCCACAATGATGCGTTCTCTATGCTGTTTGTAGTACCTTACCCGCATTCCTATTTTTTATTCATTATTAAACCTACTCCTGCATTACCCCTATTTGATTTTGTATTCATAACCCTGTATTCACCTGACCAGAAGTCTTGTTCCTCCTGCCACCGAACTTCACTAATTTCCACTATATCTAACTTTAGCCTATCCATTTCCCTTTTTAAATTTTCTAACCTACCTGCCCGATTAAGGGATCTGACATTCCACGCTCCGATCCGTAGAACGCCAGTTTACTTTCTCCTGATAACAACGTCGTCCCGAGTAGTCCCCGTTCGGAGATCCGAATGGGGGACTATTTTACCTCCGGAATATTTTACCCAAGAGGACTCCATCATCATTCATCCATACAGTAAAGCTGCATGCCCCCGGGGAATATTACGGCCGTAGTTTCCCCTTGCTTTCTGCAGTTCGCAGTACCAGCACAGCAAGGCCGTTTTGGTTAGTGTTAATGGCCAGAACTGTCAATCATCTAGACTGTTGCCCCTGCAACTACTGAAAAGGCTGCTGCCCCTCTTCAGGAACCAAACGTTCGTCTGGCCTCTCAACAGGTACCCTTCCGTTGTGGTTGCGCCTACGGTACGGCTATCTGTATCTCTGAGGCACGCAAGCCTCCCCACCAACGGCAAGGTCCATGGCTCATAGGGGGAGGTAGCACATGGAAATTTAGGCGATCAGGATAAGCCACACCACAGTGACAACACCAGGCAGGGCCTGACAAAAATAAATAAATAAATAAAAGTAAAGCCACCGGAATAAATGGTCAGATGCCAGTACACCGCCAGCAAGTATTTCAATGACTGAAATGTCAGTTCTGTGTAACTGGTAGAGCGACCACCATAGTGGATTAGTGTTGTTCGGGCTCAGTTTTGTTACCACTACTGATAGGATATATAAGGGACAGAAATTGACTGGTCACTGTGCAGGACACGGAGATGCGGCGTACTTGTGTGAGACTGCGGTTTTGACACCTGCAGAGTTTCAAACGGGCTTCATTGTGGGTCTCCATTTGGCCGGCTGGTGCAATATCTAGTTATGTGGGGCGTTCTGATATGACAGTGACCCTTTGTTGGAGTTCATAGAAATGATAATGCAGGCATAATCATCGTTAAGGTTCTGGTCGACCACGTATGACCATTACAAGGGAGGATCGCCATATAGTGCACCAAGAACATCGTAACCACTTCATATCTGCTGTAACAACTATAACGGCTTCTGACATCAAATGTAACAATTGTGTTACTAAATGTGACACTTCTGCTACTAAATGTAACTGGGTTTTCTCTTTGGATGCTGTCAATTGTCAGGATGAGCATTCTAAAGCATTCGGTCAGGGTGAAAATATTAAATAAATTAACTTTTCTCTCTTAACAACATGTGGGCAGGTTGGGTTCTTCCTTGGCTCGGGTATGAGGTCGAATGAAACATCATTTTTACATAAGATAACTTTTATTGAAGATTTGTACAACTGTATCTTACGGGATGTTCTGGTTCGGAGAGCGGCAGCTGTGTCGTTTGTGAAGTCTTCTGCTGCGGCAGCGGCGGCGGCGGCGGCGGCGTCTGATTACGCGTAGCGTGTGTGTATCTCGTGTCGCTGTCTCGCTCAGTTGACTGGAGAAGCGCAGCGCGAGGTGGCCCATTTAATTATTGCGAGCGAAATCGTGCATCGGATGATATCTTGGGTGTCGCGTCCCAGTGTTTCTCTTCTCTATGCGGCCGCGTGTGTTGTGCGTCGACCAGCGGAGCGGCGCGGCGGGAGAAGGCCAGTGTCCCGGACTCGAACCACGGACTCCCGCTTGCCAGTCTTCGGCTGTCAGGTCTTCATCCCAGCTCACAGGTGACTACTGATGTGAGGCCGTCTCCTTCCCGTCCCCACGAGTCACCCGGGTATGTAAAAACCAGACTTCAAATACCTTTTAACTTCTGTCTTCTGGCGCAGCGGCTGCTGCTTGCTATTCCATTACAGCGGCGGACTTGGTTCGTCTGTGCATGATGCAGACTCTTCTTGCATGACGGTCTTCAGCACCGAAACTGACTGAAAACTACTGCTACTCTTCTTTTCTTCCTTCGTCTCTCGTCTTCGTCTCCGTCTCCGTCTCCGTCTTCATCTGACTTCATCTGTCTGGCCCACTGCGTCTCGCGTATTTATTCACTTCAGTTTACTGGAGGTGAACGACTTCACGGTCATTGCCTCGTCTGTCACGTTGAAAAGCTTCTCGAAGAATCTTCTTAACGTCGGTCATTGGCTCTTGGAATGTAGGCGAGGGCCTTTGATCACACGTGATGGCTGAGAAACACGTGAGCCGGTCATTGCCTCTTCTGTCACGTTGAAAAGCTTCTCGAAGAATCTTCTTAACGTCGGTCATTGGCTCTCGGGATGTAGGCGAGGGCCTTTGCTCACATGCGACAACTGAGAAACACGTGAGCCGGTCGGGCGATGCCCTGACGGCTGAATCGACAGCGCCCGCTTATGTGGAAGTTGCTGACTTCATGGTCATTGTTTCTTCTGTTCTGCTGTTCGGCCCGCTGTTTGCGAGTATGTAACTCTCTAAACTAAACCAAGTTTTTAATTTATATTCTAATTTCTAGTTCACTTTGATTTCACTAATTTATTTACTTAAGTACCACTCAACATTCCTCCACCCTTCGGAGAAATTCGCCCTCGAATTTACCACTCAACATTCCTCCAGTCTTCACACGGCAAAAGCACTAACATAAGCAATGAAAACTCTCGACTTAGAAGATTACACACGCTGCACATTAAGTATGTTGAAAATACTTTAGCACTTTACTAAAGCACTGTATGCTCATGAATCACATAGTTCACACATAAATGGTTATAATAAGTGTAACAAATCTTTATGACAATGAATGAACAAAAATAGATTATTCACTTAGAAAGTAACATAGCAACACCTGTTTAATGTACCCTATACTAATGCAAGAATATCTATTCTACAGTATTGTTTATTTTAACATGAGACTGTTTAATAAAGAGTGAAGTACAATAAACAAAATTAATACACTAATGCTCAAAAGTAACCACTGAAGTACACCAGTTAAGAGTGTGGTATCCAGTTAACAGGGATTTGATGAAGTGGTATATTATTATTTGGCTTATTTTTTCGTCTTAAATAAAAGAAAACTGTACAAAGTAGAAACACCAACACAAATGTTCCAGATATACCAGTTCCTAGCATTATAATTTTCGTTTTGCGTTCACCTTTTAATTTTAAGACATGTTTCATCATAACATTGGCATCAATTTTGCCTTGCTGTGAGTTTATGAACGTATCTAATGACTTCAGAAGGGAACTGTCAAGGGAGCAATTGAGGTAGGACAGGTTTTGTGTAGGAAATGCTTGCATGGCGTTTTCTGAAAAAAGCAAACAACATGGTTATGAACCTATCAATCTCGTAAAAACAAAAACAAAGAAAAGAGGGAATACATTGTTAACTATAAGATCTACATGTCTCTACGTTCAACTTTCCTTTCTTAAAAAATAAACCATTATCATTTATTAATTATTTACATATGTATACTACAGTCTACTAAGATTCAACTAGGACATTCGCACTCTTGGTCGAAGATTGTATGGTGCCATGTCTGTATGTTGTGCTGGCGTGGCCACTCTTTTTCCTTTACGGGAACTTCCTCCACCCTTCGGAAAAGCAGATACTATTGTTGAAGGAATTACATCTGGAGCGCCCTTGAAAGGTTTTAAACGACTTGCATGCACAATGGTAGTTCGGGTGGGCAGTTGCAATTTAACGTTGACTGGTGACGTGATCTCAATAATTTGGTAAGGACCTCTGTAGTTTGTTACAAATTTCTTCGTTTTTCCTTTAGCAATGTAAGGAGTCGAAACCATAACCCACTGACCGATTTTGTAATTTGGATATTTAGCTTGGGTATTACCTAATCTTTCCTGTCGTTCCAAAGCCTTTGTATTAGATTTTTGAACCTTTTTCCATACATCCTTCATCATTCGACTGAAATCTCTTACTGTTTCTCCGACTTTTCCGTTTTTCTGCCTGAGTACATCAAAAGGGGACGGCATTTTTCTGCCATAGACCACTTCATAAGGTGACATGCCAGTTGCTTCATGCGTTTTGGCGTTGTATACCGACACGATTATTGGTAAATACGTATCCCAATTGGAATGTTGTTCGTTAATATAATAACTAAGCATCTTGCCAATTGTCCGATGAACTCTTTCTGTGCGCCCGTTGCACTGAGGGTGTAACGGAGTTGTGCGTAATTTGCGTATTTTTAGTAAGTGGCAAAGCTGTTTCATTAGTTCAGACATAAAATTAGATCCCTGATCTGTGATAATAGCTTCAGGTACGCCAAATTTGAGTATCCAGTTGTTAACTAAAGCTTGGGCAACTGTATTTGCTTGCTGATCTGGGAGACTCACCATAGCTAGATAGCGTGAAAAGTGATCTATAATTGTAAGAACATACTTATTACCAGCAGGTGTTTTATGAAATGGCCCGTAGAGATCGATTCCGCAGATTTGAAATGGACATGAAGCTTCGGGGAGCCTCTGTAAGGGTATTTTTGAACGAGAAAATTCTGCTCGTTGTGCGCACGCAATGCAATTACGAACGTACTGCGCAACATCCTGCTTTCTGGTTTGCCACCAAAATCGCTCTGCTACACGTCTTTCGGTTGTCCGCTGTCCACCGTGTCCTGCAAGGATATGATCGTGGGCCTCTGCCATTATTTCTTGTCTAAGGTGTTGGGGAACAACAATTCGCGGTCCAAGTTTTGTTTTACGGCATAATACACCATCTTCAAAGCAAAATTGTTTTTGAGTTGCGTATTTTTTGCATTCTGTATCCTCATCTTGTGCCCTTCTCCAGTCCTCAGTATCTCGGCCTGTTGCTTCCAAAAGTGCTATTTTCCGACTTAGACAATCTGCATTCGTGTGTTTTTTGCCTGGTTTGTGGATAACTTCGAAATCCATTTCGGAAAGACATAGGGCCCAACGCGTGAGACGACTAGATGGATCCTTTAATCCAAGCAACCATTTTAAAGCTGGGTGGTCTGTAATGACCTTGAATTTCCTACCGTACAAGTAGCATTTAAAGTATTTGATACCATAAATAACACTTAACAATTCTTTCTCCGTTGTGGAATAATTTCTTTCTGCCGTTGTTAGTTGTCTCGAAGCGTAGGCTATGGGGTGTTCCGCGCCATTAATATTCTGACTCAAAACAACTCCTACTGAATGACCACTTGCGTCACAGGATAAAATAAATTCTTTATTATAATCTGGGTAGGCTAATACTGGACTGTGTGTTAACTTATCTTTAAGGGTTTGAAATGCTGATTCACAATCTTCAGACCAATGAAATTTTGCACCCTTTTTCAATAATTGGGTTAAGGGTCGGGCAATTTCAGCGAAATTTTGAACATATTTCCGGTAGTACGATGCGAGACCAATGAAACTTTGTACTTCCTTAACGCGTTGTGGTGTTGGGAAGTCCTTAACCGCCGAAATTAATCGAGGATCTGTTTTAATTCCTTTTTCACTAATGACATGCCCTAGGTATGTAACCTCTGTCAATGCAAAACTACATTTTTCCATATTTAATGTTAATTTAGCTTTTCTAAGTCTCTGAAAAACATTACGCAGACGCACAGCATGTTCATTAATGTCTTTGGAGAATACAATAATATCGTCCAGATATACACAACATTGCTGAGTTTTGAGTCCTCGCAATACTCCATCGAGAAGTCTTTGAAAAGTTGCTGGTGCATTTTTCAAACCGAAAGGCATTCTTTTAAATTGCCAGTGGCCTCCAGGGGTAGAAAATGCTGTTTTATGCCTATCTTCAGGTGCAACTTCCAATTGATGATATCCGCTACGTAGATCGATTGTTGAAAAGTATTTACTGTTACCCAAACTGTCAATGATATCTGTAATGTTTGGAAGAGGATAAACATCTGAGATAGTTTGTTTGTTAAGGTGTCTGTAGTCACAACAAAATCTATATCGTTTCGTACCGTCGGGGGACTTCTTTGGAATAATTACGATATTTGAATTATAAGGCGAATCAGAATATTCTATGATTCCATCTTTTAGATGCTGTTCTATAAATTCATCCAGTACTGGCTGTAAGTGATGCGCAACTCTATAAGGCTTCCTATAAACTGGGGGGCTATTTCCTGTTGGGATCCTATGCTGTGTGATATTTGTTGCTGGCAGTGGACCTTCTGCATTAAATAAATCTTGAAACTCAACTAAAACTGCTTCTATCGTGTCTCTATCATTTCCTTGCAAATGCTCAATCTTCTGGCGTAATGCGGTTTTATAGGCGTCTGGTTTCTGACCATCATTAATATCTGACCAAATGAAATCTTCTTCTTCAAAAGTACTGACTGTAGCTACTAATATTCCCTTATGCAACTCTTTGTCCTCCACTCCGAAATTGTCAATATGTACCGGTACTTTTCTTTCTCCCTCAACGTCTTGAACCCGTACAACACTTCTACGTACAAAACAATGTGATACATCTAATTCCTCATTTTCCTCTAAAGGCTCTATTAGACACACTGTATCTGTAGGTACTTCGGAGTCAACGGTCATCCAGAAAAGTTTTCCTGAGCCAGACGGTATCTGATCCCGCGAATCAACCTTCAAGGACGTTGCACGCAGTATAGTTGATTTCGCCTTCCGGTTAGGGAAATCTTGCGGCAGAGGGCCCTTTGCAGCGGTGTCACCTAGCTGAAACACTATTCCGCTAAGTTCTACAGTTTGCTGTCTGAGGTCGATTTTAGCGTGATGTTTATTCAGGAAATCCAGTCCTAGGATCGCGTCGTACCCGTCAGTTACTTTTGTTACCACTTCTACATCTTCCTGAAATTGTACACCGTGAATATAGAAAATCAGTGATGTACATCCTAATGACTTCACTGTACCTCCTCCTACTCCACTCAATCTATACCTTGGAGGGTCATATTTCTTTTCTCCAATACATTCATTACTCACTATTGATACGTTTGCGCCTGTATCCACTAGTATCCTTGCCTCTTTATCCTGTATGGTAGCAGATAACCAGCATTCCGCCTTCACATTCGCCTTAATGGCATGAAATTTTATTGGGAACGCCTGGCGGCGGCTCCGACATCCCCGTTTGAGTTTAACTGGTTTCTATTTCCAAAAACTTTCTTAGACCTGCATTCCTTGAATGTGTGACCTATTCTTTGACAATTAGTGCATTGAGGTTGTCTGCAGTTTTTTGCTATATGTCCCTGTCGATCGCACCTAAAACATCGCACTCCTGCTGAAAATACATTTCGCTTCTCCTTGTATCTGGTGGCAATGTCAATTTCTTCAAAAGCCGTCGCCACAGATACAGCTTCCGCTAAATTTTTAGGAAACTGCCCTGACACGACGGGACGTTTCAGGAGGTAACCCACGTAAAAATGTATCCAGAGCTCTATCTTCTGCCTCTTGTAAAATAACTTTATTTGCTTCATCACTAGTTGTCAACTGATAGGTGTTAATATTAACTTTTCTAATCCTATCTACAAAGCTTTCTAAAGACTCGTTTTGCCTCTGAGTGATAGTGTTTAACTGTTCCTTATAAAATCTACAGCTGTTCTGTTTTTGAAAACGTTTAAGCAATCCTTTCTTCAATTCCTCAAATGTTGGAGCATTCCGTAATTCTTCATGGTATAAGACGTGTGCTTTAGCCTCTCCTGTCAATCTTAACTTTGTCATTTGTAAGAGCTGTTCATCTGACCATGATCCTAACTTTGCAGCTGCTACTAAATCATCAAAAAAGGTTGTTATGTCTTCGCCAGGTTTACCTGAAAAAGGAGTTACTAAGGCTGCTGCTGAGGAATCTAGGGTGGGAGGGATTGAACTGGTTTGCCTAACCTCACTCAACTGTTTAAATAATGCATTATTATCACTTTTAAGCTGTTCTATCTGATTAACTAAGCTCTGAATAGCTTCATCAGTAGAAACCGCTTGTGGTGCTGACTCTGACTTTGTACGATTTCGTGTCATCATTTTACAACTATTAGTTACACAATCTTACCACACTGAATAAAAAAGATGTTTAAATATTTTCGACAAACTCTTAAAATCATGAGAGAAAATACACTTCTAAATAAAGAAAATATTACGACCGCTATGCGCACCTCTATCCTTTCATACATTAAACAATACTAACTGTGGACCTTTAGTGACTGTCATTCACACCTCATATTGAGCCAAGGGTTTTTTGTCTGACACCAAATGTAACAACTATAACGGCTTCTGACATCAAATGTAACAATTGTGTTACTAAATGTGACACTTCTGCTACTAAATGTAACTGGGTTTTCTCTTTGGATGCTGTCAATTGTCAGGATGAGCATTCTAAAGCATTCGGTCAGGGTGAAAATATTAAATAAATTAACTTTTCTCTCTTAACAACATGTGGGCAGGTTGGGTTCTTCCTTGGCTCGGGTATGAGGTCGAATGAAACATCATTTTTACATAAGATAACTTTTATTGAAGATTTGTACAACTGTATCTTACGGGATGTTCTGGTTCGGAGAGCGGCAGCTGTGTCGTTTGTGAAGTCTTCTGCTGCGGCAGCGGCGGCGGCGGCGGCGGCGGCGTCTGATTACGCGTAGCGTGTGTGTATCTCGTGTCGCTGTCTCGCTCAGTTGACTGGAGAAGCGCAGCGCGAGGTGGCCCATTTAATTATTGCGAGCGAAATCGTGCATCGGATGATATCTTGGGTGTCGCGTCCCAGTGTTTCTCTTCTCTATGCGGCCGCGTGTGTTGTGCGTCGACCAGCGGAGCGGCGCGGCGGGAGAAGGCCAGTGTCCCGGACTCGAACCACGGACTCCCGCTTGCCAGTCTTCGGCTGTCAGGTCTTCATCCCAGCTCACAGGTGACTACTGATGTGAGGCCGTCTCCTTCCCGTCCCCACGAGTCACCCGGGTATGTAAAAACCAGACTTCAAATACCTTTTAACTTCTGTCTTCTGGCGCAGCGGCTGCTGCTTGCTATTCCATTACAGCGGCGGACTTGGTTCGTCTGTGCATGATGCAGACTCTTCTTGCATGACGGTCTTCAGCACCGAAACTGACTGAAAACTACTGCTACTCTTCTTTTCTTCCTTCGTCTCTCGTCTTCGTCTCCGTCTCCGTCTCCGTCTTCATCTGACTTCATCTGTCTGGCCCACTGCGTCTCGCGTATTTATTCACTTCAGTTTACTGGAGGTGAACGACTTCACGGTCATTGCCTCGTCTGTCACGTTGAAAAGCTTCTCGAAGAATCTTCTTAACGTCGGTCATTGGCTCTTGGAATGTAGGCGAGGGCCTTTGATCACACGTGATGGCTGAGAAACACGTGAGCCGGTCATTGCCTCTTCTGTCACGTTGAAAAGCTTCTCGAAGAATCTTCTTAACGTCGGTCATTGGCTCTCGGGATGTAGGCGAGGGCCTTTGCTCACATGCGACAACTGAGAAACACGTGAGCCGGTCGGGCGATGCCCTGACGGCTGAATCGACAGCGCCCGCTTATGTGGAAGTTGCTGACTTCATGGTCATTGTTTCTTCTGTTCTGCTGTTCGGCCCGCTGTTTGCGAGTATGTAACTCTCTAAACTAAACCAAGTTTTTCATTTATATTCTAGTTCACTTTGATTTCACTAATTTATTTACTTAAGTACCACTCAACACTGCGCCTGCCTGCCATCCAAGAACAAGTAATGGACTCTGTGCAAAATTCTGCATCATCCCACGTCACTGGTTGGAGACTAGTAGCAACCGGACTAGGTAATTACCATTCCATATGTCTGCGTCTGGAGTGGTGGTGAAATCGGGAAGCATGGACTACTGGTGAAAAGCGTCGCATTGTGTTCTGCGACGAATCCCTGTACTGCACTGTCCTGGATGAGCATCGTCCGCAAGTATGGGTGCTAACTGGGCGGAGGGTCCATCTTACAATGATTTGGAGAGGCACAGCGGTGTTACTTCCGCCATCGTGGTATTCGGAGAGACCAGGTCACCATTGGTGATGACTGAGGAAACTCTGACAGCTCAACTGTACGTCAATGGATATTCAGCGTCCTCGTGTACCTGTCATGCAGCGGTATGGTGTTCCCATTTTTCAACAGGACAAAGGTCATCCACACATGGCATGTTGCTCTATGAACCGTCTGCTGATGTTGAAGTACTCTCCATGGCCAGCGAGTTCACCAGATCTGTTCCCCTATAGAACACGTGTTGGGCCAGATCGGACGTCAACTTCGTCTCAGGACCAGTATGTTGTGCATTAAGGACCAATTAAAATAGCAAGGCGAGTTCCCCTCAGGAGAGGGTACAACGACTTTGACACCCTTCCCACCTTAATCAGTGCATGCAGTAGGCCAGACGGGGTGCAACATCGACCTGAAAAGTGGGCTCAGAGTACCACGTGCTTTGGAAATTTGACTTGATTTTTTAATCACTGAAATAATATCATATACCCTTCCCCGTCCGAACAGGCCATGAAGGCCCAAGGGTACCGGCTGCCGTGTCATCCTCAGCCCACAGGCGTCACTGGATGTGGATATGGAGGGGTATGTGATCACCACACCGCTCTCCTGGCCGTATGTCAGTGTACGAGACCGGAGAGCTACTTCTCAATCAAGTAGCACCTCAATTTGCTTCACAAGGGCTGAGTGCATCCCGATTGCCAGCAGCGATCGGCAGACGGGATGGTCACCCATCCAAGTGCTATCCCAGCCCAACAGCGCTCAACTTCGGTGATCACTGCAGCAAGGCCGTTGGCATATACCCTTTAAACCAATGAAATTTTATTTTGTTTCCTCGTCCCTTTCTGGGGACTTCACTTTTTTGGCAGGAAATGTGTATTGTGCATGAAGGATTTATATTTACTTCAGAAAACAGGTATTTTTCATTGAAATCGCAATGCACTAGTGGCATCATCAGATTTCACTGATTAACACAGACATCAAATAAATATTAAGTTGCCACATAAATACCGTCTATTATTTAGTAAGGCCCAGGAAGGTTGAGACGAGTGACATAAATGCGAACAGTTAGTAGCAGCCTTGGTAGACAACGACGTGCAGCCAAGCTTGCAGGCAACAGCATCTCTAGGTGTAGCTAGCTGCACACTGCAAATTGTCAGTTCATCTTTGTGTCGCGTAAATTATGAAGGGTATTTACGCCTCAAGTGCGTTAAACTTTGCGATCTATATTAGATGCTCACTACTCCTCTGAGGGCACGAGGTCTCCGTACAAGGCTTTAGCCGACGTGGCGCCTAGCGAGAGGTTCCTTGTGGTAGACGCTGCCTGCTCGACACAGACATTACGGGTGCTCTAAGAAAACCGACAAAAGTGAGACTCGGTCATCTTCCTGGAGCATGTTTGAAGTCTCGTCCACATCGAGAAACCGATGTACTGTCCTGGTTGGCTTAAGCTTCTATGGCAACCATAGTGGATTTTCCTACAAAAAACCACGCCATAATGAAAGCTAGATCTGAAGCAGACCTACATATCCGTTAGTTTGTCATCACATGGCTGGTCCAAACCCATCACCCAGCGGAGGTATCCTCGCTTTCATAGCAAATTTATTAAGGAACCCATCTAATGGCTATCCTGGTGCAATTTAATAGTTATAAATCGAGAGTAGTTAGATCAGAAATGAAGTTACTAAAATATTAAGTCTATCATGATGCTAACTGACTCTTCCGTCGGTTCTTGGTAGACTAGAGAATATGTAAGGAACTTAAGCAATATCAGTAGAAATGAATAAATGCAGGAAAATGGAGGAGTGTGGAGGAACATGCAGTAAATGCAATCTTTGAGAGTATGGTGGTGGTACTGCATTTTAAAAGGTAAAAAAGCTGAACAATACACAAATACAAAAGGAGCAAACACGAAAAACATTAACACTATACTCAAAACTGTGTCTATGTAATAGTTTACATTAAATAAATGAACGAAGTAAAATAAAAACATGTTTTTCTGTTTGCTCCTTTTGTATTTGTCTATTGTTCAGCTTTTTTATCTTTTAAAATGTAGTACCACCACAGTCTCAAAGATTAAATTTACTATATGTTCCCTCACCTTCCTTTATTTTCCTGCATTAACTCATTTCTGTTTATTTTAATGATATTGATTACGGTTCTTATACATCCGGTAGTTATATTGATAATTCTGTCTTCTTTTTAAATGGTTGGCGTACGACGCTCCTTGTTTTATACCTCCTGAAGTCACCTCGTCAAATACTAATTTTATTTTATTTTATTGGTATTATTTATTAATACAAATTGTTATGTAGGCTTTTGTGTCAAAGTTTTTTCGCCTTTTTACGCCGTTTTTATTTATTTACTGTTAAGTTGTTTAGTTTTTACATTGCATTACCAGCACACTCTCAAACATGCTATTTACTGTACGTTTCTGATTCAATCTAGATGTGTAACTTCCCTTCCGATGATGGTTACAAGCATTGTAACTTCTTTGGTGACAATAGTCAGTATATGTCTGAAGATGGCCTTGTAAGCCGAAATCCGAATAAATACAATAAAAGTAATACTGTACGAAAAAAGCAAACTAAAGCTTTTAATTTATTCTATCATAACGAATAAAATAGCATAATTGACCTCTGTTTCTCTAGTAACACACAGAATAAAATGTTCAAATGTGTGTGAAATCTTATGGGACTTAACTGCGAAGGTCATCAGTCCCTAAGCTTACACACTATTTAACCTAAATTATCTTAAGGACAAGCACATACTCCCATGCCCGAGGGAGGACTCGAACCTCCGCTTGTACCAGCCGCAAAGTCCATGACTGCAGCGCCTTAGATCGCTCGGTTAATCCAGCGCAACACACAGAATACCATTATGGAAATTTTATAACTTAGCAATTATTGATACTTTCGTTAAACAAAATGTTACATTACTAAATAACTGTCTTTCTGTTTCGACTGTCAGTGTGTTGAAGTCTCTATCCCTTGGAGTATGATTCTATGTTGCTCTTGTGGACTTCATGCAGAAGACTAGTCTGATGGAGCTCTCCAAGCTAATCTACCTTCTGCAAGTCGTTTTATCTACGAGTAATTGCTGTGATCTACATTATCGGATCAAAAGTATATCATGTGGGTGGATATTAATGTGCTTTTGTGTCAGCGTGAACTCTGTTGAAACCCAGAGACGGTCAGCATCATGATAAAGGCGTTCCATTTGGCTCAGGTCGGAACACTGAGCAGGTCAGGACTTTTATTTTCAACAAACCACTGTCTCGTAGTTGCTGCTGTATGACGGGGTGACAAGTTCGGAGACGATGATTGGTATCACAGTGACAGTGCACTCTGTCATTGTCATTGTGATAACAGTCACCACCGATCCGCTACTGTACGGTGTACACAGTGCCGTAAAATGTGTTTATATCCTTCCGCACTGACAGTTTACTTTTAAGTGCGTAAGGGGTCAACACCCTTATCAGCCGCAAACGATGACACTACCTCCTCCGCGCTTCACTTTGGCACTGCACATGATTTCAGTAAACGTTCTCTAGGAATTTGCAAAACCCAAACCATTCCGTCGGATTGCCACAGTCTGATTCATCACACAAAATCACTCGTTTCCAGTCATGTACTGTTCAATGACATCGTTCTTTACGTCACCTGAAATGTCTCTTATCGCTGATTACAGATATGTGTTGCTTTTGAAGGTCTACTCGACCATTCTGCCCCATTATTTTTAACACTCTACGCTCAATCGTTCTAGCCGCCGCGCAGTTTGAGGCTCCTTGTCAGTGTTCGCTCGGCTCCCCCCGTTGGAGGTGCTAGTCCTCGCTCGGGCACGGGTGTGTGTGCTGCCCTTAGCGTAAGTTATTTTAAGTTAGATTATGTAGTGTGTAAGCCTAGGGATCCTTGACCTCAGCAGTTTGGTCCCATAGGAACATACCACCTTGTCCTAGCCGAGATGCAAGTGACGTTTTGGAACTCAGGAGTGATTCTTTCCGCAGGTTTTGTGTGAGTTTTTACTTCCACCCTCCGTAGTTGGTTGATTCGGGGGAGGGGACCAGACAGCGAGGTCATCGGTCCCATCGGAATAGGGTAAGATGGGGAAAGAAGTCGCCCTCGCCTTTTCGAAGGAACCATCCCAGCATTTGCCTGAAGCCATTTAGGGAAATCACGGAAAACCTAAATCAGGAAGGCCGGACGCGTGTTTGAACCGTCGTCCTCCCGAATCCAGTGTGCTAACCACTGCACCACCTCGCTAGGAACCCTGCTCACTACTCAACTGTCTCTTCCCGTCGCTTTGAGTTCTTACTCGTCTTGGTTTGGCCGTGGCTGTTCCTTCGCGTTTCTTCCTCATAATCACCGTCAGTCGATTTGGGCAAATTTAAAAGGTTTGAAATGCCCTGACGGACTTCGCTCTCAGTCCACGTTCGAACCTGCTACGCTCTACTGAACGATCCGTTCTGGTGTTACTGCCTCTCGTGAGATCTTGTGGTGATCAGTTCCGCATTACATAATGATATCCGGAAACTTTTGATTAAATAGTGTACATTCATTTGAAACCGTATTCAAGCCTTGCTCTCCTCTTACAATTTTTATACAACACGATCCCTTGATGCCTCAGGCCGTGTGCTTTCAACCGATGCCTTTCTATAGTCGAGCTCTGCCTTAAAAATTTTTTCTAATCAGTCTTCCTAATCAGGAATCCAGTGTGCCAATCTGATCTTCACCATTATTCAGTCCTACCATATTTCAAAAGCTTCTCTTCGTATCTAAACTTTTTTACTGTCTGCTGGTTTCTTTCTCAAAATGAGTTGTATATTTTGGAAACTGGTTACCAATGCGAGCTTGATAACCACTGCTGAATTTCTTAAACGAGTAAAACTTTTTAAAGAGGAAATGTCAGTGCACTTGAGAAGGATGTTTCTGCAGGAGTGCGATGTGTAACATTTTAATTCCACTTGTAATACAATTAAACATTTAGTTTAAGTATAGGCAGAGGAAAAAAAAGTTAATACTATTCACAGTATACCATGGCCCCCTGATTAACACTGTTCCTTATTTCATATTGCGTAGAACCGTTATTCGACTAATGCTAAAGGGGTTCTCAGCTTTCAAATAAGTATTAAGAGGAGAATGCGTACTTTCCGTTATATAGGTCGCACTAAATGAAAAGTAAAACCGAATCCCACCAAAACGTAACTCAAAAAGTATCCTCTCTGCAATAAATACACGAGTGGAAAATCTATTTGTTTTTGTGTCGTATACCGACGTTATTGACAGCTCGAAAAATACCTGACTTTACCAGTGAAACAGCAGCGGTATTTGCTGTGGAAAAACTCGTTTTGTTCTGGAGCGTACCGAGCAAATACATGCTGTTGAAACGTCATTATGCTGTTTATGTAAGCCGTGCACAATAATTTGAATAGTTTCAAAGGAGATTCTGATGATTCAGATTTTCCGAATAATGTCACTAATCATCTGTTCCGGGAACGGTGGCTTTTATGTACTGCTCAGTAATGAAATTAAAATTGTATTTACAGCTTTTATTAACCGACTAAAATTTACGTGTAAGGTAGATAGCACATCCATGCATTTCCTCAGGAAGATGGTAAATATTGCGTAAATAATACTAGGTACTCAGCGAGAATGGGGCTGCAATATTAACTCGGTTTGATTCAATCCGAACAATTGTGCGCAGCGACTCTAGTATGTTCCAGAAAAGGAAAGGAAGGCAGTCAGTCTCAAATCCAATCTGCATGTTACTGCAGATCTAGATTTCAGCTGTTGTATACCCATCTTTAGTGCTGAAATACACTGATGGAAAAAACTCGCAACAACATAAAATGATTAACGTAGAGTAATGAAATTTAGCGAATAGCTTTGTTAACGTAACACATTTAAGTGGTTAACACAGGTAAATGTAACTGTGAAATAAGTCTTTGCAAATGTGAAATCCTGGTACATTAATAACCGGTGCAACAGCCAGAATATTGAATGCAAGCTTGCAAACGTGCATGCATTGTTTTGTGCAGGTTCGGATGTCAGTTTGTGGGATGGAGTTCCATACATATTGCAGTTGGTCATTCAGTACAGGGGCAGTTGATGCTGCTTGTGGATGACGCTGGAATTTCTGTCGGCTATTGTCTTATATGTGCCTGACTGGAGAAGATCTGGGTGATCGAGTAGGCCAAGGCAACATGTCGACGCTCTGTAGAACATGTTGGGCTGCAACAGTGGTATGTTTTTTTTTTTTTTTTTTTTTTGGTCATCAGTCTACTGACTGGTTTGATGCGGACCGCCACGAATTCCTTTCCTGTGCTAACCTATTCATCTCAGAGTAGCACTTGCAACCTACGTCCTCAATTATTTGCTTGACGTATTCCAATCTCTGTTTTCCTCTACAGTTTTTGCCCTCTACAGCTACCTCTAGTACCATGGAAGTCATTCCCTCATGTCTTAGCAGATGTCCTATCATCCTGTCCCTTCTCCTTATCAGTGTTTTCCACATATTCCTTTCCTCTCAGATTCTACGTAGAACCTCCTCATTCCTTACTTTATCAGTCCTCCTAATTTTCAACATTCGTCTATAGCACCACATCTCAAATGCTTCGATTCTCTTCTCTTCCGGTTTTCCCACAGTCCATGTTTCACTACCATACAATGCTGTACTCCAGACGTACATCCTCAGAAATTTCTTCCTCAAATTAAGGCCGGTATTCGATATTAATAGACTTCTCTTGGCCAGAAATGCCTCTTTTGCCATAGCGAGTCTGCTTTTGATGTCCTCCTTGCTCCGTCCGTCATTGGTTATTTTACTGCCTAGGAAGCAGAATTCCTTAACTTCATTGACTTCGTGACCATCAATCCTGATGTTAAGTTTCTCGCTGTTCTCATTTCTACTACTTCTCATTACCTTCGTCTTTCTCCGATTTACTCTCAAACCATACTGTGTACTCATTAGACTGTTCATTCCGTTCAGCAGATCATTTAATTCTTCTTCACTTTCACTCAGGATAGCAATGTCATCAGCGAATCGTATCATTGATATCCTTTCACCTTGTATTTTATTTCCACTCCTGAACCTTTCTTTTATTTCCATCATTGCTTCCTCGATGTACAGATTAAAGAGTAGGGGCGAAAGGTTACAGCCTTGTCTTACACCCTTCTTAATACGAGCACTTCGTTCTTGATCGTCCACTCTTATTATTGCCTCTTGGTTGTTGTACATATTGTATATGACCCGTCTCTCGCTATAGCTTACCCCTACTTTTTTCGGAATCTCGAACAGCTTTCACCATTTTATATTGTCGAACGCTTTTTCCAGGTCGACAAATCCTATGAAAGTGTCTTGATTTTTCTTTAGCCTTGCTTCAATTATTAGCCGTAACGTCAGAATTGCCTCACCCCTCCCTTTTTTCCTAAAGCCAAACTGATCGTCACCTAGCGCATTCTCAATTTTCTTTTCCATTCTTCTGTATATTATTCTTGTAAGCAGCTTCGATGCATGAGCTGTTAAGCTGATTGTGCGATAATTCTCGCACTTGTCAGCTCTTGCCGTCTTCGGAATTGTGTGGATGATGCTTTTCCGAAAGTCAGATGGTATGTCGCCAGACTCATATATTCTACACACCAACGTGAATAGTCGTTTTGTTGCCACTTCCCCCAATGATTTTAGAAATGCTGATGGAATGTTATCTTTCCCTTCTGCCTTATTTGACCGTAAGTCCTCCAAAGCTCTTTTAAATTCCGATTCTAATACTGGATCACCTATCTCTTCTAAATCGACTCCTGTTTCTTCTTCTATCACATCAGACAAATCTTCACCCTCATAGAGGCTTTCAATGTATTCTTTCCACCTATCTGCTCTCTCCTCTGCATTTAACCGTCGAATTCCCGTTGCACTCTTAATGTTACCACCGTTGCTTTTAATGTCACCAAAGGTTGTTTTGACTTTCCTGTATGCTGAGTCTGTCCTTCCGACAATCATATCTTTTTCGATGTCTTCACATTATTCCTGCAGCCGTTTCGTCTTAGCTTCCCTGCACTTCTTATTTATTTCATTCCTCAGCGACTTGTATTTCTTTATTCCTGATTTTTTTGGAACATGTTTGTACTTCCTCCTTTCATCAATCAATTGAAGTATTTCTTCTGTTACCCATGGTTTCATCGCAGCTATCTTCTTTGTACCTATGTTTTCCTTCCCAGCTTCTGTGATGGCCCTTTTTAGAGACCATTCCTCTTCAACTGTACTGCCTACTGCGCTATTCCTTATTGCTGTATCTATAGCGTTAGAGAACTTCAAACGTATCTCGTCATTCCTTACTACTTTCGTATCCCACTTCTTTGCGTATTGATTCTTCCTGACTAATGTCTTGAACTTCAGCCTACTCTTCATCACTACTATATTGTGATCTGAGTCTAAATCTGCTCCTGGGTACGCCTTACAGTATCTGATTTCGGAATCTCTGTCTGATCATGATGTAATCTAATTGAAATCTTCCCGTATCTCCCGGCCTTTTCCAAGTATACCTCCTGCTCTTGTGATTCTTGAACAGGGTATTCGCTATTACTAGCTGAAACTTGTTACAGAACTCAATTAGTCTTTCTCCTCTTTCAGTCCTTGTCCCAAGCCCATATTCTCTTGTAACCTTTTCTTCTACTCCTTCCCCTACAACTGCATTCCAGTCGCCCATGACTATTAGATTTTCGTCCCCATTTACATACTGCATTACCCTTTCAATATCCTCATACACTTTCTCTATCTGTTCATCTTCAGCTTGCGACGTCGGCATGTATACCTGAACTATCGTTGTCGGTGTTGGTCTGCTGTCGATTCTGATTAGAACAACCTGGTCACTGAATTGTTCACAGTAACACACCCTCTGCCCTACCTTCCTATTCATAACGAATTCTACACCTGTTATACCATTTTCTGCTGCTGTTGATATTATCCGATACTCATCTGACCAGAAATCCTTGTCTTCCTTCCACTTCACTTCACTGACCCCTACTATATCTAGATTGAGCCTTTGCATTTCCCTTTTCAGATTTTCTAGTTTCCCTACCACGTTCAAGCTTCTGACATTCCACGCCCCGACTCGTAGAACGTTATCCTTTCGTTGATTATTCAATCTTTTTCTCATGGTAACCTCCCCCTTGGCAGTCCCCTCCCGGAGATCCGAATGGGGGACAATTCCGGAATCTTTTGCCAGTGGAGAGATCATGATACTTCTTCAATTACAGGCCACATGTCCTGTGGATACACGTTACGTGTCTTTAATGCAGTGGTTTCCATTGTCTTCTGCATCCTAATGTCGTTGATCATTGCTGATTCTTCCGCCTATAGGGGCAATTTCGCACCCCTAGGACAAGAGAGTGCCCTGAACCTCTATCCGCTCCTCCGCCCTCTTTGACAAGGCCGTTGGTAGAATGAGGCTGACTTGTTATGCCGGAAGTCTTCGGCCGCCAATGCTGATTATTTATCAAAATTTAGGCAGTGGCGGGGATCGAACCCGGGACCGAAGACGTTTTGATTATGAATCAAAGACGCTACCCCTAGGCCACGGGTACCGCATGTGAGAGATCGTTATCCTTTCCGAGAACACCCCCTGGGATTCTGTTCATGAATCTCAGCATAACACGTCGAATCACTAGACTGACAAAATTTCCAGTCAGGAGCGTTGGACAACCACAAGAGTGCTCGGGCTGACATACGAAATCGCACCCCAGACCTTAACTCCAGATGTAGCTCGAATGTGTCTAGCACGCACACTCGTTGGTTGCAGGCCTTCAAATGGTTCAAATGGCTCTGAGCACTATGGGACTTAACTTCTGAGGTCATCAGTCCCCTAGAACTTAGAACTACTTGAACCTAACTAACCTAAGGACATCACACACATCCATGCCTGAGGCAGAATTCGAACCTGCGACCGCAGCGGTCACCCGGGTCAAAACTGTAGCGCCTAGACCCGCTCGGCCACTTCGGCCGGCTGCAGGCCTTCAACTGGGCTCTTTATAACGAACATACGGCCATCACTGGCGCGAGGCAGAACCAGATTTCATCATAAAACACAATAGGTCTCCACCATATTCTCCAATGAGCTCTCGATAGACACCACTGAAGTCGCAAATGACTGTGGTTGCTGCCTCTGGATCACGACGTCCCGTGTTCGGTTCCCAGCCGAGTTGGGGATTTTTTCCGCCAGTGGCTGAGTGATCTTCTTGTGCTCATCACTTCATCATCATCATCATCATTCGTGACAGTGGCTAGATTGGACTGAGTAAAACAATTGGACTGTGTAAAAATTGGGACTTTGTACGGGTGCTGATGACGGAGCAGTTGAGCGCCTCATGAACCCAACATCGTAATCATCAGGGTAGCACAGGCCATAAAACCTCCTTCCTGCGTTGTTCCACAGTGCGTACTGTTTATCTGACATACGATTCACCACCCTCGCAAGGTATCTAGCAGATCTCAGTAGTTCCGAGACCTGATGCGTCTCAGTAATTGGCGGATTTTCGTCGGAGGCCTGAAGATCGATTTGATTTTGTGTGTGTGTGGGTTTTCTATAAACATTGTGGCCAAGGGATCGATTTCGTATGCGGCGGACGAGAACGTCGAGGAATTGCAACGCATCGCATTTTTCTACCTCCATGGGTAACTGGATGTTAGTGTTAATACAGTTGAGGCGTTCGAAGAACTATTCAAGTCACGTCCTCACGTCCGTGAGGCCAAATGACGGAACTGTCGTCAACGCATCGAAAGGCAATATCTTCAAAATTCTCCATGAAAAGGTTTGCAGGAGCTGAGGGCTATACATTGCAACGCTTTCCATCTGGTAGTCCACGCAGGACCGTATATGGCGATGCCGCAGGCACCCGAGTCGTCATAGCCGGCACCTAGTGTGTGTTAGAGGCGTACCAGCAGCCCATTGGCAGTCATACCACTTGACAATGGTCAAGGAGTGTTTGGCCGAAAGCTTCTGAAATTTTAATTACTTTACACGATTGGAGCACTTTTTATTCAGTGTTACCGCCGCGAGACTGCATCCTTACATTACATACGTCTCCAGGGACATTGGTGGCCATGAAACGTGACCGTTTCTACCGATCCATGTCCCGGGGAGTGTTAGCTTTTTATGGAGTGTCACCTGACTGCTGGAATGCGTAGAGGCCCCATCGTGCTGGAAGAAGACACCCATCCTTGCAGCCAAAGGAACCAGTTCCAATAATACTGGCAACTCGTGTTCAAGAAATTACAGGTAATGGGTTCCTGTAAACTGATGCTTAAGTTATACTGTAAGACTGGACAACAAATCAACAACCACAGCCGAAAAATTCCGTTATGTAAACTCTTGGGCAACTTCATAACTTGAATTCGAAAACGAAAATGACAGTCGATAAATAAAACCATAAAACCTGGAGTACGAGGGCTAGAGTTTAAGCTTATCTACTTAACCACCTATTTTAGCAATAAAAATTGGACACATGCTGTATGAAATGTTTTATTTCAATTATTCAGTACTATCACCTGCTGAGATATTTACTCTCGCTCCTGAAATAGCCTGTATATTCGGCAGCAAACCGGATGAGACTTTCTAGCCTGTATATGTTTATACGGCGGCCTAAAATGCTGATGTCGAGCAGTATGGAATTGTTTCAGATGTCGAAGTACGACATACAGATCCAAACCAAGTCAAGAGGTTGGATCAGGAAATACTAAATGAGTAGTAAAGAATGTAAAACATCGTCTGCATAACTACTTTTTCACAAATTTAAGCATGGCTGACAGAAACAAGCGTAAATAGACTTTCAATAAATGATGCATATAGCCGATCGGTTGCCTACGATTTATTACAATAAGCTTCGACCAGGTTTCAGTATCACTAGTGGTATCTTCTCCTACGATGTTTTAAACATATTAAGAAATAAACATTTAAATGACAACTTTTCTAATAATTTTTTGGTTATTTTGGATGTTTATTTCGTGATGTCTAAAATATTATACATGACTTTCGTCCTTCTGAAGAAAAGAACATTAGTGGTAACGAATCCTAGACGACGCTTATTGCAATAAACCTTGTGCAACCTTATGCAGCAGGCTAGGGCCTGTCGAAGTGTTACTCAGTAGGCATTTCCTCCAATGAGTGCTTCACCCTCCATTCAAATCTGTCGGCAGGATACCGCCATGACCACGTCGTAACCAACAATTTTGCTTGTTTATCTGTATTAAAGGAGACTTGCTCGTTCTAGTTACGTGGTCAGAACAACAGGGTTGGATATTTTAAAGCTTTTAATAAATATGCTTACAAAATTGGTGGTTTTCAGAACTGATCTGCAATTTTCACCGATGCACCGATGGTGCACTAGCTATGAAAAGTAGTTAAAAGCCGGCCGGGGTGGCCGAGCAGTTCTAGGCGCTACAGTCTGGAACCGCGTGACCGCTACGGTCGCAGGTTAGAATCCTGCCTCGGGCATGGATGTGTGTGATGTCCTTAGGTTAGTTAGGTTTAAGTAGTTCTAAATTCCAGGGGACTGACGACCTCAGAAGTTAAGTGCAACAGTAGTCAGAGCCTTTTGAACCAAGTAGTTAAAATGGCTTCATACGTCGATTAAGAAGAAAACCGGACGAGTTCGAGTAGGACCCGAGCTCTGAGATTTCCATACAAACTTAAATGTGTTTGTAGATAGTTTGCCAGTATCAAAGTATAAACACAATCTGTTACTCTTAACGGACCTGTTTTTTTCCCGTGGATGTCGAGTTAATTTTTCACTTGATGTCGCAACTGGTGCAGCTGGCAGTGGGTGGTTTACACTCGCAATTGTCCTCTGTGAGAACGCATCGCTACCTGGACCAGAATAATTTGCCGATCGAGATGTCATCGCCTACAAGACCTGGCATTGTCGAATCGACCCGAAGACGCAAATTAGACCTAGTTTTGTCTATAGTAATATGCCTTTTACTTTGTATACTCGCTCATGTAGAAAAGTGTCTAATGATGAAAAAATACATGTATGGATGAAAGGACTTGGTGTACTAGCTGAGAATGTAACTGTAACTGGTGATATTACTTTGTATTATAATTATTAACAAAGTTTTATCCTTGACTCCTGTAACCGGGGGCGTCAGCCTAAAACCGCTAGATGTACATCTGGTAATAGGGGGCTCAAGGATGCAGGTATAAACTGATCAGCGAAAACATTGTGACCACCGACCTGCTGTCGATATAAATGCATCCAGGCGATATCAGCGTCACCTGGCGAGGAATTACTGCTAGTTAGACACACGCACTGTATACGTAGTATCAGAGAGCGTGCTGTCCGTGTGCAGAATGATTAAGGCGCACGATCTATCTGACAAGGGAACATCCCCATCGCACCCCCCTCAGATTTAGTTATAAGTTGGCACAGTGGACAGGCCTTGAAAAACTAAACACAGATCAATCGAGAAAACAGGAAGAAGTTGTGTGGAACTATGAAAAAAAAGCAAAATATACAAACTGAGTAGTCCATGCACAATATAGGCAACATCTAGGAAAGCGTAAGCAAAGGAGCGCCGTGGTCCCATGGTTAGCGTGAGCAGCTGCGGGACGAGAGGTCGTGGGTTCAAGCCTCTCCTCGAGTGAAAATTTTAATTTTTTATTTTCAGTTTACGTGACAAACTCTTATGTTTTTATCACTTTTTTGGGAGTGATTATCACATCCACAAGAAAACCTAAATCGGGCTAGGTAGAAGAATCCTTTTACCCATTCGCCAAGTGTACAAATTAGGTGGGTCGACAACATATTCCTGTCATGTGACGCACATGCAGTCACCAGTGGCGTATATAATATATCAGACGTGTTTTCCTGTGAGGAATCGGTTGACCCATGACCTTGCGATCAAACGTTTTCGGTTCCCACTGGAGAGGCACGTCCTTTCGTCTACTACTCGCACGGTTTTCCGGTGCGGTCACAAAACACAGACACTAAACTTATTACAGTGAACAGAGACGTCAATGAACGAACGGACAGATCATAACTTTGCGAAAATAAAGAAAGTAAAATTTTCACTCGAGGGAAGAATTGAACCAAAGACCCCTCGATCCGCAGCTACTCACGCTAACCACGGGACCACGGCGCTCCTTTGCTCACTGTATCCTATATGTTGCTTATCTTACACATGGACTACTCAGTTTGTATATTTTGCTTTTTTTTTCATAGTTTCACACAACTTCTTCCTGTTTTCTCGATTGATCTGTGTTCAGTTTTTCAAGGCCTATCCACTGTGCCAACTTATAACTAAATCAGAGGGGGGGTGCGATGGGGAGGTTCCCTTGTGAGTTTGAGCAAGTGCAGATTGCGATGTCCCGGCGGCTCGGCACGAGCATATCGGAAACTGCACGACTTGCCGGGTGTTCGAGGAGTGCTGTGGTGAGTGTCTTCTACACGCGGTGAAACCAAGTCCAGACGTCGTGGGTTTGGGTGGCAACCGCTCGTTACAGATGTCGCACGTCGTAGGCTGGGCAGACTGATAAGAGAGGACTGGCGGCGAACTGTGGCGGACTAACATGAGACTTTAATGCTGCGCGAAGTACAAGTTTGTCTGAAGACACAGGGCACCGGACACTCGTGACGATGGGCCTCCGCAGCACACGACCCATGTCTGTGTCAATATTAACACCACGACGTCAGCAACTACGACTGAATCGGCCCGTGACCATCGGCACTGGACGTTGGCACAGTGGCAGAGCGTTGCATGGTCTGATGAATCCCGATGCCTTCTTCGCCATGCCGATGGGAGGGCGCGAATCCGCCGTCTTCTAGGGGAACGGTTTCCTGACACCTGTGCTTTGCTACGGAGGCACCATTATGCTCTGGAGAACATTCACGTGGGCATCCATGGTTCCAGTGGCGCTCGTACAAGGCAGCATGGCAGCCAAGGAGTATCGTACGCTGGCTGTAGACCACGTGCAGCCCATCTTAACGATCATGTTTCCCGACGGCAGTGGCATTTTTCAACAAGATACTGCACCGTGTCACAAGGCAAGGAGTGTGATGAAGTGGTTCGAGGAACACAGTGGCGAGTTCCAGTTGATGTGTTGGCGCACCAACTCGGCAGATCTGAACCTGATCGAACACATCTGGGATGTGACTGAACGTGGCATCTGAGCTCAGCGCCCCCTTGCCAGAGGTAACTTACGTGTGCAGATGTGGTGCCAACTTCCTCTAACGTCCTACCAAAGCCTCATTGCTTCCATGTCGCAACGCGTCGCCGCTGTTATTCGTGCCAAAGGTGGACATACCGTGTATTAGGTAGGTGGTCATAACGTTCTGGCTGAACATAAATGGCCGTGTCTTTTAATTACATTGCGTTATAAGTCTAAATTTCTTGCTCCGGCGAGCAACTGTAGACTTTAGTATTTGGCATATATTTCAACTTGATACCTGTACTCGTTCGTGAGGAGAAAGGTGTCTTAACGGATGGACAGACAGGCATTCAAACAACAAATGGCAAAAAATATCTTTTATGTAATATAATTACAAATCAACATTTTTAGAATTTTTTCCTTTGCTTGTACTGTGAAACTTTGCTTCTTGCCAAATTTTATGATTGTAGGTCTACGGAAAGTTCCCATGAGGTTTTGGGTAATTGATTTTGCGAGTATAAAAATATGTGGCCTAAGGTCCGCATCTTTTGGTTACGTTAACTTACTAGCTTAAAATTTTACACCGCCTAGGGGCTTTAGACCTTAGTACTAGACGTTAATGTCTACTTGATACCTCTACCTAGAGAAAAAAAGGGTTCTTAGCACGTGGACTGTCAGACACACAAACAACAAAGTGGTTCTCTGAAGATTTTGTTTTTACCGATCGAGTTACGGAATCCTAAAGACGATATACATTATTTAATTTTGCATTGCATTATTTATCGAGAAGCAGTATGTGGAAAAAACTGCTTTCCGCCTTGTAAGATCTAGCGAAAATTACGAGTGTGATACGGGAGGAAATTGATAACTATTTCACGAAAAATGTAGACAGTGTTTGGAAGTAGTTGAAGGGAAATACGGATTACAAGGAAGAGGTAAAATCTAATACCACCGTTTTGGAAAATAAACTGAATAATCACAATTAGCAATCCCAACAGATTATACAAATTACTTAAATAATTTCAATGTACGCAAAGGGACAAAACTTTTTCTGATGTGTCAGCGGATGTTAATGGATTCTGGCGTTAACTTACGTTGTTTAAATTGCAACGAAACTAGGAAAATAATCGTCACTTCGAGAGTTTGTATGAATTGAAACAAGAATACAAGCGCGCTAAATTTTCAGGATTTGTTTCGATTATTAACGAAGTCTCCAAGAGCTTCATAGCCGCTTAAAAGATTATACATCTCCAGATCCGGATGTAATTTTCTTTAATAATCCAATCAAAATTTGTCTTCTAAGTGTCAGAAGAGATCTCCAAGAAGAAGTGCAGTTAACAAAATGATCCATTCATGGTACCCAGAAAAGAAATAAGTGCAGGAATTATGTAAGTTACGCCCCCGAGATTTGTACCCATAATTCGACAACTTCGCTCTTAGACGATAATTTTTTTCACATTTGAGAATGCACATATTTTTCAGTGAAGTACATTACATCCGCACAGCGTAGTGTAGGTGACCAATGTGTTGTTGAAACATAAACTTCATTTCGATGCAGCACAAAATGAAATCGATTTCGAGAACTTGTCCAGTCCATATTTTGATGTGAGTCGTTGTTTACGTGATTGTCAAGCTGTGAACAATGAAAGAGGCGCAGTATATTGAAATCGTAAAAAGACGACTGCAGGGGAAGAGAGATAGGACAACACACTCTGCCATCACATAAAATACGAGTGGAAATGGTAGCCACTGTACCAGGAAAATACGTAATCTGCAGTGTTTTATTATTCAATCTTTAAATAAATCAAAACCTAAGTTCTTAAATATTTTATTACTGCTAGTATGAGAGTTTGAGAGAAATAACGAAGTAAAAATGAAAGTTTTGATAGCTTATGGCTTACGAAATTTACCTGTAGGGAGCAGATAGGACTCTGAGGAGAAAAAAGGACACTTACAAGGTGTCAGCCCCAGCACTCGTGCCGGCCGGGGTGGCCGAGCGGTTCTAGGCGCTACAGTCTGGAACGCCCCACCGCTACGGTCGCAGGTTCGAATCCTGCCTCGGGCATGGGTGTGTGTGATGTCCTTAGGTTAGTTAGGTTTAAGTAGTTCTAAGTTCTAGGGGACTGATAACCTCAGAAGTTAAGTCCCATAGTGCTCAGAGCCATTTTTGAACCGAGCACTGGTCCCGTGCAAAAGTGTTGACCACAGTTCTGGTAGTACGCAGTCATGACCTTCTGAAAGTACAGGTTTCACAATTCCGCGTGCAGCATTTGTTTGTCCATCACCCCGCTCACTTCTTGACCACGAAGTACTGAACAACGGACTGAGTAACAGGATTGTGAAATACTACTTCAAAATGGGCAGTGTCTAAACTTCCATAGATTTCTTTGCTTTGAACATCTTAACGTCGTTATTCACAAATGCAGTGTGAATGAATAAAAAGAATGAGTGTCATTACAGAAGTAGCGTAGCGCTGTTTAATTACTAACATCGCTCTTGCACATTATTTTCCTTGTATCAGAAAGGTGGCACTATTAAAATGAGCTACATTTGCAGGAGATGCGCTGTTCTTCAACATGATTGGCATCAATAAACATCAAATCGAAGATCTTTAACATCATTTCATAATAATTCTTCAGTTGTTTAGGGTTTATTCATGTCGATTTTTGCGGCACACATAGACTGAAACTGCAAAATGTCAGTACGAGAATGTTGTTGTTGCGGTCTTCAGTCCAGAGACTGGTTTGATGCAGCTCCCCATACTACCCTATCCTGCGCAAGGTTCTTCATCTCACAGTACCTACTGCAACCTACATCCTTCTGAATCTGTTTAGTGTATTCATCTGTTAGTCTCCCTCTGCGATTTTTACCCTCCACGCTGCCCTCCAATACTAAATTGGTGACCCCTTGATGCCTCAGAATATGCCCTACCAACCGATCCCTTCTTCTAGCTAAGTTGTCCCACAAATTTCTCTTCTCTCCAGTTCTGTTCAACACCTCATTAGTTACGTGATCTACCAATCTAATCTTCAACATTATTCTAAAGCACCACATTTCGAAAGCTTCTATTCTCTTGTTGTCCAAACTATTTATCGTCCACGTTTCACTTCCATACATGGCTACACTCCATACAAATACTTTCAGAAACGACTTCCTGACACTTAAATCTATGCACTCCGTCATCAGGCCACAAGTGGCCCATCGGGACCATCCGACCGCCGTGTCATCCTCAGTTGAGGATGCGGATAGGAGGGGCGTGTGGTCAGCACACCGCTCTCCCGGTCGTTACGATGGTTTTCTTTGACCGGAGCCGCTACTATTCGGTCGAGTAGCTCCTCAGTTGGAATCACGAGGCTGAGTGCACCCCGAAAAATGGCAACAGCACATGGCGGCCCGGAGGGTCACCCATCCAAGTGCCGGCCACGCCCGACAGCGCTTAACTTCGGTGATCTGACGGGAACCGGTGCATCCACTGCGGCAAGGCCGTTGACAGTTAAATCTATACTCGATGTTAAAAAATTTCTCTTCTTCAGAAATGCTTTCTTTGCCATTGCGAGTCTACATTTTATATCCTCTCTACTTCGACCATCATCAGTTATTTTGCTCCCCAAATAGCAATACTCACTTACTATATTAAGCCTCTAGTTTTCTAATCTAATTCCCGCATCATCACCCCATTTAATTCGACTACATTCCATTATTTACGTTTTGCTTTTGTTGATGTTCATCTTATATCCTCGTTTCAAGACACTGTCCATTCCGTTCAACTGCTCTTCCAAGTCCTTTGCTGTCTCTGACAGATTTACAATGTCACCAGCGAACCTCAAAGTTTTTATTTGTTCTCCATGGATTTTAATTCCTACTCCAAATTTTTCTTTTGTTTCCTTTACTGCTTGCTCAATATACAGATTGATCGGGGAGAGGCTACAACGTTGTCTCACTCCCTTCCCAACCACTGCTTCCCTTTCATGTCCCTCGACTCTTATAACTGCCATCTGGTTTCTGTACAAATTGTAAATAGCCTTTCGCTCCCTGTATTTTATCCCTGCCACCTTCAGAATTTGAAAGAGAGTATTCCAGTCAACATTGTCAAAAACTTTATCTCTTAGAAACATAGGTTTCCTTTAATCTATTTTCTAAGATAAGTCGTAGGGTCAGTATTGCCTCACGTGTTCCAACATTTCTACGGAATCCAAACTGATTCTTCGCGAGGTCGGCTTCTACCAGTTTTTCCATTCGTCTGTAAAGAATTCGTGTTAGTATTTTGCAGCAGTGGCTTATTTAACTGATAGTTCGGTAATTTTCTCATCTGTCAACATCTGCTGTCTTTGGGGTTGGAATTATTATTTTCTTCTTGAGGTCTGAGGGTATTTCGCTTGTCTCATACATTTTGCTCACCAGATGGTAGAGTTTTGTCAGGACTGGCTCTCCCATGGCTGTCATTAGTTCTAATGGAATGTTGTTTACTCCCGGGGTCTTGTTTCGACTTAGCTCTTTCAGTGCTCAGTCAAACTCTTCACGCAGTATCATATCTCTCATTTCATCTTCATCTTCATCTACATTCTCTTCCATTTCTACAATATTGTGCTCAAGAACATCGCCCTTGTATAGACCCTCTATATAATCCTTCCATCTTTCTGCTTTCCCTTCTTTGCTTAGAACTGAGTTTCCATCTGTGTTCTTGATATTCATGCAAGTGGTTCTCTTTTCTTTAAAGGTCTCTTTAATTTGCTGTAGGCAGTATCTATCTTACCCCTAGTGAGATAAGCCTCTACATCCTTAAATTTGTCCCTTAGCCGTCCCTGCTTAGCCATTTTGCACTTCCTGTCGATCTCATTTTTGAGACGTTCGTATTCCTTTTTGCCTGCTTCATTTACTACAGTTTTATAGTTTCTCCTTTCATCAATTAAATTCAATATCTCTTCTGTTACCCAAAGATTTCTATTAGTCCTCGTCGTTTTACCAACTTGATCCTCTGCTACCTTCACTATTTCGTCTCTCAAAGTATAAGAATATTGTAACGAAAATGTTGAACGCGTGTGTCTCTGAGGTAGACATATTATGTACTTGTATCACTTACTCTGTTTAGCGTAAAATAACGTGTTCTAGAACATGCTTTCAAAACACGATGGCCAGACGTGCCCGCCCTCCCTCTCCCCTTCCCTAGCTTTCAACATCCCGCGAATAGAAGGGCTCTGGCCGTCACACCGCAGTACTGTGAGAGGCAAACTGATTGCCCGGCCCTAATAATAGAGAGAACAAGAACAGAGCATTGCACATGCCCAAGTTCAGATGCGCCAGTATTTACAACTCTGCCGGTCTCTGGAGCTTCAGGTTTTTGTTTATATCGTCAAATAGAGACACTATAATAATTAGGACACAGTACTTGTCGTGATACATTGCAGTTTAACTTATCGTGTCATTTACTGTGAAAACCATCATTCGAGCAAGTACAAACGGTTGAAAGGTAAGAAGTCCACGTCGGTAGAATTACTACAACGACGAGCGTTTCGCACCTGTCTCAATGGCTGAATGCGTAAAAAAACGGCTCTGAGCACTATGGGACTCAACTGCTGAGGTCATCAGTCCCCTAGAACTTAGAACTACTTAAATCTAACTAACCTAAGGACATCACACATATCCATGCCCGAGGCAGGATTCTAACCTGCGACCGTAGCGGTCTCGCGGTTCCAGATTGAAGCGCCTAGAACCGCTCGGCAACTCCGGCCGGCCTGAGTGCGTAGCCGGGACGGTAGTTCAACGTGTTCCGCCAGAGAGCTAACTGCTCTCTTATATATATAAAACTGAGTGAAGGTATCAACGCTGAACGTCGACGAGTGTCTTGTGACGTCCTCCGCGACCAAATGCAACGAACAATAACGGAAGGGTATACTGATGGTTTACGAAAGTAAAGGTCGGGCTTTCGAATCTAGCTGGAATGAACTGTACTTGTTATTTTTATTTTGACTTGTGGTGGTAATATCTTAAGCCTTAATTCGCTACAAAGTGAGCAGTTGTAGGTTTTTCTAGGTTCCACATTCTTTCAAAAGATTTCATTTTGTAAAAGTCTAATCTTTAAAGAAGCAGACAAATGGTCTTAACAAAAGTATTGAAAATGGATGTAATTATTTGTAATTACTTAGATCGTCACCTAGTCTCTCTATAGCTGTCAGCTAAGAGAACGCATCAGATGACTGTCATATTTTTCTGAGACCTTACGTGCGGTTTACACGAGAGAGTGTATGTGCCTTCCAGTATGTGTTTTTTCCAGTTTAATATTCGTTCTTCAATTACGGTAGGCCTGTTTGACCATTATAAGAGACCGGTAGTTCCTTGGTGGCGTATCAGTTTATTGTAGTGGTAGCTGTAGTATGTGTCGGGGTGATTCTTAAGCAGACTTTTCTTTATCACGTCGCAAGTGATTTGTGCTTTATTTCCTTTCTGTTATTAAATTATAATTTTTTTAACTTTTCAGTAACTAATTATGGTTTGTGAATTTAATGTCTAAAAATAATTCTTTGGAAGGTATTAATTATCTGACCTCCCATAACAATAAAAATATTCATACTTTGAGGGTGATATTTATTTGACCTTCCATAAAAAATACAAATAATATAGTAGCAAGTAGATTTGTATTTTGAAATTAATATTTCTGGCATAATAACTAGGCAGACCTTTTACAGAAAAATGAAATAAAATAAAATGAAGAGTAGTTTACGTGTAGCTTCAGTATTTTGTCCACATGCCATTGACATCAAGAACAGCGTGGATTCTTCGAGGCATAGATTTGACAAGTCTATGGAAAAATTCTCTCCCATGAAGAATGAACCAAGTCCCACAGATTTTTCACAGTTTTCTTGAGGCCATATGTGCTCTATGAGATTGAGATCAGGTGACTTTGGAGGCCACGGAAGGCATTGAAAAATGTTCTTCCTCCTTTGAAACCTGTTCTGAATCCTAGTGTGTGGTGGATGATTATCATGTTGGTAAGTGAGACTTCCTTCGGGGTACCAAAGTCGAGCTCCAGGGATGATTACATTTTCAAAGAAATGTTCATACTATGCTGAACTGAACTTGCCTTGTATACGTTGTAAAGTTTCTGCACCTATGCAAGACATCCAGCCCCAAAACTTCACACTTATGCGTCCGCTTCTTGCACGTGTGGCTACGAAGCGCGTGTCATATCGTGGCCCATCTGTGCGGTAAACAAGAACAGGACCTCTGCTCGTAGACTCAATTGTGAACTTGTCAGAGAAAATGACTTTCCCCAAATCGGCATCTTCCCAGGAACTCACAACGGCTAGTCTGGCTTGTTTGTCAGACAACGGTTCTTTGATAAAAGCACGACGGGACCTGATGCCACGATCCTTTAATACTCTGAGAGCAGTTGTCGGCGAACCTGGGAAATGTGAAGCTCTCCTTAGTTCCAGGATGGGTGACAAAGGAGCATTCTCGGCCGCCTTGACCAATTCTTTATGTTGTCTCCGGGTAGAGACTCGTCGTCTTCCAGGTATTGGACGACTCGCTACCGTTATCTCTAAATCGTCCTCCTGCGGAAGCATCAACACCATAACGACGTCCTGCCTCAGATTCGTTAACATTGTTTTCAAAGAGAGCAATTATATGCTGGCGAACGTTCATATCAGCCATTTCGAAGCAGACCTATGACGTATGCCAATCAGCTGATACGTTTCTCTTGGCTGAAAACTATAGAGACATCAGGTGGCAGTCGAAGTAATTATAAATAAATACATCCATTTTGAATATTTTTACTATGGCCATTGTCTGTTTGTTTAAAGATTAGACTATTACAAATGATAGCTTTTGAAATAATGTGGATCCTAGAAAAGCTTACAACTACACAATTTGTAGCGAACGAAGATCTAAAATACTATCGGCACAGCTGTAAATAAAAACAAAAACGACAGTTGATTTCAGTTAGATTCGAAGGCACGTCCTTTACGTTCGTAAACTGTCAGCTTATCCGTTCGGTATTGTTCGTTGTATTTCTTCGTGGCGGACGTCACATGACACCCGTTGGAGTTCATCGTTGATCCCTTCACTCAGTTTTTTTATTACAGAGAGCAGCCGGTTCCCTGACCGAACATGTTTTCTTTTTTTCATATAGTTTTTTTGTTTGTGAGGAAAAAAAAGGTTTGGGTTGCTTGATGGCAAAAATAATTACTTCATTTCTTTTACCTCTTGTATACGGAAACGGAACAGTAAATTAAAAACAAATGCATCGCCCGGGAAACGAACCCGGGGCGCCTACCAAGATAATTTTTTAATTTTATTTTGTTTTATGTTATTTTATTTTATTTATTTATTTATTGAGGAGCACAGTCAGTGGCAAGCTGGAGGAGGCAAGTCGGGCAGGAATCGAATTCCGAGACCTGGCAACGATGTCTCCCTCGTCCAACCGCAGCGCACCATCACATTTTTTAAAAAAATATACTAAGCAACAAAAACAAGGTAGCCATACACCAGAGGTTACGACGATAATGTGAACTAAAAAGTGCCATCCTGGCCCCTGGATTCACCTTATCGAAGCAGGCGGCAAGTAAGAGGCGGTCGTCATTACAATGGCCATCACTAACCATCAACCGTAGGAGTATACTGGGCCACTGTACACAGTCAGAGACTGTTTCTGTTACCGTAGGGAAATATTGGAAATATCACGTCTGCAAGTCCACTTCTTCTCACAGCCGGCCGACGTGGCCGTGCCGTTCCAGGCGCTGCAGTCTGGAACCGCGCGACCACTACGGTTGCAGGTTCGAATCCTGCCTCGGGCATGGATGTGTGTGATGTCCTTAGGTTAGTTAGGTTTAACTTGGTCTAAGTTATAGGGGACTAATGACCTCAGAAGTTGAGTCCCATAGTGCTCAGAGCCATTTGAACCATTTTTTTCTTCTCACACCATGCACACCCCCAGCTGGGCAGTGGGTCCATGAATGACGTCCCCAAAACGTTAGCAAAATGATTGCCTCATTGTGTTCTGTTTGTTAAGATCAGGAACTCGTCGATCATGTATTACCACAAAGCGAGGACTTCCTTTTCGCCTTTGCGGTACACATAATGTATAGCTATTCCTTGTACCCAATTGACCGCATTCATCCGGGTCATCGGGAAATAGACGGCGTCGGGATGAATTCCAGGGCCACAATCGAAACATATGGGCGGCGTAGAAGAAAAGCGAGTATCTGGTGGATCAGTTTCCAGCACTCGCTGCGGGGCCAGAATTCAGCCTGTGTTCGTTCGCGCATCGGGGGCACATGGGGTAGTCAGTTAGGTGAATGGAATGTAGGGTTCGTTGGGTCGGAAATTTCTCGTTAGTGACCACATACCACATTGACCGCACTAAAGTGGACAAGAAGGGCTCCTGGATGGTTCGCAAAGCCCGCGTCCTGTCGACAGTGGGGTGGCGTCTAAATAGCCATTAGCCGATTCCAATGTGGGAGAATACTACGAAATAAATCTTTGCTGCTGGATTCCGTGTCTCCAGTATAACCTCCAACATATAGCTGTGCTCCACCAAAAACGACCTAATGCGTGATAGCAAGGGCGATAAATGTCCAACGGGTACAGGTGGGCAGAACGTGTGTGAGGCCACCTCGGCTATCAGGATGCCAGGAAGGTCGTCTGTTGGTGAAAGCCAGAGTTGCCGCATTGAGCGAAGGTACAGTGCCAACGCTCTGTGCCTGGGTGAGTCCAACACCTCTTTTGTGGAAGGGTAAAGTAAGAGTAACAAAACGGATCTTAAAAAGTGCACCATCGTTCGCCACGTGTCCGATCACTGCCTGTATCCTGGAAGCCATCGTTTCTGTCATCAGTAATACGTGGGCGTAATGGTTGAGAAGTCATGTACACATTGATGTACTGAGCGCGTTGCAAAATGTCCAACGATCTAAATTTGTTGAGGCGACCCTCTATGCCGAGTCGTCGTAAGACCTTACGATACGTAAAGGCCGCTGCACGTTGTATTTGTCAATGGAGCGATATCCCTAAACATTTGAGCACTGAGACTTTTGTCACGAGTATATCCAGTTCTGCAGGCATACCTCGTCCCACCTCCATGTAGCGTGACATCCGGAGGTTGATCACACTGCCTGCTAACGCCCCACACTGTTGGAGCCAGGAAAGGCTATAATTAAAAAATTATTAAAACTCTCTTGTTGGCTGTATTCAGGAACCTTCATGAGAGAAACTTACTACATGCAAGGAGATTAAGCAGAGAATCTGGTAGATATCTGTCGAATAGTTTTTGAGAAAAATGTACACATATTATTTTTTGAAAATAAAATTTTTAAATTCCATAAAAAAAGTAAATATGCATTGAAGAGCCAAGGAAACTGGTACAACTGCTTAATATCGTTTAGCGCCCAGGCGAGCACGCAGAAGCGCCGCAACACGAAGTGACACGGACTGGACTAATGTCTGAAGTAGTGCTGGAGGAACTGACACCACGAATCCTGCAGGCTGTCCATAAATTCGTAAGAGTACGACGGGGTGGAGATCTCGTCTGAACAGCACGTTGCAAGGCATCCCAAGTATGATGAGTAATGTTGATGGCTGAGGAATTTGGTGGCCGGTTGAAGTGCTTAAACTCAGAAGAGTGTTCCTGGAGCCACTCTGGCTATTCTGGACGTCTGAGGTGTCGCATAATCCTGCTAGAATTACCCACGTCCGTCGGAATGCACAGTAGACATGAATGGATGCAGTTGATTAGATGGAGTGCTTACGAACGTGTCACCTGTTAGAGTCGTATCTAGATGTATTAGGGGTCCCACATCGCTCCAGCTGCACACGTCCCACACCGTTACACAGCCTCCACCAGACTAAAGAGTCCCATGCTGACATGCAGGGTCCATGGATTCATGAGGCTGTCTCCACACTCGTACACGTTCATCCACTCGCTAAAATTTGAATCGAGACTCGTACGACAAGGCAACATGTTTACAGTCATCAACAGTCCAATGTCGATTTTGATGGGCCCAGGAGAGGAATAAAACTGTGTGTCGTGCAGTCATGAAGGGTACACGAGTGGGTCTTCGTCTCCTAAAGCTCGTATCGATGATGTTTCGTTCAATGGTTCGCACGCTGACATTTGTTGAAGGCCCAGCATTGAAATCTGCCGCAATTTGCGGAAGGGCTGCACTTCTGTCACGTTGAACGATTCTCTTCAGTCGTCGTTTGATCCCGTTCTTGCACGATCTTTTTCCGGCCGCAGTGATGTCAGAGATTTGATATTTTAGCGGATTCCTGATACTCACGGTGCACTTGTGAAATAATCATACGGGAAAATCCCTACTTCATCGCTACCTCGGTGATGTTGCGACCGATAGCTCGTGCGCTGACTATAATGCCTCGTTCAAACACACTTAAATCTTATAACCTGCCATTGTAGCAGCAGTGACTGATCTAACAAGTGCGCCAGACACTTGTTGTCTTTTATAGGCGTTGCCGACCGCGGTGCCGTATTCTGCCTCTTTACATGTCTCTGCATTTGAATACGCATGTAAGGAACTCAACAGAAAATGTGTTAATTTCATATAAAGCATGCAACAAAATTTCATTGCTGTATTTTCAGAATTGTGGATTTGGTGCATCTTTTAAATAGCGTGTGTTTTTCATGAACGTCTCCCTTCAAAATAGTGCAGTGATTGAGAGCGCACGTTTTGTGTCGTGCAGCAGGTGGTGACCGGGGAGCGTTGACGAGCCGGTGCGAGTTCCCGGTCTGGGTGACGGAGCAGCCGCAGTGGCTGAGCCTGGACCACGCGCGCTCCTACCGCTTCTCGGCGCGCAACGGCACGCTGCGAGTCTGGAGCGGCGAAGCGCTCGAGAAGCGACTCGTGTGCCACGCGCTGCCACCCGCTCCCCACCTCCAGTCGCCCCCCGCAGCCCCAACAGCCCCCACCACCAGTGCACCACCCCCGCCACCGCCGCCCACACCGGCTGCGACCCCGGCGTCCGCCTCGCCCACGGGGCTGCCCGACCAGCAGCAGCTGCAGCAGCCGCCGCACGAGACCTTCTTCGCGGTAGCTCACATCACGGCTGGCTGGTGAGTACCACAGCCGTAGAGACCTGCAGTGTTTGTTTCAGGTTTCTTTCCACAGACATTGGAAACTGCTAGAAGGACGACAGCAGCAGCAGAAGCTACGCTAGTGTCAAAATAATACATTCTAAGTCAAAAAAGAAAAAGAACGACGTACCAAGAAGGAATTATGTGAATCGGACGGAAATTGGTAGATGTGATATAAACGTACAGACAAACAAATGATATCAGTTTCAGAAAAATTGGATGATTTATTCAAGAGAAAGAGCTTCACCAATTAAGCAAGTCAATATGGCGTTGGCGCACCTCTGAGCCTTATGCAAGCAGTGTTTGGGCTTGCAGTTATAGATTGATAGAGTCGTGGGATGTCCTCCTGAAGGTATCGTGCCACATTCTGTGCTACGGCGCGTTATACGTATATCGTCAAAATTCCGAGCTTATTGGTGGCCCCTGCCGTTAATGCTACAAATGTTCTCAGTTGAGGAGAGATCCAATGGCCTTCCTGGCCAATGTAGGACTTCACAAACAGAGAACTTTCTCATTATGAGAGTACTGAAGGCCAACCTCTTTCAATTGTTAAAAACCATCCAAAAGCCAAAATTGCACAAAATATTTTTTATTCAAGAGAGACGGTTTCAACAGTGTCTGCTGCCATGTTCATCTCTTCAACGTCTGTTTCTGCATCACTTTCAGCGTAAAATGAACATGTTTTTCTACAAAAACACATTTAAGGCCGGAAGTTGACAGCAAAGACTGTTGAAACCGGTTGTCTTGAATAAAAAATATATTTGGTCTGATCTTGGCGTTTGAATGGTTTTTAAAAAGCGGTAGAAACTCACGCTGTGTGGGGGCGGGATTTATCTTACTGAAATGTAAGTCCAGGATGGCTTGTCATATAGGGAAACAAAAAAGTGGCTTAGAATATCATCGACGTACCGTTGTGCTATAAAGGTGCCACAGGTGACAACCAAAGTGGTCCTGCTATGAAGAGAAATGGCACCCGAGACTGTCATTCCTGGTTGTTGGGCCGTATGGCAGGCGATAATGAGGTTGGTATCCCATCACTGTCTGGGGCTTTTCCATACTGACTCCATTCCTGGTCATACTGGCTCCCTTCAAAGCCGGACTCGTCGCTGAAGACAGTTCTACTGGATTCAATGAGATTCCAGTCCAAGTACGTGCCTGGAGACGCCCCAGACAGCAACTCGATTCCAACCTGACTGTCGCCCAACAACCAGGAGTGATAGTCTGGGTTAGCATTTCACTTCATAACAGGACCCCATTGTCTGTCACCCACAGCACGCTTACAGCACAGCGGTACGTCGACGACAGTATTCGCTCCACCCGCCCTCACACGGCGAAAGTTTCTACTGCTTGTCTTTGTGGGAATCAAATCCTACCTCACTATATCCATCCACAATTTAGAAAGTTTGAGGACATTATGGGCAGGGCCCTCCAAGCAGCTCATGATTTTAATGATGTAACGCCACAATTGGATAGAATTCGGTACGATATCCCTCAGTACGACATCCGAGAACTCAGTTAATTAATGCGAAGCCGAATAATCGCTTGCATGGGACCAGAAGTAGACAACGCGTTATTCACTTGCACAATCTGTGTAGCCCTTCTGCCAGCAGCTGTGGCCGAGCGGTTCTAGGCGCTTCAGTCCGGAACGGCGATGCTGCTACGGTCGTAGGTTCGAATTCTGCCCCGGGCATGGATGCGTGTGATGTCCTTAGCTTAGTTAGGTTTAAGTAGTTCTCAGTCTAGGGGACTGATGACTTCAGATGTTAAGTCCCATAGTGCTTAGAGCCATTTGAACCATTTGTAGCCCTTGTCCTGAAGACGTCATCAAAATTTTCTGAAATTACAGTCATTTGTTCGTCTGTACATGTACATCACATCTGCCGAATTCTGTCCCATTCGAATAATTCCTTCGTGTTGCGTCGCTTTTCTTGTCTTAGTGTATTATCAGTGATTAATGAAAAGCTCTGGGGTTTCTAGACTGAGTGACACTATTAAAATACCGCCGATATCCTAAAGTGGCATACTGATCAGCTTCTAGAGAAGACAGTTTTACATCAATAGTTTACGCAGGTACATACTACATTCCCAAGTCTGATAACTGGCATCACTGTGTGTTGGTCAATTTTTGGAACACTATACAGCAGCAATTGTGCGTGCCATGGGCTCGACAAAGGTCCACAGAAAGAATGGAAAAAGTAAAACTGGGCAGTAAGCCTTCTGTGCTGCTTTTAGCAGACGTCGTAACGTCACTGGAGAACATCGCCATTCTTGGAGACAGCGCTATAACATTTGGTACGCGTATTTTGAAAAACTATTTGTCGAATGTCGATGTAAAAGTTTTCTGGGTGTAGTACAGCGTCATCACGCATAAAACTACTGCTGCTGGAGAAAAACCAACGGTTGCAGCGGCCTTCTTCTGGGTCTCCAGCAGCAGTAGTTTTATAGATTATGACGCAGTACCACACCCAGAAAACTTTTACGTCGACTGAATCTGGCCACGGAAGCCTACGCAATTACATTTGAGAAATGCTTAGTTTCCACTGAAATAATGAATTGTAAACTGCAATTCTACCATTGCTAAAAATTTACTGCTATAGTCTGTAACATTCCCAGCTTTTAAAATAAAAGGAAACTCGACCCGTGGTCACTTGGAAACACGGACACAGCACAGAAAGCACAACGTATAATAAGTTTTTGCAGTTTTCTGCTTTAGTGAATGTGAGATGACAGCATGCGGTTTTAAAAGTTTTAATGAGAAAATAAGGTATAAATAGCGCACTATTTTAATTTTACATGCATCGTAAGTTTAAATAAACTTGAATGATGGGTGGATACACTATTATGCGAGTTCCTCATTTCTACTAAGTATTTGAATTAGCTAATCTAGTTGCCAGACACACATTTATACTTTTAGCTATTAAAGTGACAGAATTTTGGTCCATATTATTAAAGTTCACCTATATAGAATAATAGGTCCAGAAATAGCGAAGCAAAATGCGATTTAAAGCAAACATAAGCGAGTTCACGTACCTTTGGTGTAATCAATCTTGGAATCATACTAGACAATCTTTGTCTTACATGTGATGTGCTATCACTTGTGCTGGTATAAGGCTAATTACACTATGGAAATACATTGGTCTTAAGCACTGGCTTCCGCTGTAATTTAGCAATTTCCAACGCAAGTCTCTCAGTGTCTTCGATATGACGAGAACATAATCTAGCACTAGTGAAATCCATAGCATCTTTCGAACACTATTTCCACAGTGAAATCTTTCGCAAATTTGCAACACGAGGAAAAGTATTAAGCACTACGTAAGTCCCTACTATGTTACGAATGTGCGCGTTTTATGGAACAACCGTAGAGCCTGGCCTTGCCCACACAGGCTCAAAGGAAAAGTAACTAGGTGAAAACGATAACACTCATGAAACCCCACAGCGCCCAACACAGCAGTATGGGTGCCACTTGTTTCCCAGTGACGTCAGGCACACAGCAGCAGAAACGTGTTTGCTTCCGCGCACTACCCACTGCACCGCCTATGTTCGAAAAGTTCTTCGTAGGTTTCCTCGAGAGTGAGGTACCAGACATCTACATACAGGTCATGCAGTTCCCATAAATTACAAGGTGTTGGTCCGTGGCCGGGTACCCGGTGCCCGATAGAGTTCTAAATCGGTTCCAGGCGCGTCAGGAGAATTTGGTGGCTGTGTATCAACTTGAGTTCATTATCAAACTCCTTAGTAGTGTACACGTAGTACACAGTTGTGATGGCCACTCTGATTATTAGCACATGTCCGACGGAAACCCAGGTGAATGTTCCCCGCAGCATAATGCTACTACCACCGGTTTGTGTCCGTTGCACTGTGTATATTTCGAGCAGACGTTCATCGGATGACGGCCCAGGTGAATGTCCCCCATAGCGTAATACTACCTCACCGGCTTGTGTCAGAGGCACTGTGCAGACGTGCCCGTAGATGACGGTGTATCCGGAAAAGGTGAAAAGTTTCTATTTGATTTTGATTTAAGTCCCAATCTCGATGAGACCCGTGCTACTGCAGTCATAGTTAGCCATGTCGTAAGGTCAACATGAGACCACGTAGAGGTCGTCTGCTGTGGAGACTTGTCCGACAATGTGCGCTGAACTGTGTGCTCCGAAACACTTTTTCTTGCAGCAGCGCTGAACTGTGTCGTCAGATGCACCACAGGTGATTATGATGAGGTCCCATACTCCGAGGAGCTAGGGGACGATGCGGGAGACCCGCACCGCCGTACTAGGCAGGGTCCTAGCAGAGGTGGTTTGCCATTGCCTTCCTCCGACCGTAATGCGGATGAATGATGATGATGAAGACGACACAATAACACCCAGTCATCTTGAGGCAGGGAAAATCCCTGACCCCGCCGGGAATCGAGCCAGGGACCACGTGCGCGGGAAGCAAGAACGTTACCGCAAGACCATGTGCTGCGGACCCACCACAGGTATCCCCCCCCCCCCCCCTCATTTGCTTTACAGAGTGGTCAAGCCTCTGACATCCACCTTCTGTGGCGAGGAGAGAAAGTCCAGCATCCTGTCGCCCACTTGTGATTTCAACATCCTTCAATGATGCCCACGACTGTAGTATGTGAAAAGCCGACCAGCTTCTCCACTTTTGCGATAATCGTTCCCAGGTGCCAGACCATAAGTGTCTGGTTTACGAAGGTCACTCACGTTAGTGGATTTCCCTATTTGCCGCTCTTGTCGTATCAAGAATTATTCCCTGTTCGTAACAGTTCCACTTATACAGTGTGATTCAACTGCCCGTATATATGGGTTTTATGCAACCCGCAGTGCCTTCAAAAACTATACTTGAGGTTTTCATATTCCCTCGCTCGCAATTTGTAGCTATTAGTCCTATCGCAAAAATGAAGAGGAGACTATTGTAGGAAATTTAATGTATGCGAATAAAGTCTTTCGCTATGGCGCTGTTGTTTAAACATTTTCGGACTTCTTACTGTGACAGTTTGGGGTGAAACCTCAAGCTGTCGACGATTAAGTCCTTCGTCTTCGTCAGGAGAAACTGACTCAGTTGCTCCTGATGAAGACGATGCAGGTTAATAGTCGAAGGCTTGAGGCTATACCCTAAATTGACGTGGTTAGAACTCTGAGCATATTTTATACAAATTTAATGTACGAACTCAATTTTTCTACTGGAACATGTTTTCACAGGAGGCCACGATTTTCGACTTGTTCAAGAAAAACGAGTTTGAAGGTACTTTTGTATGTTTTTCTTGAATAACTGGAAAACTACGGCCTCTAGCGAAAAAGTACCAAGTAAAAAAATTGTCTACATTAAGTTTCCTAGAAAAAGACCCTGTTCATTCTTTTGTGGGACTAATAGTTTTGCACTTAACAAGCGAGACAATATGAAAATTTGAACGTCGTGTTTTAAGGCGCTGTGGGTTGCATTAAAATCCATAGGTTTGCAGATGAATTTCCCTGTATGTTTCTCTTACCTACAATGGCACCGTGTTGCAGTCAGTCTCGCGACCGGCAGTGGTCATAATGCTTCTTCTCATCAGCACAAAACCAAGTACATGTACGTTCTAGTTCATAGTAGCCTGCAGTGTAATCCAAGCTAAGGAAAGTGATCGCGTAAAATGCCGTCACTGGCAACCGGAATTTCTTATTGTTAACGCCGTTAAGAAGAAAGGGAAATCAATGCTAATGTAAAATGTAAGTTAAATACCCGCCAGGATAGCCGAGAGCGCTAACGCGGTGCTTCCTGGACTCGGGTAGGCGCGCCGGCCCCGGATCGAATCCGCCCGGTGGATTAACGGCGACGGCCGGTGTGCCGGCTAGCCTGTATGTGGTTTTTAGGCGGTTTTCCTCATCCTACTAGGTGATTACAGGGCTGGTCCCCACGTCACGCCTCAGTTACACGACTCGCAGACGTTTGGAATAGATTCACACTATTTCACGATTTCCACTAGACGCAGACAGCTGGGGTACACTAATTCCATCCCGGGGGGTATGGTGTAACACTCCGATTTTACGTATCCCGCTCGATCGGGATCTGAATAGCAGCCCAAATAAATATTAATTAATGTGACCGTGTACCTAATGGGGCTGGCAATCGGATTTGACTGCTACGGAGTTGTTACATTCCATTTTGTCCTTCTCAATCTGCAATAATGAAATGTCTAGTGACAAGAAGAACGCCAACACAGCTTCATTAATCAAGAACCTATATTCGTCTATAAAACACAAGAAAAAGGAGACAGCCACTGCCTTCGTCATACATATTTAATTGCGGCTAATCTCAGCACAGGCTTCTTCGTTATTCATAATCGTCACACGTTAAATACAATCACTGCAATCCAACACTGCAATCCAACACTGCAATCCAAATGATGCCGGCGCGGTAGACGCGAAATCACAAATATCGGCACAGAAATATCACTGATCACTCTCGTAACTGTACTTCTTCAATTTCCCGTATTATTCTAACACTAAGGGGTTAAACCGCGGCGATGGCCACTCCCTTTGTCGGTAAGCCTTGCATTACCGCAACAGGCCTCCACACGGCTCGGCCCGCAACCTGGAACTGACTCAACTCACACTCGCTCTCGCAACCCGACACTATTGATTGTTTGCCCTGTCGACCTGTGCCGAGTGCAAACTTATAATAAGGGCCTACGGACCCCTTACAGGTGGCGGCAGGAAGAGCATCCAGCCACCCCTAAAAATTAACCATGCCAATTCCGTACTTAACCCTGCCGACCCTGCGCACAATGCGGGATAAAGGCAGTAGCGAAAGCAGGAAAGAAGGAAAGAAAGTTTAATGTAAGTTAAATGTTACCGCAGAATATGTTGGCGGTGTGTAGATTACGGCTAGGAGGATATGATGCTGAGTGGAATGGGATTCAAGCAGCTATCCAAAAGCAGCGAAGTGCGTGCAGTAAATATCTCATTAACAATATCGGTAAATGTGTTACTAAGAAATAATTCAATATTTTGAACAATACAGGGAAATACCAACTTTTCGTGAACATCACACATTTTATCGCACATATGAATGGCAACAAGGAACCTCAGAGAAAAAATTTTTCTGTCAGAGGGATTTGGTTTTAAATGGTGGCATAATAAACGAGTCATGTGCTAACAGAGTGGCAATTTCAAGAAAGAGTCATCAGAATTAAAGCGGCCAGTAGTTTATTTACACGTAACGTGGATACAGACATACAGTACGCTGTGAATAAATGTTGTCACGGTGACAGTTTGCGAGGAGTGTTGACAAATTACAGTGTTTGTAAGTATTTAATTATGGTGATACTCCTAGCACTGGAGCAGAGACTTGCAGCATTTGGCGTCGCCCCTCTTGTCACTAACTTTCTTCTCTGTCTCGCGGGAGTAAACATAATGGCGGTACCTTACTGAGTAGACCTTCAATTACATGTCATGTCTTTCACAGCTGCAAATATGGAGAACAGTCAACAGTATAATGGAATGACGGCAATGAAAATATCTGCTGGACTGGGAGTCGAACCTGGATTTCCCGCTTATGGCGAGCGGTCGCCTTGCTATTTGGCTATCTGGGCACGCACCACAGCCATACCCATAAACGTGCATGTATGTCGGAAGTATCGTTGCGTCGTAATTCTGCAATATCGTATAGATCTTCAATTCGCTTTTCCAGGAAATATATTTCTGTGGTCTAATGGAAGAAAAACCAATATCGAAACATTTGATTTGTGGGAACCCAGCCTTGAAATTTAAAGAAAAGCTTCAAAGCCCTTCGTTTCTGTAGTTTCATATTTGGCACTAATAACTGTAAGTCTATTTGTGCTATGTCAAAGTTTTCTTGAAATTTTTCTCAATTAAAATTTTTCATTCATCGGTTGCTTTTACGCCGAATTAGTGCCTATCACTTTCAGACACTGAAATGATAATCAAATCAAGACCCTATGCTGCCGACAGGTGTTGATATACATCAACGGGGACATTTGAAAATGTGTGCCCCGAGCGGGACTCGAAGCCGGGGTCTCCTGCTCTATACATCTGAGCCACCGTGGGCACAGAAGATAGTGCGATTGCAGGGAGTTATCCCTTGCACGCACCCCGTGAGACCCACATTCCCAACTTAATGTCCACACACTACATTCGTAGTGCAACTGCCCATTACACTCATTACTCGCGGCAGACAATCTTACCGAGTCCCGTAAGAGTTCGTGCAATAAGTGTGCATCCGCACAGAAAAAGAAGGTCAATGGTCAGTTAGCCTGAACTATATGAAGATGGTATCTGTTTTTCAGATATGTCCTAAAGAACAGATACCATCTTCATATACTTTTAGACATTGGTTGTCCGCTTCTGTAACACATTCCCCCTACGCAGGTCGGGCGAGAAAGTTCCACCTGTTCCCGCCTGTATCGTTGGGCTGCGAGAGTTCCCTTGTCTGTCCTCAGTGTCGTGTGAGTTTTTGTGACCGTCACATCGTTGTTGTCTCGCGGCGTCTCGTGTTTGTGCTTCCATTTAGACGCGGCGTTGGCTTGCCCCTTGATGTCGTCCATGGCTGCCACGGACAAATCTACGCACAGGTACCGTCAGTTTTAGCTTTGACAAGTTTACTCGCCATGTGCAGCCGAGTTCGTTAGGAATTCATGATTGGAATATAGATACGATCAAGGTCACCCCAGAACATCCCTTTCACTCATGGCTATGGCTCTAATAACATAGTTATTCTGGCCAACTTGGAATGTACCAATGTTATAGTGTTTAAATTTCCGCTCGAAGTTGATGACACTTTCCTCAAGACCGTCCTGCTTCCGTTTGGGGATATACGGAATATACGATGGGAATTCTGGTCCACTCAACATCGTTTACAAGTTTATAGCGGAGTTAGATCCGTCGACATGGTGGTCAAACGGAATATTCTCTCTTCTTTGCAGGTGTGTGGATCCCGGGTACAAATAATTTACACAGGACAAAAAGGGGCCTGTTTTATATATAATGAGAAAGAAGCCCTTCTTACAAATTCCCCGTGTTTTATCGTTATCTTAAAATACAATTATGAACAACATAAAAGTATAACTTCAGCGGATCGGGTTCCCCAAGTGACAGTCATGGTGACTAACCATTTTTCCGAAGGGCAACGCGAGCCATTGCGTGATTTCTTGTCACAAATAATTCACCATTTTTTCTGAATACGTAGTAATTTCCGAGAGTGTGGTCAGACAGGAATCTAAGAGCACAACTTAAATTACTGGTAACGAAGCTAGCATCAATCGACTTTATACCCTAGCTTGTCACAAGTATTTATCTGCGATCGAATCCTTAACAACAGTAGACAGAGATGAAAGATTCCTGACACAATATTTCACCATATGTGAAACATTTTGATTCAACAGATGCATGTTGTAAACTACAACGAACTTCTACAGCTGCACTCTCCACACGTTCTCGAAAACGCGATGTTTTAAATTTTGTTTTTATGAAGCTAATCGTTGACGTATCATACAGGGATTCAGGCTACTTCATAATTTGGATCTCTAGGAGCGAGCTACAACCACATTCTATGCATCTTTTTATTCTTTGACACTCTCTTAAACCATTTTTCGGGTTCGTGGAGATGTGTTAAGTCTATGCAACTAGTTCACTTCTTTTATTTGTGAAGCATCTTCACGAATAAAGGAAGCGGAACGTGTACGGCAATGATCACGAATAAAAGAAGCGAAACTCGCATGGCAATAAACAAACTGCCTTCAATTAGGTGCATGAATGGAACGTACCTCCATGAATTTTGAAGCAACTAAGAAGCAACGGAAAACAGAAAAAATGACGAATTTTTCGGATGTTTCTATAGCAGTATTTGGAACTGTGGTACTACACTCCATTCTTAGCTCATACTCCGAAACGTAAAATCCAAAACAAGGCGTCGATGTGAATGAGAATAAAATGAAATAAAGTGACATTGGCGATAGTTTCCAGAACACAGTCAATACTGTATCGTTATCATGCATTTATGGAAGCACGTAGTCAGTGAAATCTGAACAGTATTACGTACTCTAACCACACTTTTCAGTACTGTGAAGAACAGCATGCCTGTGTCGGCTGCTAGCCGCTTCGAGTTCGTGCCACTGTGGCACTGCAGTGCCCATGTACGGATCTTTTGCGTGGTTTTGATTGGTTGGCACGAGTCTGTTCTGTACGCTCGCATATCGAACCGGTCGCCAAAATGGCGGAGAGATAAATAATAGGGCCTCTGGACGTGTCTTGATGATTCTTCAGTCACACAATCACTAAATCCGACGCTAAAACCGCTCAATATGTTTAAAATAACAAATTCTAGATGTAAATAAATCATACCGAACCGAATGAGAGGACCATACCAAAATCCAAAACCTCTCAGTATAGTTCTCGAAAAGTAGGCAGGAGGACCGATCGGTAACAGGTCTCAGAAGCTTACAGAATAGTAACTTCGGATAAGGAACCGAAAATGACGTCACTATCGATGCTAACCTACTGGACCGATCGGTATGGACGATACAGAATAGGGTGCCAGGAGCTGCAATGCCCACCTGTACCTGATAGTGAATTTCCACAGGGCCCCTCACCCCCACGTTTTTCCATGTGGCAGTCGCCTCCCCACTCAGCCACAAGAAACAACGTTTTCACTTGAGCACACGCCTTAGAGAAAAAAGAAGAAAAAATCAGAAAAAGAATGGAAGGGATGGATCCAATCTTTACATTCAGACTCATACATTGACTATGCCATGGACTGTTAATGGCCATTTGCAAGTAATCAATTGCATAATTTTGGTAATCTTACCTTGAATGCAGCAATTTATTTACGATTCAGATGCAGACATGGTATTTTTACAAGAAGTGTTATTTGAAAATTTTTCTAATCCTGGATTTCCTAATTTCTTTAATGTGGCTCCAAACCATCTACTGGTAGTGAATTATTTTACAGAGAGGGAATACTACTGACTTTGAAGTTCTTGATAATGGCCATGGAATAGGCTGCACATTTTGTGATTTTACTTTGATTTTTCTTTATGCCCCTTCACGATCTGATAGTTCCACAGATCGTGATCGTTTTTATAAAGATATATTTTATTTGTTTCGCAAAACGTCGCAGAAACCTCTGTTAGGCGGAGACTTTAATTGTGCTTTGTATCCTGTGGATCAGTTCCCTAATTTTAATCTTTGTAAGAAACTAGACGATTTGGTGCGTTCTTCTATAATGTGAGAGGCGTGGATCTGTCAATATCACACTCTGGTCAGGTACAAAATTTTATAGCTACTTCTAGCAGCCATGGGTTATCGATATGCACTTGTACAGATGGCGGTGGTATCGCATACATGAGGTGTAAACGGGCAATGCATTGGCGCAGCTCTGATTTTTACTTAGGCGATTCTTGTGCAAAGCTTTCCGGCGTGATTTTGACGGCATGACGGGAATTAATAGGCTTTGAACGCGGAATGGTAGTTGCAGCTAGACGCACGGGAATTTCCGTTTCGGAAATCGTTAGGGAGTTCAATATTGAACTCTGATATCCACAGGATCTAGAGAGTGCCGAGAATACCAGAATTCAGGCATTACCCATCACGATGGATGACAGAGCGCCCAGCGGCCTTCACTTCAAGACCGAGAGCAGTGGCGTCTGCTTATAGTTGTCAGTGCTAACAGACAATCAGCACTGCTTGAAATAACAGCAGAAATCAATGTGGGTGTGCAACGAACGTATCCATTAGGACAATGCGGCAAAATGTGGCGTTAGTGGGAAATGGCAGCAGACGACCGACGCTAGTGCCTTTGCTAACAACACGATATCGCCTGCAGCGCCTCTCCTGGGGTTGCGACCACACGGTTTGGGCCCTAGACAACTGGAAAACCGTGGCTTGGTCAGACGAGTACCAGCTGCAGTTGGTAAAGGCTGATAGTAGGTTTCGAAGCCATGGACGCAAGTTGTCAACAAGGCACTGGGCATGTTGGTGGTGGTTCCCCAATGGTGTGGGCTGTGGTTATATGGAATGGAATGGATCCTCTGGTTATGTTCCTTTACTAGGAGACCATTTGCAGCCATTCATTGACTTTATGTTCCCAAAGAATGATGGAATTTTTATGGACGACAATGCTGCATGTCACCGCGCAGGTATTGTTCGTGACTAGTAAGAATGGTTCAAATGGCTCTAAGCACTATGGGACTTAACATCTGAGGTCATCAGTCCCCTAAACTACTTAAACTTAACCTAACCTAAGGACATCACACACATCCATGCCCGAGGCAGGATTCGAACCGGCAACCGTAGCAGCAGCGCGGTTCCGGACTGAAGCGCCTAGAACCGCTCGGCCACAGCAGGCCGGCTCGCGACTAGTATGAAGAACATTGTGGACAATTTGACCGAATGATTTGGCCACACAGATCGCCCAACATGAATTCCATCGAACATTTATGAGACTTAGTCGAGCGGCCAGTTTGTGCACAAAGTCCTGCACCGGCAACATTTCATAAATCATGGACTGCTATAGAGGAAGCATTGCTCACTATTTTTGCTGCGGGCTTCCGACGGCTTGTTGAGTCCTTACTACGTAGAGTTGTTGAAGCACCCCGGGTAAAACGAGCTCCGACACGATATTAGACGATTTCCCATGACTTTTGTCACCTCAGTGTATTACAATTTTCGGCACTACCGTCAGCTGTAGTTTCGTTGTCAATTTATTGGCAATCGGTTTAGGCGAAATACTTCGTCGTCACCAGGTCCTCTGAATACAAAGTGGCTGAATTATCCCGAAACACATCAGTTAGAAAATCCACCGTGAAAATAAACAGTATCCGCAGCATCTCCTGTAATAAGTAACCACACACGGTGGATACCGTTATGATTAATGAGGATACAGGTTATTTTCACGTGGGACTTTCTAAATGATGTTTTCGGGAAAATTCAGCCACTATACATTTAGAAGGCCTGATGATGACGATGTGCATCATTGAAATCCGTTGCCAAGAAATTGATAGTGAAATTAAAGATGACGGTATTGTTGCAAATTACAATGATGAATAACTTCCGTGCTTAAGATATGATATTATTTTTCTATAATCCATGTTCTGTCGTTCCCGTTAAAGATAGTTTGGTTATTCTGACATATAAAACTTGACGAATTACGTAATGTCTCAAATTCATGAAAAACTGACACTGGTTCCTCTTGCATTAAGCCAAGGATTTACTGAGAACGTGTTTCCCTGTTCGAATAGCTTAACAGACAGCGCGCCAATATGGGAGACTGGTAGGTGAGCCAGACACAGATGGAGTCGGCGAGGCGGACAAACGACCGTTGGTCTGTGTGCCGGCCAGACATACTGTATTGCGGTTTTTAGGCATTTTTTCAGGCTCGTTAGGGCAAGTGATGGATTAGTTCCCATTCTCCGTCCTTGAAAATACGATACGCGAACAGTTAAAATTCAGCACACGGAACAAAAGTTTACTCGGTTCACTGACAAGCGGCGCACACGACTTCCATTCCTTAGGCAGCAGGCACTGCGTCGGACCACAAAGTCGTAATAAACCTACTAAATCACGAAAACAGTAGACGCCTTACAAAGCGCTATTTATACCACTTTGGCAAGTTTCGGCTGTATACACATTTTAAAATGGATTACATAGTACAAGACAATGAATGCCCGGTTAACAATGTGGCAGTGTTCTCCCGGTCATATCTGCTTGAAATTAATTACTTCGACCGACTGCCTGTGTGGTTCACAAATGAACAAAAGACGATTGCCTTATTAATGTCACTCAACTATTCCTGAGCAAGAATAACCACTCACTTTAACCGAACTGGTGGTCACAAAAACGTTTGGGATCAACGGACATGATTCAACTCTACCCGAGGTGTTGAACAGCGATACTGTAACCGTGGATCTATTCCAGAACTCCTGTTGAGGTCAGGAGAGCAACACACACTTTATGTATAGAGAAAGCCATGGATAAGAAACTGTGAATACAGCCTAGGGACAACTGTGCGTATTTTTAACGAATTTAACATTACGTACTTGGAACAAAAAAGATAGAAAACTCCATTCCACCATCGCTGCTGTTTGCTGAGATATCTTCATTAGTAGATCAGCTACCTGTCGAGCTGTAGTACTATTCCATACAATAGTAAACAGAGGCTTCATTAACATAGCTGTTGGTTAAATTGTTGAGAAACGGCAGCTGGTACCTGACTCCATCATATCAGCGGAATGGGAGAGAATTCAAAGGAACAGTCACACAAACTGATCTTACCTGCTGATAGCAACTTTGGTTGTGATGGCGACGATGCCGCTACGGTTGCGCGTGAATGTTTTCCAAAATAACAGAAAGTATATATGCCAGTTTCACGATAAGTCATGGAGAAACTACTGGACGCTTATTCCTGCAAGTTTAAAATCACTTCAACCAAGTATTACATTTTCCGAAGTCTGTCGTTACGACACATCTGCTGTCTAACAGCTACTTCTTGGTCGACTAGCCGTTGGCCTGTTTTTTTTTTAATTTTTATTTATTACTTAATATGGTTGACTTTTCCTTTGTTGCCAATGGAAATTGTCTCTGTAAGCACGACGCACGCTTGTACTAAGACAGGAACGACATATAACTCTCTTTTAGGTTTCCACATGTCGTCGATTTCTGCACGATGCCTATGACTGACATCATAACTGCTTTCTTGGTACAGTTTCCTCATGACAGTTACGCTGCTACTTCCTGCCTCAAAAGATGGCCATTGTACAAAATCGTCCTGACACGTACCCTGGGCCCATGTGTTGAGATATGTGCGCCTCTCTCTTAGTCTGCTATTTCTCTCTCTTACATCACTTAAATTTATACTCAGTGCATACGTGTTTAAGTACTAATCAATAAGCATATACAAAAGCACTTATTTAAATCTTATTTTCATATTATTCTCAAGAATTTAGCAATAAATACGTAATGTTGTCTCATTAGTTCAAATGGTTCAAATGGCTCTGAGCACTATGGGACTCAACTGCTGTGGTCATAAGTCCCCTAGAACTTAGAACTACTTAAACCTAACTAACCTAAGGACAGCACACAACACCCAGCCATCACGAGGCAGAGAAAATCCCTGACCCCGCCGGGAATCGAACCCGGGTACCCGGGCGTGTGAAGCGAGAACGCTACCGCACGACCACGAGATGCGGGCTGTCTCATTAGCTCACGCGGTGGTGTATGGTAACAAACTAAAACGTTAATTTAATTACAATGTGACATCGAAATATTGAGTAGCTAACAGCAAATCAAACCAGTCACCGCCTCTAATCATTTTCACGCATCACACTTACATGACGCTTACCTTTTGTGTGATTCACTGCATACAGTTCTTTATTTCATGTTTGTTAAAATCAAAGGCTTGTATTCCAATTACGCTGTAACTTTATTCAACCAGTCGGTTCGAATAATTCACGGATCACCATCCTATGTGTTAAACTCTTACTCTGTTGATAGCGCGATTACACATTAAAAGCGGTGATATCAGCTACGTTAAATATATTAACATTTTTATGTAGCCATTTTCCCCCTTTTCTGTTGTAGTTTCTGAAGATGCCAGCATGCGGCCGGAACCGCATGTTACTGAGATTGTATTTGTAAGAAATAGCAGGATAGCAATCGGTGGTTTTGTCACTTTTATACAAGATCTTGAAAATTTCTAACAATTTGATAGGAGAGCATTTATTTCAAATAAACTGAAGTCAAGCATAACCTGCCTGCGTAATTTGAAGAACAAGTTTCAAGTCTAAGATTTAACTACTCATCAGGGACGATGAAATTAGAAACACAGTGAAAGCATGGACTGAGCAAAGTTTGGGAGTGAAATCGGCATGCTCTTTCAAAGCAGTCATTCCGACATTTGCCTTAAGTGATTTAAGAAAGACACAAGAAACCGGAATCGGAATGCTCTGTCAGAGGTTTGAAGCCCATGCTCGAAATTAGGGTGTAAGCATGGTTTAGGCAAGGATGGAAAATGAAATAGGAGGTGTTTTTTCGAGGAAACCTTCCCGACAATTGCCTACTACGAATATAGCAAACAAAGGAAACAGAAATCGAAATGATCGGGCAGAATGCTTTCAGAATGCGAGTGCAATATATCACGTAGTTCGGTACCGATGTAAAATGACTGACCACTCGCAAGTTTACATCTTCCAAAATTTTTTTCTCCTGGTGGAACTGTTGAATCGACCATTTATCTGTAGCGAAGCAACGTTGTTACTTGTAGTGTTGACTACAAACTTGTCTTTGGTCAAATTCTCTAAATTAAAGTAGTAAGAAAAAATATTCAGTGTTCTGTCGCTAATGAGAAATTTAATTTCCAGTGAATGTTGGAAGAGGAGTTGACACTGGGGTCCAGTGCTGTTGTAATGTTGAAGTTTAAAGTCGAAAACTTATAAATAATCGCAGGAGAAAATCTAGATGAAAGTATTTATACGACAGCAGAAGTAAACACTATGTTTTATAAAACACAGTGGTCCAAACAAATTGGTTTATTGGCAGTCTTTATAACATCAGGCACCAGGAAAGTCTGTGATTGTTAGAAATAATACTGTCAACAAGTTAAGTATAAAATTAGAAAAAGTGATTATTGATTTTTTTCGTTGTAGTTTAGAAATAATGTCAATTTTTAGAAACACTGGAAACTAAAAGGAAGTAAAAGCAAGTATAAAACTATACGAAGACAGACTTTGACAAGGAGGAGCTTCGGAAGGAGGCGAATGTTTTAGAAACAAATTGAAGGAAAAAAAGAAAACATACGTGCGAACCAACCAGTTGCTATGAATATGAATATTAGAATTAAAAATCATAAAATCTTACGTAACGTTTGATAGGAAAGAGATCTTCGCAAATATTTTTATGATTATGGCAGCAAAACGTAGAAGCATAAACATAATGTCTACGATTCAGATGCTATAAGCTACGCATATCTTTAGTTGTTCTCCTCCAACGAAAGTAGAAGACTACAAAGGCATGAATCTGAAAACTCATATGACTGGTTTCTCTTTATTCTAGGTTACAAAAAAGAATTTGCTGTTTTGAAATGATCACCTTTTCAGAGGCTATTCATGTCATCCTTGAAGTTAGACAGGCGAATCATAGCTCGTATCTTTTTTTTATAAATCCATTTCAGTTGTATGTAGCCGCTGAAGGAGAAAACGAATCCATCGAATATTTCATTCAGGTTTTAATTTTTCCAGCTACAAGTGGTTTCAACAATTGGACGTTCCCCACTGCTAGTATCCAATAGTCACTCCAGAGTACTCGTCACGAAGAGGTCGCCACAAAGTGATATTTGAGCATAAGGTGTATTCTTAATTCATTAAGGGGGTAGACCAAAGTAGAAATTTACACTCCTGGAAATGGAAAAAAGAACACGTTGACACCGGTGTGTCAGACCCACCATACTTGCTCCGGACACTGCGAGAGGGCTGTACAAGCAATGATCACACGCACGGCACAGCGGACACACCAGGAACCGCGGTGTTGGCCGTCGAATGGCGCTAGCTGCGCAGCATTTGTGCACCGCCGCCGTCAGTGTCAGCCAGTTTGCCGTGGCATACGGAGCTCCATCGCAGACTTTAACACTGGTAGCATGCCGCGACAGCGTGGACGTGAACCGTATGTGCAGTTGACGGACTTTGAGCGAGGGCGTATAGTGGGCATGCGGGAGGCCGGGTGGACGTACCGCCGAATTGCTCAACACGTGGGGCGTGAGGTCTCCACAGTACATCGATGTTGTCGCCAGTGGTCGGCGGAAGGTGCACGTGTCCGTCGACCTGGGACCGGACCGCAGCGACGCACGGATGCACGCCAAGACCGTAGGATCCTACGCAGTGCCGTAGGGGACCGCACCGCCACTTCCCAGCAAATTAGGGACACTGTTGCTCCTGGGGTATCGGCGAGGACCATTCGCAACCGTCTCCATGAAGCTGGGCTACGGTCCCGCACACCGTTAGGCCGTCTTCCGCTCACGCCCCAACATCGTGCAGCCCGCCTCCAGTGGTGTCGCGACAGGCGTGAATGGAGGGACGAATGGAGACGTGTCGTCTTCAGCGATGAGAGTCGCTTCTGCCTTGGTGCCAATGATGGTCGTATGCGTGTTTGGCGCCGTGCAGGTGAGCGCCACAATCAGGACTGCATACGACCGAGGCACACAGGGCCAACACCCGGCATCATGGTGTGGGGAGCGATCTCCTACACTGGCCGTACACCACTGGTGATCGTCGAGGGGACACTGAATAGTGCACGGTACATCGAAACCGTCATCGAACCCATCGTTCTACCATTCCTAGACCGGCAAGGGAACTTGCTGTTCCAACAGGACAATGCACGTCCGCATGTATCCCGTGCCACCCAACGTGCTCTAGAAGGAGTAAGTCAACTACCCTGGCCAGCAAGATCTCCGGATCTGTCCCCCATTGAGCATGTTTGGGACTGGATGAAGCGTCGTCTCACGCGGTCTGCACGTCCAGCACGAACGCTGGTCCAACCGAGGCGCCAGGTGGAAATGGCATGGCAAGCCGTTCCACAGGACTACATCCAGCATCTCTACGATCGTCTCCATGGGAGAATAGCAGCCTGAATTGCTGCGAAAGGTGGATATACACTGTACTAGTGCCGACATTGTGCATGCTCTGTTGCCTGTGTCTATGTGCCTGTGGTTCTGTCAGTGTGATCATGTGATGTATCTGACCCCAGGAATGTGTCAATAAAGTTTCCCCTTCCTGGGACAATGAATTCACGGTGTTCTTATTTCAATTTCCAGGAGTGTATTTTGAGCCTAGTTTTCTAATGGCTTAATGTGATCCTCGAGAGGGTATTTTTAAGATTCATTCATATAAAGTGTGTCATAATGTGAAAATATTTTAAAACCGCGATTTACCACGTGGGTGCCAGGCGCATCCGAATGCCCGATTCCAACCGATGTAATACTATAATGGTTAACAAAGGGAAACATACGATTATCAATAAGATAACATGGTTTAGTGTAGTATGCAGTTTAAAACCTCATGCTTGGCTCGCGTTTACTTAACTTGGGATTCCGGTTGTTTTTTTATACGAAATAAAACTTGAGTGTTTGAAAATGACAAACAAACGTATTTATACGGATAGAGAAGGTTCGAAACGTTCCAATAAACGCTTATGATGGTAAGCAGAAACCAGTTAATTGACGTAATATTGTCAAAATGAGTGTTTAGACATCGTCGGATAGAAGGCCAGATGTATGGTATTGGCATCGCCGATTAAAGGTTTGTTCAATTTCAATATTAAAAATCACAAGTTCAGACTTTAAACTCTTGATTTTCAAAAACAACATCTTTAAAGTTATCGTGAGCTATAAAACAGGAAATGTTCGGGAATTCCCACTAGAAACTTCTGGAACTTATAGAGTGGAGTGAGTACATAATATTTTGAATAAAAACTCACGCACGAAAACCTGCAGTGTGCGTTCTATGACGGTTTAAATTTAGCTGTGTAACGAGGCCACATTTGCTGAGGTACAGACAAAAGTCCGAGAGCTGGTTGCCCTGGTATGCAGTAGGATAGGTAATAACTTCGCTAGACTACTTCTTGTGGGTCGTATTAGGAGACTTCCGTAGGAGATCTGCCAGCAGGAGGTTTGGCTACTGTACTGGAAATTGAAGAGACACCCGGTGGGATGTAGAGTGTTTTCCAGAATATGTTTCGTAGGTACAATGTCTGTAGCAACGATGGTGGTCACCACACGGAGCTGCTGTTGTAATGCATCAGTACTGTTATGTAAGTACAATATGCTGGGCTCTTTTTTGGTTTGAAATAATGTAAACACGTAATGTTTAAGCGTTAATACAAACAAGTGTGCCTAAGGGACAAACGGATATTTCGTTATGTTTCCTTACGAACTATTGCCTAATAACTGTACTGCGTCACGTCTAATTCAATTCCTCAAGTATAAATAGATAAATAGATAGAAGTATGAGAATAGCTATCGTGGACGCTATGATGATAGTAAAATAGCCACAGGTATTTTTGAGAGCATGCTTTTTGATGACGCGTTTCGAAAATATCATCAGATTCTGAAAGAGATTTTTACAAAACCAATTACAAGTTTTGAACACGTTGTAGAAATGTTGTATAGCCAGATATTATGCATACCAGTTAAAGGAACAGACACCATACAATGTTCTTAGTCAACTTACGTGTGTCATATTGAATAGGAACTGAACATCCGGGGCTGGAGAGCCACGCAAGAAAACTGAAGTGACCCCAAGGTGGTAGCATACCACACACAAGTGAAGGCCATGAATGGCAAAAACGCATACAGAAAGGCAGTAATCATAAACATGACGGTAAAAAAGGGCCATGTTCGTATAGTATTACATCTTGTAGTAAAAATTACAGTTAACGTAATAAAAAGTCATAAAGAGCCTGGATAGCGGTATGGCCAGTCAGAAACGTTTACTTAGGACTAGATCTTGGGAAAGTATATAATACGAACGCTAGATAGATATTGCTACAACCAGCATGTGTAGTGCAAGGCTTCACGTTGCACACTACTTTTTGTGTAATTGCTACAACAAAAGGCCACTAACAACGGGCCAGATCAACAATTTATTTCATGTTATATCTGTGAGTGGTACTCGTTGTATCTTACGTTTCATTTTGCTGTGGCCTGCATACAGTTGTATAATGACGGGGATACGAAACCTGAAAGTTTATATTTTTATATACATTATGACATTTCTGTCTGCACGCATTATTGTTTGGTGTCATTTTACGACTGTATAATAATATGTACTTTCAATATTCCTGTCATTTTGTTTTGTACCTTCCCAAGACCTAGTCCGCGGCCCTAAATAAAGGTTTCTCATTGGCTCTGCCCCTACCCAGGCGCTTTATGACTTTTTAAGTTATCTGTAATTTTTACTACAAGATATAAAACTATATGTTTTACCTTTATACTTACGATTACTGTCTTTTTGTAGACTTTTTTAACATTCGTTGCCTTTATTTGTGTGTAATATGGTATCAACTTGTGGCCATATTCAATATGGCACACTTACGAAGACTGAGTACGTTGTATGATGTCTGTTCCCTTAACTGGTATGTATAATATCCGGCTACACCACATTTATACAGTGTGTTCGCAACTTGTATTTGGTTTCTTAAAATTCTTTTTTCAGAATAGGATGATCATATTTTCGAAACGCATCATTAACAAGAATGGTCACAAAAATATCTGTGACTATTTTACTATTATCATAGCGTCCATAATAGCTATTACCATACTCCTATCTAATGTCAACATGGGCGCACACCTCACTCGCGATTTTACATCGCAAATGCAGAAATGGACGAGCTAAGCATCTGAACTGAAACTGTCGTAGAGCGGAAACGGTAAGTTTCTGGACACGGATTCAAAATGTTATGTACGCAGTCCCCTGTACAAGTCCTAGAAGTTTGCAACGGGAATTTCCAAAGACCCTGTATGCATGCAATTACATTATACCTTCTTGTAACTTGTAACTCGGCGTTTTCCTACGATTTTTGCGATATATTTTTATTTCGATGGTTGGTGCACGTCTTTATAACCACTTTGTTGTCGAAAACATTGACTTTTTATTTTTTTTGTTTATTTATTGTTCCGTGAGACCAAATTAAGGAGAAGTCTCCATGGTCATGGAACGAGTCAATACATGAAATTATAACACGATAGTAGAAACAGATAAACTAAAATATAAGAAACATATTCAGGCGACAAGTCGTAAGTTTAAATAAAGAAATTCAACAATGTAACACAGGGATTTGCTTAATTTTTCAGCTCTTCCAGGAGCTCCTCGACAGAATTGAAGGAGTGAGCCATGATGAAACTCTTCAGTTCAAACTCAAAAGTGTTTGGGCTACTGCTAACATTTTTGAGTTCTTGTGGTAGATTACTGAAAATGGATGCAGCAGAATACTGCACTCCTTTCTGCAGAAGAGTCAAGGAAGTGCATTCCACACGCAGATTTGATTTCTGCCTAGTATTTTGTTTCAGAGTTCCGCCATTTTGTTAAAAACAATTTTTTAAAAACAACCACACCTACTACGTGAGAATTCCATTCTTTTCAAAGCATTTTTTGAAATTTTCTTCTTCCTTGAAAACTGTGGCGTTCAGAGCTACCAGCAACCGTTCTCGGACATAAAATACGTAATATAATCTTAAAGATGTTCGATAAAGGTCTAAAGCTGTTCTGTAGTTTGTTGGTTATTGGGCTGAAAAAAAAAATTTAACTATCTGTTCCAAAATCCTTGGTCTATCCCCTTGAAGTTGGAGTTACTACACATCTTCTGACGGACATGAGGTGCAAATCGTGGACGCAAAGTCTATATGAAGTTCTGGACATCCTTTAAACCTGGGTAATTCATATTGCATAATGTTACTGCAGAATAATTAATAACCTCTGCTGCTGCACTATTCGATGGCAAATAAAAATACACGTGTTCTACTTTCGCGGCTTGAGGAAAGAAGTTATCGTACTTGCCCGCGATATGTGTACTGTATAACATGCCAACTGGAAACCTTCCCAAGTCAAATAATTGGGACCCACTGCTGTACAGGAAGAAAATTGCAGATGTCGTTTGTAAAGTGCTGTTATATCTGCAAAGCAGTTGCCGCTTCCACCAGCATCTGAAGTAGATCACCTCATGAGAAATTAATTTAATTTTGAGAGCGTGTAATATAAGCAAACATACATTAGGAGACTAATTAAAATATTGTTCGTGAAAACGTCGCCAGTGCGTGATGTGAAACTAGCGTTCATAAAATATCTAATTAAACATTAGAATGTGTACAGAATCAAACTGCCATGTGAATACAGTAAAAAGTTAGACAAGTGTTACAGATACGAGAGGGAGGTTCGGACAATGGTGATTGTTTTATATTTTTAAGTGGATAGAGAGGCGCGAAAGGCGTCTTGTGTTGTGTCCATATGACGTGGCGCTGTTCCATATGCACTGGAAAGACAGCCATGCGTCAAACACCTCTGCCATATTGCATCCACAAATGTCTCCACGTCCTTGCAATCAAACGCCACTGAAGAATTATGATATACTGCTTGGTGTATATATCTTTAAGCGAGATAATATTACGAATACTTCAATTTATACAGCAATTATGTGTTGTAAAAAGGCTTCGTTATCAGGAAAACCCATTATTTACAGCTAAGCTTGAGCTACTAATTTCAAAGAATATTTCTGTGCCTATTTTTGAAACTGCAAAGTGACTGAGTTCTTATTGAGTTCGAAGTTAAGTTATATTATATTAATTTTCTCCTATTCTGGAATCGTTTCAGGATATTATTTTGAAATGTCAAAATAACAGACTAACATCAATTGCTAGCTTACATGCCATTTGCAATTTGAAATTGTGCGTCTTATGACGTTTCGGTGACTATTGACTCTACATAAACGAACAAAAAAATCGTTATTTTTGAGGATGTCACAGAAGAGACCGTCAATTTTCGGGGCTATGACAAAGATATTTTTAAGCAAAAAACGTCTATTAAACTTGCCCCTAAATGAGTACCTTATGAGCTATGAGCACTTTCTCATCTTCGATACTGTGAAACAAATCTCTTCTGCTGCAAGTTCTTTGCTTTCCATATTTTGGGAAAAGGTACTCTAGGCCAAGTCCAGAAAAAATTATATGGTGAACATGGGCTCTAAAATGCTTATCTTAAGAGCTATGAGCACGTGTTTAGGACAACGGACGTGTTTCATAGCAGTGAATAGGAACATTCATGAAATGAGAGCCATTTATGCATTTGAAGTGTTACGTATTTGCGCAATATTAAAAAAAAAAAAAAAAGCTCTTCGTGCGGGTGCAGTTTTTCAGCAAGACTGCGATGCCAGCTAACAAGGCGACCGTGCCTAACCGTGATCACAATAGTTGTATACCTATCTTGGGCCACTGTAGAATATCATAAGTAAGCGTAGACTACGGTAATTTTTCTAGCAGTTTGGATCAGTTAAAGTCATACCAGCGTTACCTGAACGCTAGGTATGTTGCATACTTATTGGGCGTTACCTTACAACGATCGCTTTCTTTGCATAGCCGATCAGTGTCGTAATACATTCCCCTAAGAGCTGAAAGTGATGAACTGTCTAGAAACTGAGGATATACTAAGGGCTGGGTAAACTACGTAACATTTTTTTGTTTACGTAGTTATCCTCTTGCCTGTTACTTAAAACTAAACAGTATTTATTGCAAAATTGTAATTATTAATGTTTAATTCATGTTTTATTCGAAAACTGTCAATCTGTAACAAAAAGACAGAGGGATATTGTAGCAAAAATAAATAAAACACTACAGATTTATCACAGCGCTAGAAAACCCAATTTCCCCAATAAAAAGACATAATTAATAAGAAACGAGAAATGAAAATATATCTGACTACAATACTTCGCAAACTTATATAGTACATGTTTCTGTTGTTCATAAAAACTTTCCCATTTTTATCAATAATAACAGGAAACTCTTGTCTGTGATCATGATGAATAACGTTCTATTGAGTACAGTATGTGCATTTAAACTGTACTCACTTCAAAAGTAAGTGCTCCTGTTCGACATGGTGCACCAGGAAGGAAACACCTTGGCAACAGCAGCCATCAGAACGAGTTCCGTAGTAAGACTCTGCACTTAAGTTGGCTAGCCACTGCATGACATCTGGCGGCGACTCCTCAAGGTGCAACAAACGTGTAAGATGTTATCCACGCAACAGATGGCTGCCTGCCAACAATAGAAAGACTTCTTAGTAGTCGACGGCAAGTGACAGGGTCCTGCCTTCTGGAAATATCTGTGATTCCGAGAGAAGCGCCGACTTATTTTAGGTATGACAAATTGTATGAAAGACTGCACTCCAGATTACACCTTTAAACCTTTGATTTCTTACGTTTTAGACAGGCAGCACTCTTGTAGGCTGCTATTTAGGCTGATGGCGCTAATCAAGGGAAGCCCATTGCCTGCTCAGCCATGTTTTCAAACCGTGTCTTTACGATTCGCCTTCCCAATAAATGCACTGTGTTTACTGCTAAGCTAGATGCACTCATGAAGGCACTGAAGCAGTTAATGAGTCCTTAAAACGTTTCTCATCTGCTCCGTTTCCCTTAATACACTACAAAGAAAAGTGCCCAGCGGAGAAAATGGGGCAAAGTATATTGGATACCGTTCTCTTTCTTCAGGAGAGGGGTAAAACATATCGTTTTTCTGGGAACCTAGGCGCGTCAGAATGTGGGAAATCGATGAAGCAGCCAAGGATTCGTGCATGAAGCCCAGTGTGACATTCCCCTAAAGGCTCTCATTTCGGCCTAATCAGACAGCCATGAATCTATGGAAGGTAATAACGGACAGTGGCTACCGACTACCTGAATCCATACCTCATACTGGCCTCTCTAGCGGGAAGATGTAACACTGAGCCACCTCCGAAAAGGGAACTGACTCCTAACAGTTAGCTTCATACACCAGACAGAAGCCGTCCCCGCTCCCCCTGCCCCTCGCCATACTCCCTAACGCTTGTGATAGTCAACTCAATATACTCCACATTTGGCATACATCAAACATATACTGACCAGCCAGAAGATTGTGACCATCTGGCTAATAGCTGGTATGTCCACCTTTGGCACGGATAACAGCGGCGACTCGTAGTGGAATGACAGCAATGAGACCCTCATTGGTCGTTGGCAGGAGTCGGCACATCATCTTCACAGACACGTCTCCTAATTACCGTAAATTCCGGGGATGGGGCCGATGAACTCTGATGCCAAGTTCAAACACATTCCAGATGACTTACATCGGGTTTAGATCTCGCGAGTTGGGGGGCCTGCACATGAGTAGGAACTCGCTATTGTGTTCCTCGAACCATTCCATCAAACTCCTGGCCTTGTGACATGGCGCGTTATCTTGCTGAAAAATGCTACTGATAGAGGGAAATGTGATCTTCATGAAGCGGTGTACGTGGCCTACAACCTGTGTACGAAACACCTTGTTCGTCATGACGCCTTGCATGAGCTCCACTGGACCCATGCATACCCATGTGAATGTTCCCGAGAGCGTAATGCAGCCGCCACCAGCTCGTCTCCGTCCCTCAGTACAGGTGTCAAGGAGCTGTTGCCATGGATGACAATGGATTCGCGCCCTCCCACGGCCACGCTAAAGAAGGTATCGGGATTCATCAGACCATGCAAAGCTCTGACACTGCACGAACGTCTAGTGACTATGGTCACGTGCCCATTTCAGTCGTAGTTGACGATTCCGCGGTGTTACGATTGGTACATGCGTGGGTCGTCGGCTGCGGAGGACCATCGTTAGGAATATTAGGTGCACTGTGAGTTTATACACACTTGTACTCCGCCTAGCATGTTAGTTCCGACACTGTTCGCCGCCTGTCCTGTTTTACCAGTCTGCCCAGCCTACGACGTCAACATTTGTTATGAAAACTGGCCCCGAATCCCACGACGTCCGGACATGGTTTCACCGTGTTTCAGCCACGTGTTACAAACACTCACCAGAGCACTCCTCAAACACCCGGCAAGTCGTGCAGTTTCATATATGATCGTACTGAGCCTTCAGGCTATCATAATCTGTCCTTGGCGAAACTCAGATACATCGCGCGCCTACCCTATTCTACACACGAACAGCACGCTCACTGAAACTACATGCACCGTGCGTGTGTCTGACTAGGAGTTTTTCTTCGCCAGATTTCGCTGCTATGGCCTGGACTGGTTTATATCGGCAGTAGATCGGTTGTCATAAAGTTCTGGCTGTTTAGTGTATTCGCAGTTGCGAAGATGGACAACTATCTGCTGTATAATTTAATGACGAATAAAGACAATGAAAATTTGTGCCGGGCTGGGATTCAAACCCGGATTTCCCGCTTGTCGAGAACGGTCGTCTTACCATTAGGCCATCCGAGGAGTATTCGTAATGGATGTATAAGTGCAGGTTGTAGATGGAAATGTTGTGACCATATATGCAAGTGTCGGTTTGGCCGTGAATCGTGCTAGGATAGCCTAATGGTAAGGCAACCACTCACCATAAGCGGGAAATCCGGGCTCATGTCCCGGTCCGGCAAAAATTTTCATCGTCATCATTCCATTGTACAGCTAAAGATTGTCCATATTCGCAACTGCGAATACATTCCATGTATTTCATAATGGCTGTGAACAACACAGGCAGTGCAGTATCGAACTTCTTAACGGAATGTATTTTATGCAGTATTGAGACGGCAGAAGCATATTTACTTGGGGATAGGACCCCTATAATAGCGAGTGTTGTAAAGCTTTCAAACTTTTGTGGAATGTTTCGCTTCCAGCTTAATTTTTAAGGCTAGAGATTCTTCATTCTTGAACAACTGTACACAGTGACGTTTCTATTACGTTGCTGGAACATTTGTGAAGACGATGAACTACCTGTATGTGCAGCTGTATTAAGGAAAGTATCAAACACGGTTTGATTACAAATAAATATCAAAGAGTGTTCCCAAAAGTACCTAACTTTACAACACAATAAAACTTCTAAGACATGCAGCCTACCTCACGCACAAATTAAAAAGTTGGTGGTTTGTTGTTGTGTATATTACAAGAAACTTCATTTGGGAACACAGCATTTTACTCAAGGAAATATTGACGCTAGAACTGGTATCTCACCAGACACAAAGCTACAGAGAAATTTCACACTACAATACAGCAAAGAACCATCCTATTGTTCGTCACTATCATGATGACAATAATGATGATAATAATGTGTTGGTTTGGGCACACAACAACAAATACTTTAGCGGCCGAACTAAATTTACATCTGACAAATGCGAATGAAAGTGGCTGAATAATAAGTGGCTTTCTCAGCCTTTCAATTCTAGCAATTCGGCCACTTTCATCCACAACTGTCAGATATAAATTTAGTTCGGGCGCTAAAGTATTTGTTGTCGTGCACCCAACCAACACATTAATGTCGTCGTCATGTTTGTCATCATCATGATGACGAACAATAGGGATGGTTCTAGGGATGGTTCTTTGCAGCATTGTATTGCTTTGTGTCTCGTGTGATGATACCATTTCCAACGTCGAGCATTTCTAAAATGCTGTGTTCCCAATCAAAGTTCCCTGCAATATACACAACAACTAACCGAAATCTTTTTAATTTGTGCGTGAGATCAGCTGCATGTCTTAGAAGTATTACTGTGTTGTAAAGTTAGGTATTTTTGAGGACACTCCTTGCTGTTTATTTGTACTCAATGTTTGGTACTTTCTTTAATATAGCTGCTCATATTTCATTATCTTCACAAAAGGTACAGCAACTTAGTAGAAATATCACTACGTAGAGTTTTACAAGAATGGCGTGTCGTATGGAATTGTCAAGTTTTATATAGTGTCATCCTTTGCAAACAGATTTACGAAGAGAAGCTTTAGGTGTGGGAACAGCAGGAGCCTACGACTTGTGTATTAAACAGATATCGTGTGGTGAAATAAGACATCTTTGTGATATACCTTTTTTCAAAATTGGTTGCACTATCGACCATTCCTTAACTGGAATAAAGCAACGTGAAACAAATGATGGCACTAATTTCATTAGCGGGGGATTTTGTCTCCTTCGCAGTTGGACTGTTTCCTCTTCAGTTTTGTTGTAGACGAACGCTATAATCTACGGTATTTTTCATGCTTGCACATTTTATGACCATGTATACCTTAAAATGGAATAGTGATGTTTACTAACATATTTATATTTAATTTCTCCTAACCCATTTCTATTTGTTTCAAAATTTGTAAGGAGGGCAGTATACAGGTCGTGATAAGGTGATGCGATTTATCGGCCTCCGTTATAGGCATCTACGATATATTCAAATTTGCATGATCAATCAAAGAACATGTCTTCATTATCTTTTCATGATTTACTAAGTCCGATTATGGTTTCTTGAATGGGTTTTTATGCACGCCAGCACTGGCGATTCAAACCTTCAGTACTGCTGCACGGTCTAACATCATTCTATTAATGAGAGTCTGCGTAAACCAGCTACGCCGATCATTTCATTTTCTTTATTCCAAAGTGTCGTCGATGTAATAGTTCTTCTCTAGCTGAGAAAGGTTTAGAGAAATCCTTCATTACAAACCAGAGAAGGATTATTATCAGCTAGAGCCTGTAAAACATGATTGGTTGTTCGGCTTTCTTGCGAGTTTATCAGTATGGAATAAGCTAGAAGGGTAGCACAGAATTCCAATATTTTGCACAATGTGTGATACTCATTAAGAACAGGATATTAATATACAATCTCGCTGGAAAAGCACGATGTTTTACATACACACGCACGTACGCACGCACGAACCCCCCCCTCCCCCATTCACCGCCCCCCAACCGCCCCCCCCCCCTCCCCCCACACACACTCGTGCACACTAACAATGTTCACTGAGAAATTCAATAGCAGCCTGTAATAAAAATGCTAGATATTAAAACAGCACCGCCAGAAATGACAGCAAATAACGAACGAAATGTTACTCATTGTGTATGTACGGTATCGTAGAAGTAATGTACTATTAAATTTGTAGGGTATCTGGATCTAAATAGGGTGGGAAATGTTATGCACAGAGCAGCCAACTATGGCAGCATTCCGGATGGGTGTCGAACTGAAGTTCGAAGACAGATACGGGTATATCTTTCCATGTTTCTTTATCTCTGTGTCAAAGTTCATCAACCATTGTAGTGATAAATGGTGTCAGCTTGGTGGTGAGTGATGGCGTGCCAGTTTCGGAAATCCATGATCCAATTTTCATAATAGATTAGATGTTTGGAGAACATATTAGCCAGAACTGTAGTCGAACGCCTTCAGTATCGACGTAGATTAGGACAGTACGAGTAATATGCGGTTTGTGTTATCTTGTTGAAAGACAACCGTATGGAGACGCTGAAGACAATGCACAGTCTCTGTCCTTAACAGGAAATGAATATCTTTAATTTTTCACGTTCTTTTGTTATACTTTAAATCAGCTGTGATCACACCGCGGCGTTTCTCTATTTAGTATACATGCTAAATAAACTACGTCAGTTGATTCCGTTTTGTGGAGAATCCATGAGAGTTATTAATGCACCTAATAAAGTTCTGCCTTTGCCATAATGGCTTTTGTTAATAACGCTACGAGAGGTTTTATCCTTCATTGGCATGGACCTTAACGTGAAAATATATTACGACTTGTCAAAGGATAAAGAGGCCTAAAGCTTACACTTTGCCAAGGGTTAATGTTAAATTGCCTGCGTATGGAGGCATTGTAAATGAAGGATACTGTGGCATGGTTGGAATATTATTTGCTTCACCTAAATAAATTACGAATTTTGTTAATACGAGGGTAAGTCAATTATTATCTGCAATATTTTTGTTTATTTCTGTAGTACTGTCGTTTTACGTTGGTGATGGATGATTTCTTTATTTCTTGTTACATCTTTGCAATATTCAAGCTGCTAGGTTAATTTGGTTATCGCTGCCGTGCTGTTAATGGTCGCACAAGTGTTACGCACGATGAAGGGGCCGGGCGACCGTTTACCAACACAAATGAGGAAACCATTGAGCGTTCACATGAAATGATTATCTTAGACAGACGATTAACTATTGACGAAGTCGCACATTGCAAATTAGTCACGGCTCTGCGTACGAAATCATCCACAACAGACTTGGGTTCCATGAAGTTTGTGCAAGATGGGTCCCAAAACAACTCACACAGTTTCATAAACATACGCTCTTGGGCATCTGCAAAAAAACATTTGGATCGCTATGGTAATGAAGGGGAAAATTTCTTAGACAGGATTATTACTGGAGACGAAACAGCATGCGGCATTACGAGCCGGAGAGTAAACGGCAGAGTATGGAATGGAAGCATCCAAATTCGCCATGCAAGGAAAAGTTCAAGACCAAACCGTCCTCAGGAAAACTGTTTCTTACGGTTTTTGGGACGCACAAGGTCCAGTGCTGGGACATTATGGGGAAAGGGGCACAACAATAAACATTGTACGTTACAATGAGATGCTTACTGACAGGCTAAAGGATGCAATCCTAGGCAAACGCGGAGGATTGCTGTCAGAAGGTTGTGTGTTGTTGCACGACACTGCCCGTCCGCATACTGCTGCCCACACTGCTGAAACGCTCTAGAAACTCAAATTTGAAGTACTGTATCATCCTCTATATAGTGTTGTCGATCTTACCACTTCTGACTATCACTTGATTGGTCCACACAAACAGGCATTAAGGAACCTCCGTTTTGCCTCGGACGAAGCAGTGAAAGAAGTGGTGCATTCCTGGCACGCAGATCAACCGAGACCTTCTTTTATGAGGGCATCAATTAGCTTGTACAACGATGGACCAATCGCATTGAAACGCAAGGAGACTATGTCGAAAAATAATGTCCTTGTAAGTTTCCTATTTGATTACAATAAAATTTTATAGCTACTTTGCGGATAATAATTGACTTACCCTCGTATTTACACAATTTTGGAACAGAATGACAGCGATCACCTACACTGTAACACATTTGATTGCAATCTAACAAACGCTCACGGGAGTGTCATAGCCAGAATATTGTGACGAAGCCGTGACGTAGGGAAACATCACCAACATCTTTTTTAATTTTCCAGCACTGAAAACGTTGAGCATAACTGTACATAATTTCAATGCGCCTTAGACAAATATGTGCTGAGGACACTTGAGAAGGAGGTTGAAGACACTCCGTGTTCCGACTGTCGCCTTAGAAAACTGCTCCGGAAGGGAAGCGAGCTATACTGAAGATTTAAAAGTAGCCAAACCTCATAGAAAATGAAACCAGAACAAAGACAAAATTAGCGTAAGGAGAGCCAAGCGTAAAAGCTTCAACGAATTTCAGAGTAAAAATCCTATCTACCAACACAGCGAAAAAGCTAAAAATTCTTTGATCCTGTGTTAAATCAGTAACCATATCAAAACCATTTGTCCAAACACTGTGTGACCATAACGGCAATGCAACAGAGCATGACAGACGAAGGCTGGAATTCTAAACTACGATTTCCAAAACTGTCTCACTGAGGAAGGTGGTACTGTTTCTTCTCCTTTATCCGAGCACGGGGTCCCGGGTTCGATTCCCGGCGGGGTCAGGGATTTTCTCTGCCTCGTGATGACTGGGTGTTGTGTGTTGTCCTTAGGTTAGTTAGGTTTAAGTAGTTCTAAGTTCTAGGGGACTGATGACCATAGCTGTTAAGTCCCATAGTTCTCAGAGCCATTTGAACCATTTGAACCTTCTCCTTTAAATCGTCGAACGGATATCAATAAACAGATATCGAATTAAGTGACCATGGGATAGAAACTGAACGGAAAGGCCACTGGACATGATTTGATACTTATACAATTCTTCCTAGAGTATGGGAAAGTAATTGTTCCTCTTGTACCAGCAGCGTACTGTAAGTTGGCGGAGGAGCGAAGCGTACCTAGTGATTGGAGAGAAGGGCAGATCATTCACGTTGTCGAGAAAACTAAAGGCCTGTGTCGCCGACGTCACCATATTGTAGAATTTAGAAAAAAATGTTATTATGCTCCACTGCAGGAATAAACATGGATTCTGCAAACGACGATCGTCTCAAATCCAGCCCAATCATGAACACAATACGAGCTTTCCGAATGTCAGACCAGCTGTGACCGAACTGAAGAGTTCCGAGCGAACAGAATACAGCGTGCCTTTCTCGACCGAGAGAGAGCTTCTCTCAACGGAGGGAGAGCTTCTGACGCAAAAGCAACTTTGGTCATGCCCCAAGGAAGTATTATAGGACCATTACTCCTTACAATGAATTTCCTTGAGACAGAGAAGTTGCTGTCCAAGCATCAGCACGGCTTTAGAAAGCATCGCTCCTGCGGAACGCAACTCGCCCTTTTTTCGCATGATATCTTGCGAACCATGGATGAAGGATATCAGACGGATGCCATATTCCTTGACTTCCGGAAAGCGTTTGACTCGGTGCCCCTCTGCAGACTCCTAACTAAGGTACGAGCATATGGGACTGGTTCCCAAATATGTGAGTGGCTCGAAGACTTCTTAAGTAATAGAACCCAGTACGTTGTCCTCGATGGTGAGTGTTCATCGGAGGTGAGGGTATCATATGGAGTGCCCCAGGGACGTGTGGTAGTTCCGCTGTTGTTTTCTATCTACATAAATGATCTTTTGGATAGGGAATAGCAATGTGCGGCTGATGATGCTGTGGTGTACGGGAAGGTGTCGTCGTTGAGTGACTGTAGGAGGATACAAGATGACTTGGACAGGATTTGTGATTGGTGTAAAGAATGGCAGCTAACTCTAAATATAGATAAATGTAAATTAATGCAGATGAATAGGAAAAACAATCCCGTAATGTTTGAATACTGCATTAGTAGTGTGGCCCTTGAGACAGTCACGTCGATTAAATATTTGGGCGTAACATTGCAGAGCGATATGAAGTGGGACAAGCATGTAATGGCAGTTGTGGGGAAGGCGGATAGCCGTCTTCGGTTCATTGGTAGAATTTTGGGAAGTGGTTCATCTGTAAAGGAGACCGCTTATAAAACACTAATACGACCTATTCTTGAGTACTGCTCGAGCGTTTTCGATCCCTAACAGGTCGGATTGAGGGAGGACATAGAAGCAATTCAGAGGCGGGCTGCTAGATTTGTTACTGGTAGGTTTGATCATCACGCGGGTGTTACGGAAATGCTTCAGGATCTCGGGTGGGAGTCTCTAGAGGAAAGGAGGCTTTCTTTTCGTGAATCGCTACTGAGGAAATTTAGAGAACCAGCATTTGAGGCTGACTGCAGTACAATTTTACTGCCGCCAACTTATATTTCGCGGAAAGACCACAAAGATAAGATAAGAGAGATTGGGGCTCGTACAGAGGCATATAGGCAGTCATTTTTCCCTCGTTCTGTTTGGAAGTGGAACAGGGAGAGAAGATGCTAGTTGTGGTACGAGGTACCCTCCGCCACGCACAGTATGGTGGATTGCGGAGTATGTATGTAAATGTAGAATATACGAGGGTCGTTCAATAAGTAACGCAACACATTTTTTTATGAAAGCAGATAGGTTTTATTCAGGATTCCAATACACCACATTATCCTCCACTCTTTTGGCTAAAAAACTCTATTTTTGAACGCAGTCTCCGTTCAATGTGACGGTATTATTCCACCTCTCAGGGAGGGCCTGTATGCCCGCGTGGTACCAGTCTACTGGTCGACGTTGGAGCGAATGTCTGTCTGCATCAATAGCTTTCCTATCGTTAACATACTGCTACTCGTGGAGTGCATCCTTCATCCTTCATTGAGAGGATCCGCACATTCCAACACCGCAGGAGTCACCGATGCATGCGGCCGGTAGGCACGCGTGAGATCGAACAGGTTCGCACGACTTTGTTGCGACGAGAACATACGCGTCATCCAACGATTCGCCGTTCTGTTGTTCACCGCCAGGTCGCCGCTGACATTCCACAAGCGCCTAAGAATACCCGCAAAGCTCTGCTTTTCCATCAAAAGAATGACAGGTCTCTGCTTGAGATGGACATACTCTAAAGACATCATTTTGAAGGCGACGCATGGTGCCGCCACCTATCGGAACTCAGTGAAACTGTAATAGCTTAAAGAGAAAATATTCCACGATGTTCCACAACAAATTCCGATTTTTTTCGCCCGAAACAGGCCGAGAAAAAAGATGTGTGCGTTACTCATTGAGGGGCCCCCCGTTTATAAAAGATCAAGTGGATAACGTTTGGTGTAGGAATTAAAAGTTGATCCTCCACATAAAAAATGGAACGTAATTAATGTAATTCGTATAAATAGACAGAAAGACCCATTATTGTACGACTGTGGAAAAATCACTGGGAGCAGTCACATCCATTAAATATGTGCACGTATACGGAACCATTTAAAATGGACAGATAACATAAAATTGATCACAGTTAAGATGGGTTCCAAACTGAGATTCATTACAAGAAACCTCGCGAAGTGTAATCCAACCACAAAGGAAGTAGCTTACAGAACACTCGTTCGACCATTACCTGAATATTGCTCGTCAGTCTGAAATACATACCAGACAGGATTGACAGAGGAAATAGATATCGAAAGAAGGACAATGAATTTCGTTAGAGGCTGATCTACTAAGCGCGAAAGCCCTGTGGAGATGCTCAGCCAATTCCAGTTACTATCGATAAAAGAGAAGTGTTCTGCATGACGGTGTTCAAATGCGGAGAACGTACGTTCCTAGAAGAGTCAGGCAATATACTGGTTGCATCAAATAATGCTTACATATGTTATAACTGTCGTGGAAAATTTATTTTCCAACCTTCAGGGTTAAATTTTTGTGAAAAGTAAACACTTAAAAATATGTGTGGTTTCTGGTCAAACTAAAACTCCTGATAGTAAATGTTCAAAATAGTGTCCTTCAACATAGACAAATTTCTGATTCCGAGTCACGCCTCATTCCGTACGTTACACTAATGGGATTTCTGCAGGTTGAGCGGTTCACGACGGTACACCACAGCTGTTACTGTGGACCATAAAAAAAAATCGAGCAGGCTGAAGTCTGGAGAGCGTCGGGAAACTGGTCGATTGTTCCCCTGCATCCTATCCACTGGTTTGGTAGATTTTGATTCAGGTATGCTCGCGCATCGCTGTGATAGTGTGGGGGAGGGGGGTTCGCCAACTTGTTGGTAGTGAAACCTGTCATTACTGTACACTGCACGAAAGGCAGGAAGCCATTATTGGGAATTTTTGTGCAGTTACGGTACCGTCAAAATAGAAAGGCCCGATGAGTCACCTAGGAGACAAACACGCAATACATTTGCAGCAGTAAAGTCACAGTTTGTTCAACAGTAATGAGAGGATTATCTTTAGCCCAGTACACGCAATTATGCCAGTTGACAATTCCATTAAGTTTAATTGCGCTTCATCCGACAAAATAGCGCTACTCATAAATACCGATTCGCGTATAACCATCTCCCGAGACCTCTCACGAAACTGTATCCGGCGATGTTGATGGCCATCACATAGGTGTTGCACCACTTCGGGCTGTACAAACACAACTCAATACACACACAACTCACCATTCTGCAGAATGGGTAGCGCACTACTAGCACTTAAACACATCTCATGTGACCCTTGCCATGAAGGGATTTGTTTGCTGAATGGTGAAACAATCCCACCAACTCAGTTGAGGATTCAGTATTTGTAGCAATGCGATGGCACCCTAATCGGCCTTTATTTAAACATATTACATACTGTTCCATAACCCTCGAATTTGTCTGGTAGACGTGTAATTGTTAACCTAGATGGTGGATCAGTCCCATAATAATTTATTCATTGTCCCTGAACCGGAGCAACATTCTCAGGCTTCCAGTACCACTGAACGACCTGTTTCCCCTCTTCACAATTCAAACATACGTCCACATTGTTCATGATACCAACTTGGTTGCACAATTAGATCGACAACTTGCTGTCACTTGTTGAGGAAGCACAACACTACCCTTTTTTTTTATTTAGAAATTTAACCTTGCAGGTAGGAAAATAAGTTTTGTATGATAGTTTAAGGAGTGCATACATTTTTATGACGCACCCTCTATGGTTTCCTTCTCTGTACAGGGTGATTCTGCAGCCCGATCTATTGGTTTTAAGCAACCTGTAACACCAAAAACGTGCATGAGCATCTCATACTCTGTCACTCTTTCAGGACAAACTACTAGTCGTATAGAAAAAAATGAACTGTCTGTTTTGCTGGAACTTTATGTAGCTAAATTTTGTACTGGGATACGTTTTCACCACAGGCCACAGTTTTCGAGTTATTAAAGGAAAACGGTCACTTTTGGACATTTTTCTTAAATAATTCGAAAACTACCGTCTCTAGCGAAAACGAATTCCGCTGCAAAAATTAACTACATTAAACACACACACCCATGCCCGAAGGAGGACTTGAACCTCCGCCGGGATCAGCCGTACAGTCCATGACTGCAGCGCCGTAGACCGCTCGGCTATTCCCGCGCGGCGTAGTAAGCGAGAGAATATGAATATCTTGTGCGGGGTGTTTGAAGGAATTGCGGGTTGCATAGAGCCCATACGTAGGGGCAGCTGATTCACTCTATTACCTCGCGAAATGATCGAGCACAGGTAGAGAGACTCGAGCTGACACAGGGGCTTCTTAGCAATCGTTCTTCCCACAAGCTACTCACGACTGAAAAGGAATAGGGCAAGTAAGAGCGGTACAAAAAGTTGCTGCCGTCACAGACCGTTAAGTGGCGTACGGTGTATAGATGTAGATGAAGGTGACAGTCAGTCATAGACCAACCTCATCATTTATTTGCCTGCGCTATTCGACTGCAATGAACTTCATTGTAAGCTTCAAAGTTCTCGTGGTTTAACTTTTTTCTGCCGCGTAATTCAGCACTCGTTCGCCGCAAACCGTTTCCGCTGCATGTCGCGTGGAGGGATTACATGGTAGGAATGCAGTGGTGTGGTGCGATGTGGTGTGGGCGACGTGAGCGAGGGGGCGGGCAGTACAGTGGCCATTGACAGACGGTGATGTACGCCCCTCAACACGGATCACCCGCTGCAGCGCCTTGCTGTCCGGCTGATGGAATTCGTGTTATTTACGGCGCCGTCTCCTGTCCGGGTTATTGCTTCGCTCTCGCTGCGCCGCTGCTTTAAATTTAGAGAATGGCGTGAGGGCGCACCTACTGTGAGCGTGATAAAAGCTGCAGAAAGGTGGCGGGAGAGGAGGACACGACAGGCGAGACAACTTTTAGATATCCGATAACCTCGAACAAAATGTCAGTTGTATGCACTGCCCGTTATGACAGAAAACAAAACGAAGCTGCAGAATCCAGAAAGCAACAGTGAACTCTATTGCACCTAGATAAAACAGATCAACCTAATACACTCACAGAAACAGACAGTGCTATACTATGTACACTTTAAATGCGCGCTATCCAACTGATACTCCAGTAATTTCATGTGTGTCAAATGTATTGATTAAAATTCAATCTGTCTTTTTTTTCACCAGTCGTCTGACTGGTTTGATGCGATCTGCCACGAAATCCTCTCTTGTGATAACATCTTCATCTCAGAGCATCACATGCATCCTACGTCCTCAATTACTTGCTAAATGTATTCCAATCTCTGTCTGCCTCTACGGTTTTTGCCCTCCACAGCTCCCTCTACTACCATAGAAGTCTTTCCCTAATGTCTTAACAGATGTCCTATCGTTCTGTCCCTTCTCCTTATCACTGTTTTTCCACATATTCCTTTCTCCTGTGATTCTGCGCAGAACCTCCTCATTAATTACCGTATCAGTCCACGTAATTTTCAACAGACGTCTGTAGCACCACATCTGAAATGCTGCGATTCTCTTCCGTTCCTGTTTTCCCACAGTCCATGTTTCACTACCATACAATTCTGTACCACAGACGTACAGTATCAGAAATTTCTTCCTCAAATTAAGGCCGACATTTGATATTAGTAGACTTCTCTTGGTAAGGGATTACCTTTTTGCCTTTGCTAGTCTGCTTTTGATGTCCTCCTTGCTTTGTCCATCATTGGTTATTTTAATGCCTAGGTAGCAGAATTGCTTAACTTCATCTACTTCATGACCATCAGGCCTGATGTTAAGATTCTCGCTGTTCTCATTTCTACTACTTCTCATTTCTACTACTTCTCATTACTTTCGTCTTTCTTCGACTTGCACTCAGTATATACTCTGTACTCATTAGACTGTTCATTCCGTTCTTCACTTTCACTCAGGATAGCAATGTCATCAGCAAATCGTATCACTGATATCCTTTCACCTTGAATTGTAATTCCACTCCTGAACCTTTCTTTTATTTCCATCATTGCTTCCTCGTTGTACAGATTGAGCAGCAGGGGCGAAAGGCTACATCCTTGTCTTACACTCTTTTTAATACGAGCACTTCGTTCTTGTTCGTCCACTCTTATTATTTCCTCTTGGCTGTTGTACTTATTGTATATGACCCGTCTCTCCCTATACCTTACCCCTACTTTTCCCCTAATAGCAATCTTGCGCCATTTTACATTGTCGAACGCTTTTTCCAGGTCGATAAATCCTATGAACGTGTCTTGGTTTTTCTTTAGTCATGCTTCCATTACTAACTACAACGTCAGAATTGCATCTCTTGTACCTTTACCTTTCTTAAAGTGAAACTGATCATCATATAGCGCATCCTGAATTTACCTTTCCATTCTTCTGCATATCGTTCGTCTAAGCAACTTGGATGCATGACCTGTTAAGCTGATTATGCGATAATTCTCCCACTTGTCAGCTCTAGCCGTCTTCGGAATTGTGTGGATGATGCTTTCCCGAAAATCAGATGGTATGTCGTCAAACTTATACATTGTACACACCAACGCGAATAGTCGCTTTGTTCCCACTTCCCCCAATGATTTTAGAAATTCTAATGGAATGTTACCTGTCCCTTCTTCCTTATTCGATCTTAATTCCTTCAAAGCTGCTTTAAATTCTGACTCTAATACTGGATCCTCTATCTCTTCTAAATCGACTCCTGTTTCTTCTTCTATTACATCATACAAATCTTCCCCCTCATAGAGGCTTTCAATGTATTTTTTCCACCTACCCGCTCTCTCCTCGGCATTTAATACTGGAATTTCCGTCGCCCTCTTAATATTATCATCCTTGCTTTTAAGGTCCTACCGACAATCATTTCTTTTTCGATATCTTCACATTTTTCCTGCAGACATTTCATCTTAGCTTTCCTGCACTTCCTATTAATTTCATTCGTCAGCGACTCGTATTTCTGTATTACTGCGTTTCCCCGAACATTTTTGTATTTCATCCTTTCATCGATCAATTGAAGCAGTTCTTCTGTTACCTATGGTTTCTTCGCAGTTACCTTCTCTGTACCTATGTTGTCTTTACCAACTTCTGTGATGGCTCTTTTTAGAGATGTCCATTCCTCTTCAACTCTACTACCTACTGAACTATCCCTTATTGCTGTATCTATAGCCTAAGAGAACTTCAAGCGTATCTCGTCATTCCTTATTACTTCCGTATCCCACTTTTCTCGCGTATTGATTCTTCTTGACTAATGCCTTAAACTTCTGCCTACTCTTCATCAGTACTACATTTCGATGTGAGTCAATGTCTGCTCCTGGGTACGCTTTACAATCCAGTATCTTATTTCGGAATCTATGTCTGACCATGACATAATCTAAAAGAAATCTTCCCGTATCACTCGGACTTTTCCATGTATATCTCCGCCTCTTGTGATTCTTGAACAGAGTATTTGCTATTACTAGCTGAAACTTGTTGCAGAACTCAATTAGTATTTCTCCTACCTCATTCCTCGTTCCAAGTCCATATTCTACTGTAACCTTTTCTTCTACTCCTTCCCCTACACCTGCATTCCAGTCTCCCATGACTATTCGATTTTCATATCCCTTTACATACTGTATTACCCTTTCAATATCCTCATACACTTTCTCTATCTCTTCATCTTCAGCTTGCGACGTCGGCATGTATACCTGAACTATCGTTGTCAGTTTGCTGTTGATTCTGATACGAACAAGCCTGTCACTGAACTTTTCACAGTAACTCTCTGTCCTACTTTCCTATTCATAACGAATCATATTCCAGTTATACCATTTTCTGCTGCTGTTGATATTTGCCCTATACTTATTTTACCAGAAAACCTTGTCTTCTTTCCATTTTACTTCACTGATCCCTACAATATCTATATTTACCGTTTGCATTTATTTCTCATTTTAGATTTTCTAGTTTCCCTGCCAAGTATAAGTTTCTGACATTCCACTCCCCTACTGGAAGAACGATGTCCTTTCGTTGATTATTCTATTCTTTTTTTTCATGGTCATCTCCCCCTTGGCAGTCCCCTCCCAAAGATCCGAATGGGGAACTATTCAGGAATCTTTTGCCAATGGAGAGATCATGACACTTCTTCAATTACAGGCCACATGTCCCGTGGATACACGTTACGAGTCTTTAATGCAGTGGTTTCCATTGTCTTAGGCATCCTCATGCCGTTGATCATTGCTGATTTTTCTGCCTTTAGGGGCAGTTTCCCACCCCTAGAGCTGAACCTCTGTCCGCTCCTCCGCCCTCGTTGACAAGGCCGTTGGCACAATGAGGCGTGACTTATTATGTCGGAAGTCTTCGAACGCCAATGCTGATTATTAATCGAAATGTAAGCAGTGGCGGGATTCAAACCGGGGATCGAAGACGTTTTCATTATGAGTCAAAGACGCTATCCCTAGACCACTTGGCCAGCTTTATATGATATCTTCAGTTCAGCATGCTGCAAATTTTCAGTTGGAAATCGCGATGTAACATTCTCAGAGCATATACTCACCTTTATCGCCACCTCTCAAGCTTAGAGAAATATCTAATCACTGGCATGGGAGCATCATACTGACAGTTAGTACAGGCAGTAGGCCGTAGTGTGATGATAGCAGAGCAAACGCTCACTAAATAGACGAACACAACAGTATGGTAAGAAGTGTAAGCCCTTGTTCTTCCATAGGTACAACGCCACGAGATCATAGGATTGTTCGATTCCTCTGACTAATAGAAGGATAACAATAGCTCAAACACGAAAATCAACACGAGGTCGTGGTTGCTACAGTCAAAGTAGAGTGTAAAAACACTAAAATTTACGCGTTTCGAAGATCAAGCCTTCATCATCAAAACTGAGATTAAATATAAGTGAGAGCAGTAATATTCCGTAGTCGTTTCCCTTTCACCCGGATCTTTTGAAGATGCACCTCCACCACACACTTACCAGTTGACGATTATGTGAATGTTCCGGGTGGCTATAATTAAAATGCAGCTACTCACGGAAGTCCGGTGTGGGCTGTAATTATGGTCTGGCAACAGGTTTTCTAATGCGTTAATGTGGAACCGATTTGCGCCGGAAAAAGTTAGTTCCATTTTTGGCCAGCAGGTACAAATTTGGTGCTATGAATGCAAGAAAGACGTGTATAAATGTTTCCATGTGTACTGGATTAGGAACGGGACGTGGGCAGGAAAGGTGAAACAAGTGAGAAAGGCATAATGTTGATTTTATTATTAATGGTAGCTTACAGAATCTATTAAATGTGAGCGCTAGACACATCTACTAGATGCTGTGCAGTGCCAGATTTCCACCTGGTGACCGAAATGAGAACTAATTTTATTTTAGCGTAAATCGGTTCCACATTAACGTGTTAGCATATCTACCAAGTTTCGCTGCCCACACTGGATCTCCGTCAGTAGCTGCACTTTAATTATAACCATCCGGTTCATCTTAAGAAGATTTGGTAGCAACGGAAGTGACTATAGAGTTTTACTATTCTCATTTATATTTTATCTTTATCCCTTTTTGAAATTCTTGTGTAACATTTCTAGTGGTGTAAGCTAGAGTTTGGAAACGAGCAGACTTTAGTGTCTTTACACTGAAAATCGATGGTTGAGGCGACGTTTCAACGTTGACGAGCAGAGGTTTCAGGCAGTGACTGGCACTACTCACTGTCGATAACAGATTACTGGAAGCCGGGTCGAGTTACCATGCGTCATTTACATTTAACAGCGCATCACAGACAAGCCAGGGTCAATTGGAACGTTGAGCAGTAGCAGCTATGGTATTCAGCGACGAGTCTAGCCTCTGTTTGTAGCTATCAGGTGGTCATATGGAAACCAACGTGTCTGAACAAGACCTGGTCAAAGATCAAAGTAAGCAGCGATTGTCTACATCTACATCTACATTTATACTCCGCAAGCCACCCAACGGTGTGTGGCGGAGGGCACTTTACGTGCCACTGTCATTACCTCCCTTTCCTGTTCCAGTCGCGTATGGTTCGCGGGAAGAACGACTGTCTGGAAGCCTCCGTGCGCGCTCTAATCTCTCTAATTTTACATTCGTGATCTCCTCGGGAGGTATAAGTAGGGGGAAGCAATATATTCGATACCTCATCCAGAAACGCACCCTCTCGAAACCTGGCGAGCAAGCTACACCGCGATGCAGAGCGCCTCTCTTGCAGAGTCTGCCACTTGAGTTTATTAAACATCTCTGTAACGCTATCACGGTTACCAAATAACCCTGTGACAAAACGCGCCGCTCTTCTTTGGATCTTCTCTATCTCCTCCGTCAACCTGATCTGGTACGGATCCCACACTGATGAGCAATACTCAAGTATAGGTCGAACGAGTGTTTTGTAAGCCACCTCCTTTGTTGATGGACTATATTTTCGAAGCACTCTCCCAATGAATCTCAACCTGGTACCCGCCTTACCAACAATTAATTTTATATGATCATTCCACTTCAAATCGTTCCGCACGCATACTCCCAGATATTTTACAGAAGTAACTGCTACCAGTGTTTGCTCCGCTATCATATAATCATACAATAAAGGATCCTTCTTTCAATGTATTCGCAATACAATACATTTGTCTATGTTAAGGGACAGTTGCCACTCCCTGCACCAAGTGCCTATCCGCTGCAGATCTTCCTGCATTTCGCTACAATTTTCTAATGCTGCAACTTCTCTGTATACTACAGCATCATCCGCGAAAAGCCGCATGGAACTTCCGACACTATCTACTAGGTCATTTATATATATTGTGAAAAGCAATGGTCCCATAACACTCCCCTGTGGCACGCCAGAGGTTACTTTAACGTCTGTAGACGTCTCTCCATTGATAACAACATGCTGTGTTCTGTTTGCTAAAAACTCTTCAATCCAGCCACACAGCTGGTCTGATATTCCGTAGGCTCTTACTCTGTTTATCAGGCGACAGTGCGGAACTGTATCGAACGCCTTCCGGAAGTCAAGAAAAATAGCACCTACCTGGGAGCCTGCATCTAATATTTTCTGGGTCTCATGAACAAATAAAGCGAGCTGGGTCTCACACGATCGCTGTTTCCGGAATCCATATTGATTCCTACATAGTAGAGTCTGGGTTTCCAAAAACGACATGATACTCGAGCAAAAAACAGATTCTAAAATTCTACAACAGATCGACGTCAGAGATATAGGTCTATAGTTTTGCGCATCTGCTCGACGACCCTTCTTGAAGACTGGGACTACCTGTGCTCTTTTCCAATCATTTGGAACCCTCCGTTCCTCTAGAGACTTGCGGTACACGGCTGTTAGAAGGGGGGCAAGTTCTTTCGCGTAGTCTGTGTAGAATCGAATTAGTATCCCGTCAGGTCCAGTGGAATTTCCTCTGTTGAGTGATTCCAATTGCTTTTCTATTCCTTGGACACTTATTTCGATGTCAGCCATTTTTTCGTTTGTGCGAGGATTTAGAGAAGGAACTGCAGTGCTGTGTTCCTCTGTGAAACAGCTTTGGAAAAAGGTGTTTAGTATTTCAGCTTTACGCGTGTCATCCTCTGTTTCAATGCCATCATCATCCCGGAGTGTCTGGATATGCTGTTTCGAGCCACTTACTGATTTAACGTAAGACCAGAACTTCCTAGGATTTTCTTTCAAGTCGGTACATAGAATTTTACTTTCGAATTCACTGAACGCTTCACGCATAGCCCTCCTTACGCTAACTTTGACATCGTTTAGCTTCTGTTTGTCTGAGAGGTTTTGGCCGCGTTTGAACTTGGAGTGAAGCTCTCTTTGCTTTCGCAGTAGTTTCCTAACTTTGTTGTTGTACCACGGTGGGTTTTTCCCGCCCCTCACAGTTTTACTCGGCACGTACCTGTCTAAAACGCATTTTACGATTGCCTTGAACTTTTTCCATAAACACTCAACATTGTCAGTGTCGGAACAGAAATTTTCGTTTTCATCTGTTAGGTAGTCTGAAATCTGCCTCCCGTTACTCTTGCTAAACAGATAAACCTTCCTCCCTTTTTTTATATTCCTATTAACTTGCATATTCAGGGATGCTGCAACGGCCTTATGATCACTGATTCCCTGTTCTGCACATACAGAGTCGAAAAGTTCGGGTCTGTTTGTTATCAGTAGGTCCAAGATGTTATCTCCACGAGTCGGTTCTCTGTTTAATTGCTCGAGGTAGTTTTCGGATAGTGCACTCAGTATAATGTCACTCGATGATCTGTTCCTACCACCCGTCCTAGACATCTGAGTGTCCCAGTCTATATCTGGTAAATTGAAATCTCCACCTAAGACTATAACATGCTGAGAATATTTATGTGAAATGTATTCCAAATTTTCTCTCAGTTGTTCTGCCACTAATGCTGCTGAGTCGGGAGGTCGGTAAAAGGAGCCAATTATTAACCTAGCTCGGTTGTTGAGTGTAACCTCCACCCATAATAATTCACAGGAACTATCCACTTCTACTTCACTACAGGATAAACTATTACTAACAGCGACGAACACTCCACCACCGGTTGCATGCAATCTATCCTTTCTAAACACTGTCTGTACCTTTGTAAAAATTTCGGCAGAATTTATCTCTGGCTTCAGCCAGCTTTCTGTACCTATAACGATTTCAGCTTCGGTGCTTTCTATCAGCGCTTGAAGTTCCGGTACTTTACCAACGCCGGCCGCGGTGGTCTAGTGGTTCTAGGCGCGCAGTCCGGAACCGCGGGACTGCTACGGTCGCAGGTTCGAATCCTGCCTCGGGCATGGATGTGTGTGATGTCCTTAGGTTAGTTAAGTTTAAGTAGTTCTAAGTTCTAGGGGACTGATGACCACGGAAGTTAAGTCCCATAATGCTCAGAGCCATTTGAACCATTTTTTTACTTTACCAACGCAGCTTCGACAGTTGACAATTACAATACCGATTGCTGCTTGGTCCCCGCATGTCCTGACTTTTCCCCGCACCCGTTGAGACTGTTGCCCTTTCTGTACTTGCCCAAGGCCATCTAACCTAAAAAAACCGCCCATCCCAAGCCACACAACCCCTGCTACCCGTGTAGCCGCTTGTTGCGTGTAGTGGACTCCTCACCTATCCAGCGGAACCCGAAACCCCACCACCCTATGGCGCAAGTCGAGGAATCTGCAGCCCACATGGTCGCAGAACCGTCTCAGCCTCTGATTCAGACCCTCCACTCGGCTCTGTACCAAAGGTCCGCAGTCAGTCCTGTCGACGATGCTGCAGATGGTGAGCTCTGCTTTCATCCCGCTAGCGAGACTGGCAGTCTTCACCAAATCAGATAGCTGCCGGAAGCCAGAGAGGATTTCCTCCGATCCATAGCGACACACATCATTGGTGCCGACATGAGCGACCACCTGCAGATGGGTGCACCCTGTACCCTTCATGGCATCCGGAAGGACCCTTTCCACATCTGGATTGACTCCCCCCGGTATGCACACGGAGTGCACATTGGTTTTCTTCCCCTCTCTTGCTGCCATTTCCCTAAGGGGCCCCATTACGCGCCTGACGTTGGAGCTCCCAACTACCAGTAAGCCCACCCTCTGCGACCGCCCGGATCTTGCAGACTGAGGGGCAACCTCTGGAACAGGACAAGCAGCCATGTCAGGCCGAAGATCAGTATCAGCCTGAGACAGAGCCTGAAACCGGTTCGTCAGACAAACTGGAGAGGCCTTCCGTTCAGCCCTCTGGAATGACTTTCGCCCCCTGCCACACCTTGAGACGACCTCCCACTATACCACAGGTGAGGGATCAGCCTCAATGCGGGCAGTATCCCGGGCAACCACAGTCTTAGTCCGATTGGCGGATGCGTGGGACGAGCTGGCCGTCCCAGACCAACCCCCATCCGGACCCCCACAGTGATGCCCATTGGCAACAGCCTCAAGCTGTGTGACCGAAGCCAACACTGCCTGAAGCTGGGAGCGAAGGGATGCCAACTCAGCCTGCATCCGAACACAGCAGTTGCAGTCCCTATCCATGCTAAAGACTGTTGTGCAAAGAACGTCTGAACTAATCTACAGAGAGCGCAAACAAATCGACAAAATTTAAACGGTTATTAAAATACAAGATTGCCTAGGAAATGCAGTAATGCTGCTACTTGCGCACTGCTGACACACTGCTCGGCGGCGGAAGGAGACTACGCGATTTTACACTATTCAGGTAGAAAAACGCGATGCTACAACTCTCAAATACTATAATACACCCGAAATTTATGAATTAAACAATGCAAGTACCAAAAACACGCAAATAAATTAAGAATTAAACTACGTAACAAACGAGTGAGCTAGGAGTATACGACTTGCTGCTGCAGCTGCTTATCCAACGGCGGCAGGGAGCACACTGACTGTGACCAACCGACACTGGCCGTTCAAAACAAAAACAGAAGACAAATGACTACGCGAATTTACACTATTCAGGTACTAAAACGCGATGCTACAACTCTCAAATACTATAATACGCCCGAAATTTATGAATTAAACAATGCAAGTACCAAAAACACGCAAAGAAATTAAGAATTAAACTATGTACCAAATGAGTGAGCTAGGAGTATACGACTTGTTGCTGCAGCTGCTTATCCAACGGCGGCAGGAGACCCTTCTCTCTCGATTCCTGGAATAATGTGAGGAGTTACGGGTTACGTGAACAGGATTAATTTGGTAACTGTTAAAGAGAGACTGAGTGCTTGCCAATGTGTGTAATTAATAACGCGTGAGGACAGGGCAATTTAATGAGTGTCCAGAATACATATAACGTTTTATTAACGTGAGATGTTGATAGCTGGATTCAGATGCAGAACAGAAATACTGGAACTAAGTTCAGTGTAAAAGACCACAGAAGTGCATAAACCTGCCTGGGTATACTAAGCGCACTGAAAAAAAAAAGTAATAGAGACTTCTGACAGTGGAGTAAAATTTCATCGCCATAATTTAACCAGTAAAGGAACAAACGTTTGTAGTGTACAAATCATCTCACACAGTGGGCTAATGGGCTAGGTTAAATTCCGATCCTTTTTCTGCTGACTGTCGTAATTTCATTTTATGGGGGAAATGACAAAAGATTTTTTCGGCTGCAATTTGATCTCCTTCCCGAGTAACTGATAGCTTTAATAGTAAGCAATAAAATTCATTTCTTCTTCCGGCGTTGCAGCTGTGGTCATCGTTGTTGCTCTCAAATCACGCTGAGACATTTATGTCTAGTTTCATATTAATAATCATTTTCTCTTTTCAAAATCTTGAAAGCTGCCATGCGAATATAAGGAACATCATTTCGGTGTTTCCTCTTCAAGTGTCTAGTTTTTGAAATCTTTGACAGTCACACATGTCAGATTTCTCGTGCAGGTGTGCTAAGCAGTAATAAGAAACAGACAAATTTCTGCTCCACAAAACATAGTTCTTTCTGAGTTATAGTGCTGCTTCAAAACTTTTCTCTAAGTTGAAGTTCTGTATTTCAATTAAGTAACGTGAGAAGGCTGCTAGGTGGTTGAACAGTTCGGAGTATGCATTTCTGAAATTTTTATTTCATATGATTCATTAGTTGTGATTCAAATGAAATCCGAGGTCGTTAAAAATTTTTGTCGTGTCATAATTCTCCAACATTTAAGTAGTTTGATCTCTCCAAGTAAATGGTTTAGGAAGCTCTTCTTTTGCGATATCGTTGTCTAGTTGTTTGTTCATAAAACCTAGAAGTATTTGTTTAGTTTTTAAACTTCGAGATGTATGGTGCGAACTTGTCTAAAATTTACTACTGAGGTAAATGACACCCAGACTCTTGGTCTCAAAACTGACGCCTGAACCATACCTGCGATAAATGATGTTTGAAAGAGTTTTCGTTTATCTACAGAATATCAAATCTCCATGATTGTTTTACCACAGATTATCTACATATTCTCATAAAGTTTCCCATGAAAATTGCTATTTCAGGGCTTCTGGTTCCAGAAACAAATAATTTCTTGGACGACAGTAAGCGTTGAATGAAAAATGAAATCTGAGAGCTGTTCTCTGATTTTGAGAGTCTTTGGGACCATATTACTGACTTAGAAATGTAATAAAATTTATTTTTGCAGGCGGCTTCCATTCTGTTGCTCTGAAAAATCCTTGGTTTAGCAAATGAAGAAGACGTACTGAGCCGGCCGCTGTGGCCGAGCGGTTCTAGGCGCTTCAGTCTGGAACCGCGTGACCGCTACGGTCGCAGGTTCGAATCCTGCCTCGGGCATGGATGTGTGTGATGTCCTTAGGTTAGTTAGATTTAAGTAGTTCTAAGTTCTAGGGGACTGATGACCTCAGATGTTAGGTCCCATAGTGCTCAGAGCCATTTGAACCAATTGAACCAGGACGTTCTGAAGTGTAATTTGGGTGCTTCAAGTAGTCGTTTGATGACTTGTTACTGCTGATGGAGACGACAGGCCACTGGTTATGGACTCATCGAAGTATTAATTCTGCTGACAAATTCCACTTTATTTGCGCTAGCAGTATGCAATGCAACATCACCACCCAGCGGTGAATTGTGTATGTTTCAATAACTTATATTTCATCTTCTATCCAGTTTTTGGACCTGAAAATTTCACCAAGGATTACTGAGAATAGATATGGAATCCCTCTGCCTGGCTTTTCATGCATTTCTGAATTTTCCAACATTCTATTTATTTGTAGCACTGACGTATGTATTTTAGTATACCAACGAATGCTGATTCTGCGCCTTGTAGGAACAAATATTATTAAGGCTGAATTAAAAATATCATCAGATTCAAGAAGTTCACTCTCAAAGTTTTATGATCAACGTGACTGACTACAATATGGAGGACCCGGGTTCGATTACCGGTACTGTGTTGACTGGAATAGCCTGCATATGGCACCCAAAGACGCCATTGACATAGGACGACGCGGCGGTCGGTCGGTTCTAAGGGACCCACTGGTCCCTGTGAACGAATTTCATGTGTTTCAGCGTCAATAAAATTGGAGGAAATTTGCTAATTCATACTCATTACTTCAATATAATGGTTTTGAACTGGTGGAGAGATACGATCTGGGTGTAGTAAGGTGCTGATCGAAAATAAAATAATGTATGAAAGAAAATCTTATCTATCAGGTAGACTTGTCTTTAATTTACAAAATAATAGACTGTGGTATCAATAAATACCACAACACATAGGTACAAGAGTCAATAGCAGTAAATTTACATACACAGCTATAGAGCAGCCGGAGGGGGGGGGGGGGGGGTGTTATCTTACTAATACGTACAGTAGGAAATTTAAAGAAATTATTTATTCCTTCTAGCAACAGTTTATTTAATGCACATCAACAGGTGTCCTAAGCTTGAAAGGAAAATTGAACGTGTAGATAAAATTACTAGCAAAAATTGTAAAAAATGTCATGCGTAGCTGCAAAGCAACGAGAATGGACTGTACAGTCATGGAAAGTAGAAAAATTGAAATTTCCACGTCTGTGAAACAGACTTTTGCGTCAAACAATGTCGATCACATAGATAAGAAAATTAGCATTAAAATTTTAATTTTACGAACACGGCTATGAAGTAGTGAAAGGGAATTACTGTTTCACTAATGTGCATAATAACAAGAAAACAGAAAATTTAAAATAATGTACATACCTATAGGTAGACTTTGGGTGTTACCAACCATTTTTACGAGCAACTGAAAGGCCTAAAGCTCATAAATTAGTCAATTACAGTAACGATTCAGTTTCGAGCGACCACCAAGAAAGTTGCTCGAGCGATTCTGAAACATACACATAGATTACAACTGAAATTTACACAGGAAGTGAATGGCATGCGGTACACGGACTCCCAAATACAAAATAAACATGAGGGCATAAAACTAAGGGCATTTGTCCCCTTACTACCAAAAATAAGAAAATACATACGAAAGCCACTTAAATGTGGGAAATTGAGATACTGAAACTTTTAATTTATAGAATAGATACTCCTTCTGAAACTGATACTTTCTTACAATTAAATCATTACCTGATTTAAATAGGTCCTTACTTCCAGGATACTGATCCACGTAAAGGTATCGGCCAGAAGAACGATCTGAATCAGTTTACTGTCAAATAACAAACGTCACTCAAGGAAAGAAGGGAGAGGGGCGGTAGTCTTGTCTCGCGATTCATATCCAACGCGTAATGCCCACAAGAAATGGTGGTCATCGTCATTCCCGTATTAGGCCAAAGCGAATCATGGGTAGTGTACGCTGCCACTTCCAACAGCCAAGGCAACGGGAACTCATCCGACGTCCGACTCAGAATATGACCTCACCCCACGATCAAGGCTGAATTGTAAATGTATAACTAGGCGAAGGCTCAGCCAGCGATACAAACGCATACCGTACAGATACAATGACTGACCACCACAGCTCTCATGTAAAAGCTGCTATACCACATGTAGCTCAACGAAAACAGTCAAACTCCAGCAGATCACTTGTGAAGCGCGCGTCAAGCCGGCAAGCCACCAACATTCGAGACAACAAGGAAACGTTAGCTAAACAACGCTAGCCAAAGAGTTTCCCAAAGCACAGGAATCCATATAAACCCACGCACGGCTCAGCTTTGTTCGTGATTTGCATCTGCTCAACCGTGTAATTTCCAGATCGTAAGAGAGCGTCTCCTTTTTCGTTATGAAAAAAAATTTTTTTTCTACATCGTTAGCGATAATTTTTAGGAATATCTAATATATTACGGTAGTACTCTGAGGAGTCTGCGGTCTCTCTTTATAATTTATGATCAGTAACATGATGTATATAACTACAGCATTCAGTTTTAGATAATGTCCTTTCTCCACAACATTCTGTAATATGTTTATGAAGTAGCTTATAAATTATGTTTCCTCCGTTTTTACTATTTCTGTTGATACACTGTCCTCTCCACATGCTTTTCCCCTCTTCATGCCCTCGAGGTTTTTTGCAGATGGTATTTCTTCTGGAATGTCGTTGCTTAAATCATAACCTATATTTATATTTGATTACTCTGATGGTCTGTTCAACCATTTACGAAAATCTTGGATTTCTTGCACGATTTTTATCAGTTGTTACTCACTTCGTCGTTCTAAATGTGAACTGTATCAAACCAATTACTGTTTAATTTTGTTCATTTTATTATTGTTTTCAATTCTTTCCCTCCCAAAATATTCAGTTTATCTTCTAACAGCGTCTCTATCGCATATCGGAATAGATTCTCCGTTTACATCTACACGATTACCCTGCAACTCACAAGTAAGTGCCTGGCAGCAGGTTCATCGAACTACCTTCAAGCTACACTGCCGGAAAAAAGTTTGTGCGCGTGGAAAGACGACGTCGATTTTGATCCGCTGGCAGCTTATACCACTTGCGGCATGGTAGCTATACTGGTTTCAGCTGAGTCCCCCAAAAGACAGCGTAGCGGCATAGCTACTAGAACAATATCTGTGTCTACCCGTTAATAGGGAAAGCTCACAGGCGAAAGGTTCTGTGGTGCAAACGTCTGAAGGAAGCAGGCAACCATACAACGGAGAAGCGCTCGTGCTTCTTACAGCCAAGTGATGAGGTATAAAGGAGTCAAATTGGGGCCTTCTGTATGGCGGGTTGGTCCTTTCGGAGAATTTCCACACAATTTGTACGTGTTGCGTCAGTTGTGGAACGATGCTGGCACAAGAGGTCACATAAACATTCTCACACCCGTAGACAACGTTCTGGACGCCCATGCAGCAAAGACGACCGCCATAACTAGCGGTGGCAGATTGTACAGCTAGGTAAGAGGACTTTTGAGCCTAGACGTGAATTGTTACGAGCCAGTTGTTAGCAGTGGTGCTCCAGCCACGTTCACCTCTAAAAAGTAACAATCGATTTCCAAGGAACTCAACGAGAAAATAAGATAACATGATGAAAAAACTTCTCGGTAGGTGAATGTTTTCTTGTAAGAAGATTTCATATAACCTCTCGTCGCTAATTAGAGTACGCCAGTTATCTAATTAAGCTTTCTTGGAAGGATAATAAAGCTATTCGGAGAACTGCCTTTTGTAGAAGAGAACCCTGGAGCGAGACAGATTTAAGCGTCTTCTTTGCTTATTACTAAGTTAATTGCTTTTGCAAACTAAAGTTGTTATGTCTGAAGAATAGCTATGGCATGCACCTAACGCAGGAAGACAGGTTATCTAGGCGCGCAGTCCGGAACCGCGCGACTGCTACGGTCGCAGGTTCGAATCCTGCCTCGGGCATGGATGTGTGTGATGTCCTTAGGTTAGTTAGGTTTAAGTAGTTCTAAGTTCTAGGGGACTGATGACCTCAGCAGTTGAGTCCCATAGTGCTCAGAACCATTTGAACCATTTTTGAAGACAGGTTAGAGTATAACGCGTCTGCGTCAAGACATGTGGAGGAAAATTCTGCATGGGAACGGAAGAGAGAACTTCTACGGCGACCTTGTTGAAGGATCTGTGCCTCCTCATGTGAATGAGAGAAGCTACAAAAAATCGAAATAAAGATGTCACGAAGGGGATTTAGATTGCTTTCCTCTTAGGGAAGCAGAAGGAAGTACGAGGAAGGCCGAGAAGGAAGGCCACTGTGTAAGCGAGAATTCTCCGTCGAGATGAGGAAGAGAGGCTTTTCGTGGCTATTGAATGTAATGGGTGCAATAAGCTGCAAATCGTAGCTCATGTCGACATGAATGAAGCATGCCGTCTGGGTTCGGAAGCCAAATAGTTTTCCATCAGATAGCTCCCTACGCGGGGCAGAAGTGTGACTCACTGTCTACAGCACTGCGCTCAGAATCGATCACGGACGACTGATTTGGAACGCAATGGACTCACTCGTTTCAGTGACGATGTCGCACGCATATTTTACGACCTCCGCTGTCCGGTGGAGAGTTGCAGGTCAAATGTGCATTACGCAAACTAAACTGCTACTCTGCTAACAGAGAACGTGCAGTGTGCACAGGGAGTTTTTTAGGTTATCCAAAGATCGTTTATATTCCTCTCAGAAGACAACCTTAGCCCTCGCTAATCCAAAAGAGAAAATGTTAATACTCTATCAGGCAACTACAAATGCATTCATGGTAGAATTTCATTTAGTAAAAGTAGTAACGCCTAAGTAATATTAGGAACAAGAATCTGACGGAAACAGGAAGGAAATAGCACCGAATATCTAAATTCAGATTGGCATATTCAGCGTGAATCCGTGATGATGTTACAGACTTTCATTGATAAATATATCAAGCTGATGTAAGGGACGCTGGCCCAGAAACGACCGAGATGCTTTTCAACTAAAATCTTTCTGACTGCCAGTGGAATACGTGTACAGCTACGATAGTAGGGTAGAAATCTTACAGAAGTGGTGGTATGGACCAAAACAACAAAAAATGCTAGTGAACAGGGGCTCTAAAATGCATACCTTAAGGTTGGTTCAAATGGCTCTCAGCACTATGGGACTTAACATCTATGGTCATTAGTCCCCTAGAACTTAGAACTACCTAAACCTAACTAACCTAAGGACATCACACAACGCCCAGTCATCACGAGGCAGGGAAACATACCTTAAGGGCTACGGACACTTGTTCAGTAGAAGATACGTGTTTCACAGTAGTTAAGATGAACAAGTGCTAATAGCTCTTAAGCCATGCATTTGAGAGTCCATATTCACTGGAAAATTTTTGTTGTTTTGTTCAATATCCTGTTTTCTTGCTTAATGGGAAAGTGCTTCAGAGGAGATCTGGATTAATTATCGCGAGTAAGTTTCCTGATACTACCGTAATAAGCATCCAAAGTCTTCTTTTTTTCTGAAAAATACTTTGAGCAGTTGGAGAAATTCTGGTGTCTAAGAATCCCACGAACTCGGTTCGCTAGACAAACATTCAAACAACTAGTATTAAAGAGTTACCTTACAAAAGCAAGCCCGCATCTCGTGGTCGTGCGGTAGCGTTCTCGCTTCCCACGCCCGGGTTCCCGGGTTCGATTCCCGGCGGGGTCAGGGATTTTCTCTGCCTCGTGATGGCTGGGTGTTGTGTGCTGTCCTTAGGTTAGTTAGGTTTAAGTAGTTCTAAGTTCTAGGGGACTTATGACCACAGCAGTTGAGTCCCATAGTGCTCAGAGCCATTTGAACAAAAGCAAAATTACAATACTTAACTTTTGCAATTACACAGAAGTGTCGCAAGCAAAGGGCGACATACGAAATAATCAATCTTCTTCAGTATAAACAATTCCAAGTCTGTGCTACATGGAGAGTACAAGCGAAGTAACTAGCGTTCACACTGCTATACAAGTGTCTAATCTTGAGGCTTTATTTGTTCATGAGACCCAGAAAATATTAGATACGGGCTCCCAGGTAGATGCTATTTAACTTCCGGAAGGCGTTCGATACAGTTCCACACTGTCGCTTGATAAACAAAGTAAGAGTCTACGGAATATCAGACCAACTGTGTGGCTGGATTGAAGAGATTTTAGCAAACAGAACACAGCATGTTGTTATCAATGGAGAGACGTCTACAGACGTTAAAGTAACCTCTGACGTGCCACAGGCGAGTGTTATGGGACCATTGCTTTTCGCAATACATATAAATGACCTAGTAGATAGTGTCGGAAGTTCCATGCGGCTTTTCGCGGATGATGCTGTAGTATACAGAGAAGTTGCAGCATTAGAAAATTGTAGCGAAATGCAGGAAGATCTGCAGCGGATAGGTACTTGGTGCAGGGAGTGGCAACTGACCCTTAACATAGACAAACGTAATGTATTGCGAATACATAGAAAGAAGGATCCTTTATTGTATGATTATATGATAGCGTAACAAACACTGGTAGCAGTTACTTCTGTAAAATATCTGGGAGTATGCGTGCGGAACGATTTGAAGTGGAATGATCATATAAAATTGATTGTTGGTAAGCCGGGTACCAGGTTGAGATTCATTGGGAGAGTCCTTAGAAAGTGTAGTCCATCAACAAAAAAGGTGGCTTACAAACCACTCGTTCGGCCTATACTTGAGTATTGCTCATCAGTGTGGGATCCGTAGTAGAGCGGGTTGACGGAGTAGATAGAGAAGATCCAAAGAAGAGCGGCGCGTTTTGTCACAGGGTTTATTTGGTAAGCGTGATAGCGTTACGGAGATGTTTAGCAAACTCAAGTGGCAGACTCTGCAAGAGAGGCGCTCTGCATCGCGGTGTAGCTTGCTGTCCAGGTTTCGAGAGGGTGCGTTTCTGGATGAGGTGTCGAATATATTGCTTCCCGCTACTTATACCTCCCGAGGAGATCACGAATGTAAAATTAGAAATCTAGCGCGCACGGAGGCTTTCCGGCAGTCGTTCTTCCCGCGACCCATACGCGACTGGAACAGGAAAGGGAGGTAATGACAGTGGCACGTAAAGTGCCCTCCGCCACACACCGTTGGGTGGCTTGGGGAGTATAAAGGTAGATGTAGAAGCTGCTATTCAACTGGGGTGTCACCAGTCGGTCGTAACGCTTATGTCCTCGTCACGTAGGGGCCGCTGCTGTTGCGTTGTCGTCCTGGAGGGAGCTCTGGTCAGCGTGCGATTGGCTGACTTCTTCTCGCAGCCTTCCCTTCTCTATAGTTCCCGTCTGGGGTGCCGGCGTTTGACTTTACGCCTAACATAACCGACATATGAAACAAACGCCTACGACAAGCTGGTTACAAACACGATTCGGTTGACGTTCAGCAGCGAATAAGGTACCATAAGAATGTTATAGCGTCAACGCTGCATGTGTTACAAGAATGGTTGAGAAAGCTAAGACAATAATGAGGCTTAGCAATTGCAGAGTGTCTGACCAGTCAACAGCAACTATTCAGCTCTGGAGACATAGGTGTGGAGTGCAAAATGAATGGAATTCAAATGCAATGGTCAAAGCTTAGCACCAGCATGTGCCGAACAAGAGAGTGACGCAAAAGCCGTGACAAAGAGTTTTTACGGAAACAACGAGAGCTTTAATATAGATTTATGGGAAGAAAATCTGTGAAGCAAAATTTGTATGAAGCCAAAATGAGCGCAAGGAGAACAATGCGGAAAGGGTACAATGAATTTGACAGGAAAGTTTTGGTAGTCCATCTACCGGAAATACAAGAAATTTACGACTTACGCAAAATCGGTTTACCTGATCATAATTCAGAACGAGATATTCACTCTGCAGCCGAGTGTGCACTGATACGAAACATCCTGGCAGATTAAAACGGTGTGCTGAAGCGAGACTCGAACTTGGGACCTTGGCCCTTCGCGGACAATTGCTCTACCAACTGAGCTGCCGAAGCACAGCTTTACACCTCCCAGCGCCTCGTCTCTACCTTCCATTCATAGATGTTCTGCGAAACTCGCGGGACTAGTAGTTCAGTTGGCACTAGTTCTGCTCGAGCGCCCATAGGGAGGTAGTTAGTTTATCACCACACAGCAGCGTCGGGCGCCCCTGGACAGCTTTTTCTTAATCTTGGTTGTGTCTTCGCGTGTGTCGCATCGTTGTTTGGCTGGTAGCGTTAGTTGAATGTTTCACTAGCAGCGGCTTAGTCCGCTCATAATGTAGACAGTGGTTTGAAAGTGTGTTACTAGAAAAGGTACAGTCGGCTTTAGTTTCAATATATACACGTATTCCGTGCAGCCCGGATCATTTTCGATTCATGATTGGCTCGTTGATACAAGTCATGTAACATCTGATCAGGTTCATAATGTCTGTTTTTTATTCTGATAACTATGTCTTTTCGTAAAGTTTTTGGATCCACTACAAGCAGATAGTTTTCGATCTACCACCGGAAGGTAACGATAGTTTACTTAAGGATATGGTGCCCCCTTATGGTGACGTGAGGGGACGACGCGAACGCTGATCCACTCAACACCGGTTTCGAATTATAGCGGAATCCGTTCAGTGGAGATGGTAGTTGAACGAAACATTGCCTCCCATATACAGGTCTGTGCTTACCGCATTCATATGACATATAGTGGGCAAGTGGGGACATGCTTCCTCTGCAGCGAAAGTGGCCATCTTAGATCTACTAGCTCGCGGTGGGTATTTGTATTGAAGTCCTCAATTGAAACAGCGTAGAAAACTGACATTAGTGGATCTCGTTTCTACCGGTCAAGAAGTTGGTGCCACTTCTTCACCAGGTGCAACGGAATAACAGTGATACGTCACTAGCAGTTCCCAACTTTCCGCATTCACCCCCCCGCAGCACGGTGCTGAAATTATTGTCGCCAAGCCGCCAGTGTCTGCAGCGAAGTGGTAAGCGTTTTCTTTTGCCTTTTTTTTTATATCGAAGTAGGACTTTTCAATAAAGATAAGAATAGTTGAGCGTGCGCGTTCCCTCTGGGGTTTGGGACTTCCCAATACACAAAAGCAAGTGTGTGTGTTATTTGTTTGGCGCACCGTGCTTACTGTCTCTCCGAAATCAATTCGCGTCTTGGTTTTCTCACTGTCTGCGGCCGAGCAGTCTTGATTCGACTGCCGATGTTCGAGTCATTTATTTCGTGGCTGATATTCTACAGAGGCAGCATCTCACTATCACATTTCTGTTGGCACATGGGAGAGGGATTGATTGTACGACGCCGGTTGAACGGATATCACCGCAAAATTCTTGGAAAACGGTGTGGTTTCATCTTAATCTTCCTGCTTTGTCAATGGCGGTGCCGTCCCCGTGGCATCACGTGGTACACAATCTGTTACTCACGGAGGAGCGCCTGTTTCGTATTGGAGTTAGTGTCACTAATCATTGTAGTAGCTATCCCGCTATAGAAACACTTCGACATCGATCCATCTGTCATGCTCACGAAGCAAACTGACACTGGCTTAAAAAAACAATTAGCTTTCCTAACTCGATTCGTTGAGACTGTCTTTTCGGCTGACGTCCTATTGCGTCCATTAATCCTCCTACTTTCCGAGAGCGAAGTCAAATACCATTACGTAGTTGTTAGGCCACATTGTAAATGGGGGGAGGTGGGGGGGGGCGATAGAGACCCACTCGCCTTCCACTAATATATGGGCACTGCATATCGGAAGTGTTTGCAGTGGTACTGTCGTCGTGGTCCCATTCAGTAGTAATGTTACGCAATTTATTTCATTTTTGTTGCCTGTTTGTCTTTTTCCTTTTTTACTTAAGAAAACGATAACTAACAAAAAACCTTATGCAGGCAACGACTGGAAAAGAACTTTTCTCTTTTATAAGTGGCGGAAGCGATGTGAGATGAACTACCATTCTCTTTCCTTTCCGCTTTTGTGTAACAAGTTGCAAGGATTTAAAAAATAGAAAATAAAAAAAGTAAAAAAAAGCCAATACCAAGTGAGGGACCAGCACATTGACAGGCTTGGGAGGGGGCAGGGGAGGGTTGCATCGAGACCAGGCCTCGGGATTCAAGCCTTTCGCACCATCTCTCCACCTGACTGTCGGTACATGCATTTTATGTAACACAGAAATAGCGGGAAAGCGAAAAAATGTTTAGTAGAGAACTTAACCGTGAAGATCCCAAATTCGTGTCTCGATCCGGCACACAGTTTCAATCTGTCAGGAAGTTTCTGGGTACACAGTTCTAATCTTCCAGGAAGTTTCTGATCACGGTTATGTATTAAATCGCTCAGTGATCGTAATGGCGCCGAACTGGAGATGACAGAAGTTCTGAATACTGTATTCTGTCATCTCAAAATGTTTCCCTATGGACGACCGTAATATTGTGCCTCCTTTTAATCATTGCTCGAAGACGTGTACGGCAGGTGTTGAGATGCAATGCCTGGCAAAAGAAGAGAAGCATTCAGATGGAGGTAGAGGAAACGAAATGAAGCTTTAGAGTTTGAGAGGGTGTGTGGCGTTACTTCAGTGATTAGAATATCGGGTAAAATTTGCCCAGAACTTGGCAATTTGAGTCCCGTGTGATATGGATGAGTACAGTGATTCGTTGGGGAAGTGTGTCATGTAGACACTGTATCCTCTCCTGAGACGACTTGATCAACAACTGTTGTAACTGGTCCTTGAGAAATCTACAGCAATCAGTCGCTAACAATCTGTTTATTGCAGATCTAGTTAGATTTGAACCACAGTGTTGCTTCCATCAGTACAGTAAGATGCAAGTCAAATCATCATTACCGCTGTCCTATACAAATAGCCCCTACCATACTATCCATGTCAGTATTTCAGTATTTGAACGTGTGGCACCGTCGTCCGCCACACCCGAGATCCGTCTGGCGGCGCTTGAATAGTGGACACCGAAACTCATACGCTTGAAAAGTTCAAGGCCCGAAATGTCAGCTGATTTTCGTAAACACGTGACAAGAAACTGCACGGACACGTTTACTCTATTGTGCCTGTATCGTGCCTATATATAGTCCGGCAGTGATCAATGTAAAAATTAATTATACCGTAACAGTTGGTATAAAGTAATTCTTTTTTGCAGGTAATAGTTAGACATGAAAGAATCCATACTGTGGCGAGTGCCACTTGGATAACCTTTAGTAAATTTTTTATGACGTCATATATTTCGTCTTATTAAGTAGTGTATTGTATGGTCAATTTTAGTGAATGCGTTGAAATATCTCGAAAACTACGCATTGGATCATAAAATATGTTATATTCACAGTGGTAAAGAGAAAAATTTCCCCATCCGTCTCAATTAGCAGTAGAGTGGTGATGGGCAACTTGAACATCTTAATTATACCTTTTACTTTTTTGTTGCAGTTTTAGCTTCCCCATGAAAACGTTACAGAATTTACCTGTGATTGGCGTTACTGCTTTTACATATGTTTGTTCCCGACATGTTGTCATGCAAACCATGCCCAAAAACAGTTAGAGGTTTATGTATGGTAGTCACATCTCTCCGTACTTTTGTCATTACCAATCTTTCTGATACGGATCAACTTCAGAAACTGTTGGAGGAAATTAGAGATAATCTTACCGGTAAGCTATGGATAGAAATTCGTATTTATCCAGTAATAATCATCCGTCTCTTCATAAGATAGCAGCAAGAGGGAGACATGTTGTTAGAAACACACTGCTTGAAACATACCCTTCCATACTCCTTTGCAGCCAGCCACTGGAATTATGAAAGGTGTATGACAGTTCACGTACGAGAAATAGAAAATACATTACCAAAAAAGAAAAGGAGCATACGTATGTTCACACGAACCCGGCATTTGGAATTCTGTACCCATTGACCAGTTTCGTGAACAGATGTGCATCCACCGTGGGAAAGCGAAATGGTGTGTTATAGGGATGATGCTGTCTCCTGATCAAAGAGCTGGGTGGGTACTTTCACAGCACATACGCAATGAAGTATCCATATCTGTGGTCCTAAGGTTTGAAACATCAAGAGGAACGGTAGCCACTTCTCATAAAGAGACGGGAAATCACAGACAAATGTTAGATGCTGACGACCACAAGAAAATACAGTTCCCTCTCTCACAACACACGCTTCCTTTGTTAGTTGAACGAGGTAGTACAGCCAACATTGTCACTGACCGGAAAGCTGATAAAAAGAGTAAATGATCACGATGTTCTTGCTGTTGGTGATAGAATGGCCACTGCTTTAAAAAACTCATTAATTACTGCCTTTAGGACACAATTCATATAGAAGTAACAACAATTGCCATTATGAAGGAAAGCATTACAGCTGTAAAAAAAAAAAAAAAGAAATCTGTGATTAAGGGAAGATATGCTGGCTTATTGGTTATCTGTCATTAAAGAAAGAGAATTTGTTAGACATTCTTAAATATGAACTGTCTGCAATTCCATTGTCATTATTTGATGAATACAATAGCGAAAAGTAAACAAAGCAGTGAAACTTGCTGTCACTACTTCAGTAGCTAATTCTCCACATGTTCAGCTTACTGATGGCAACACTTCAATGAATCACCTGAAATGGCCAACGTCCCTCCTCCAATCCATCATGATAAATGCTGTGAAAGGAGATTATGACACATATATTGATTTTGGTAATAATGAGACTCGATCTATTAAAAAAACCGTGAACGAGAAAGGTCCCTATCTGGTGGTGCTGTTAAACAATTATTCCTGACGTTGACAACAGCACTTGCTACCCGAAATATTGTTTTACTCAGCACCCATAATAAGAAAAATCCAACTGATTTTCTATGCTCCATCGAGCATTGAGGTACTCGAGTGCATTTAGTGAATAACAAGTCATTATTTTCTCATGGAAAACTGATATCACACTATTTTGCTATGCTCTACAGATTGTTTTCTAATGTGGTGAGAACAACATCCACATATCAATGGACCTAGGATTTGAAACATCAAGAGGAATAGCAGCGAATTCTCATAAAGAGACGGGAAATAATAGACAAATGTTAGATGCCCACGACCACAAGAAAATACAATTCGCTCTCTCACAACACATGAGTCCTTTGTTAGTAAAACGAGATAGTAAGGCCAGCACTGTCTCTGGCCAGAATGTTAGTGATAATATAAACGTGTTTGCTTTACTGCTGTACTCTTATTGGAAAAGGGCATTTCCTGCAGTGTAGTGAGATTTAATGGGCAGACGGTTGACATTAAAGCAAATGCCAATATCTGGGTGACAAATGTGAGAATGTACTTATAGTATATGCTTCAACGGGGTGTGATTATCTTACACATTCCGGAAAGACAAGGTTGCTGCATGTATCGGGTGATCAGTCAGTATAAATTTGAAAACTGAATCACGGAATAACGTAGATAGAGTGGTACAAATTGACACACATGCGTGGAATGACATGGGGTTCTATTAGAACCAAAAAAATACAAAAGTTCAAAAAATGTTAAGACAATGCAAAGATCATGTTCTTTACAGGAAATGCTCAATATGTCCACCATCATTCCTCAACAATAGCTGTGGTCGAGGAATAATGCTGTGAACAGCACTGTAAAGCATGTCCGGGGTTATGGTGAGGCATTGGCGTCGGATGTTGTCTTTCAGCATCCCTACAGATGTCGGTCGATCACGATACACGTGCGACTTCAGGTAGCCCCAAAGCCAATAATCGCACGGACTGAGGTCTGGGGAGTGGCCGAGCGGTTCTAGGCGCTACAGTCGGGAAACGCGCGACCGCTACGGTCGCAGGTTCCAATCCTGCCTCGGGCATGGATGTGTGTGATGTCCTTAGGTTAGTTAGGCTTAAGTAGTTCTAAGTTCTAGGAGACTGATGACCTCAGAAGTTAAGTCCCATAGTGCTCAGAGCCATTTGAACCATTTTGAACTGAGGTCTGGGGACCTGGGAGGCCAAGCATGACGAATGTGGCGGCTGAGCACATCACCAAACGACGTACGCAAGAGATCTTTCACGCGTCTAGCAATATGGGGTGGAGCGCCATCTTGCATAAACATCGTACTTTCCAGCAGGTGTTTATCAGCCAGGCTGGGGATGTTGCTATTCTGTAACATATCAGCGTACCTCTCACCCGTCACGGTAACAGTTACAAAACCAGAATCACGCATGTCCTCGAAGAAAAAAGGCCCGATAACGGTAGATGTGGTAAATACAATCCATACCGTGACTTTCTCGTCGTTCAATGGAGTTTCCACGACAGTTCTAGGATTTTCGGTAGCCCAAATTCTGCAGCTGTGCGCGTTGACAGACCCTCGGAGCGTGAAATGAGCTTCGTCGGTCCACAACAAATTACTCAACCAATCGTCATCGTCCGCCATCTTTTGAAACGCCCACACCGCAAATGCCCTCCGCTTCACTAAATCGCCAGGTTACAGTTCATGACGCCGATGGATTTTGTACGGATAGCATCGGAGGGTACGCCTAAGTGCCAACCAAACAGTAGTGTATGGAATGGCGTTGCGACGTGCGACTGCACGAGCGCTGACTTCCCCGTGCATAGACGAACCCGCTACAGTCTCCATTTCTTCCTGAACTGTCTCAGCAGCATTACGTCTTGTGCTCGGTCGGCCACTACGGGGTCTATCGTCTAATTAACCCGTGGCTTCGAACTTCGAAATCATTCTCGCCACAGCTGCATTTGTCAACGGACCTTTACCCGTTCGAATCATCTTCCTATGGCGATAGGATCGTAACGCTGAACTAGCACATTCCCCATTCTGATAAAACAGCTTCACTAAAAGCGCCTTTTCAGGTAACGTCAACATTCTGCGACTGCTGGCGCATCTGATTCTCTCTCTCATTACAGTTACTTTTATACACGATTGTCATGTGCAGTCACTGACGTTTTGCTGTCCAGAGCCATCTGTCGGACAATTTGTGAGCTTTGTTTTTTTTTTTTTTTGTTCTAATAAAACCTCATGTCATTCCAAGCATGTGTGTCAATTTTTACCTCTCTATCTACATTATTCAGTGGTTAATTAAGTTTTCAAATTTATACTGACTTTTTGATCACCCGAGAGGTGAAAATGTTGGCTCGGAATTACTAGGCGAGATTCACATTGATCATGCTCGGAATTACTAGGCGAGATTTACACTGATCATCATTAGATAATGAATGCTGGGAATTAACTTTTTTTTGTCTTTTATATAACGATAAACCACGTGAATCACTCAACTGCTATACCAGTTGTTTACAACCAAAAGAGAAATCTCTTATAACTTAAAAGTTGATTCCAGCAAGGGATGAAGTCTTGAAAAACCACATAAAACATGACCACTTGCAAGTTATTTACTGGAAATCAGCAAAGCAGTTGTCACCTATACATTATGTCTTAGTGACTACGGTGGGAAAAGCGGAAAAAGATTCATACGTACCCGTAACTTGAATGAGTTCTGTAGGGCCTGCTGAATTGCTGGAATTAGTAGCATGTAGATATATGACATGCAAGTGAAGTAACTGCAGTTACAAATCATATAATTCATCTTGGACCACATATTGTAAATATGCATCGTCAGAGACATGTATGACTATTTTCACAGCTCCCAGAAGTAGCATGGACTGCATCAGCAGTGATGAATGTGATGCTGAGGATGATACTGACAGTTTGAGATGTGACATACTTGATGAAAATTTTGACTCTTACCGTAACATAATGTGCAAAACATGTTGCATTAAACAAAACGCAATGAAGGCCGTATTTTAACATATTGTTTTACCTCTGTCGAGAAAGTTTTTCATGTCACACGTATAGACTTACTGGAATCTTCTGGTGTATAAAAATGGAATATAGTTGTAAACGTGAAATTGTAAACAGATATCATCTTCAAAACTTATTATTATCTTTTATTAAAGAATAATAAATTACTTTTCTGCCTTCTCTGGAACATCTCAAAATCCTGAAAAAAATTATGTCATATCAAAATTCCTTTTGGACGCCAAAGTAGCACCCATGAAAGTTAACATCTCTGAGTATCACTTCATAATATACCAAATGTAACGTTTCAGGTCTGAAACTGCCTGACTAATATATGCACATGACAACTGCTGCGGAGAGGCATTTCACGGTTATTACAATTTTTGAGGGTCTCTGTAGAAACAGTGTTGGAGAACAAATTATAGCATAACCATCCACATTAATATGTCCACCTCCACAGCTGAATGGTCAGCGTATATGACTGACATACGGAGAACCGGGTTCGTTTCCCGCTACTGCCAAGGATTTTTCTTTGGTGGGATGTAAGTCTGCTTTCCGCAGCGCTGCGGCGAGGACGTCTTGTTTACGTCCCGTCCGCGCGGTCGCGAGTGCCCGTAGTTGTGTACTACTGCGTTGTCGCTAGTTTAGAGTCCATCACTACCGACGCAACATGGCACATTCATACAGACAAACCACCATCAAGATCAGTCTTCAAACCGATCATGCAAGACCGCGAGCTTTTGAAGTGGAAAGTTTTCTACGTGACGACGTTAACATTGACCCGCGGGACATAATTGGTATCCATCTCTCTATCACGAGCAGTGTTGTCTACGTCAAGCTAGTAAGTGACGAGGTGTGCAACAGAATCGTGAGCACACATGCGAACCGTCTTAAATTCAAACATTCTGATGGCCATATTGGGGCGGTCTCTATCGATCACGCGGGGCTTGGCCTCCGTACGATACGCGTCTTCGAACTCCCTTTTCGAAGTACCACCGGACGTAGTCACCGCGGCTTTCCAGCCCTACGGCAAAGTGATCAGCCATACGGCCGAAAAATGGACCACCTTTACAACGTACCCCGTTCTTAACGGGGTACGACAGATTAAAATTGAACTGACCAAATATGTTCCGTCATATCTTGTCATCGGCGGATGTAGGGCGATCATTATGTATGACGGTCAGCCACGCACTTGCTCTGGTTGTGGTCAAGTAGGGCACGTCCGGTCGGATTGTCTCCGACGACGGCTTACTCAAATCCCGACAGGTGAATCTATGACTCCTTCTACGGTGACGACCCTTCCTCTCAATTACGCCGAAGTTGCACGGGCAGCAACCTTTTCGGATGCTGACGACATTAGTCCGATAGCCGCCCCCGATGGAGAGACCAAAATGGCTTCTGCAGTACAGGATCCGGCCTCTACAACGGCGCCCCCACCTGAAGATAATCACCGACAGACCTTGCAAGAAGGCGTGGATGCCAGGATGGACATTGACCCACGGGTTGTGCCGACAGCGGCTTTTCTTCCAGACACCGGAGCAGCTGACGAAATCCACCCACATTCAGATACTGAAACACACGTCCGTAAACAGCGTTCCCCGCGAAAACACAAGAGACGGCGGCGTGCTCCATCGGACGAGTGTTTGCAGCGATCGTCTGACATGGACTGTGGAAATTCCGACGACGGTACCGGCGGTACAGAGGCCGCTGTAACTTCAAACTCCACAGATCGCCGTGGTGACGGCTTCAGCCCCTCAGACCCCACAGCACAGCAGGATCACAAGCAGACAACCGCTGCCGATTCCCAGCCAACAGAGCCGATGGGGTCAGCGCCGAGTGACGCAGCAGCCACTAACAGCCACCAACAGCCGATGGTGTTTCATGGCGACTGGGCGGACGACTGTGAGGCACACTCCTTGCCCATCGTGTCGGACGACACGGGGGGAAATTTACCCCACCAGTGTTGATCCTTTCCCGCCGTCAGTTACAGTGACGAGACAGCCTTACCAGGGTATTGATGGCCAACACGGATGCTGTGGATAGACCTCAAACTTATCGCGTTGCAACTATAAACATCAACACTATACGGACGCGCGCTAAGTTATCCTTGCTTCAGGATATGTTGAACTCTGCTTCCATCGACATAGCCCTTCTCCAGGAAGTGTACGTTGACGACTTCCCAGGCATGTACGGTTACGATGCTTGCGTCTCTCCAGCTTCTCCAACAGGCAGCGGTGTCACTGTACTTCTTCGGGAAGGGATAGTAGCGGACGATATCCTGTTTCTGCCTGGGGCAAGAGGAATGGCACTCACAGTACTGGGTGTCCGCCTTATCAATATCTACGCACCTTCCGGGACGGACAAACGTCGCGAACGTTCACGATTCTTTGCGGAAGACGTCGCCCCGCTCTTCCAAGGCCGCCACGACCATCTGGTGTTTGGAGGTGACTACAATTGCGTACTGGCGCCCAGAGATCAACTCCCACGACATAATCCGTGCCCGGAACTCGGGACGCTAATTCGAGACCTGCAGATGGTGGACACTTGGGAACATCTTCACGGCCACCGACCGGGATTCACGCACTTCACAAGTCACTCTTCTAGTCGTATCGATCGGATTTATGTCTCACGCTCTCTCGCCGCTGGAACACAGGATGCGGAACTGTGGCCTGCAGCTTACATTTGTGCCGTCACCCTGCGGCGGCAACAAGTGTGGAGAAGCCGCAGCCCGTGGAAATTAAACATCGCTCACCTGTCGTACCCGGATTGCCGCCAAGCCGTTGAGGATACGTGGCATTCGTGCGAACATCGCCTCCGTGCATATCCCTCAACGATCCGCTGGTGGTTGGACTGCGCCAAACCGGCACTGAGGCGAACGTTGATAACCTACGGTCGTGACCACGCTACTTGGCGAAGACATACACTCGACTTTTACTTCCGGGTCCTGCGCGACTGCGATGCTATGGCGCCGTCTCCGGAACGACAAACGGCGGTCCACCGTGCTAAGGCTCAGATCCTCGCTCATGTGCGACGCCACCTAGAGGGGGTAGTCATCCGCTCGAGGACGCAGGATCGGATACCGAGCGAACGCCCGTCAATGTTCCACGTCCTTCGTGAACGTAAACGACGCCAACGAGCGCTGATACGCTTCATCGACACGGAGGACGGTCATCGCCTCACCACGCAACAAGACATAAACACAGCGTTCTACAATCATTATTCCCAACTCTATTCCGCTCAGACCCCTGATCCGACAGCACTGGAGGACGTCTCTCAGACGATTTACGGCACCGTCACCCCGGCAATGGAAGCGGCCTTGATGGAAGAAATTACAGAAGAAGAAGTGATCGACGCCATTAGAAAAGGAGCTGTCAACAAGTCTCCGGGTCCTGATGGCCTCCCCTTGGAATTTTACCGGACTTTTCAATATTTATTAGCCTCCCGATGGACGGACATCTGTCGCGAACTCCTATCCCCGGACGTGCCGCTCCCTGCGGCCCTTGTGGAAGGGATGATTATTCCTATTCACAAACCGTCCGGTGGCTCACGACTGCAGGACTACCGCCCGTTGACGCTATTGAACTGCGACTTTAAGATCTTTTCTCGACTGTTGGCGGCGCGGATACGCCAGACCCTACGAAATGTTATCTCACCCGATCAAACGTCATTAGGAGGCGACAATAATATTCAAACAGCACTCAGTGAATATCGTGACTTGATTTCACTGGCGAGGGCATGTCATCTGAAGGGTGCACTGGCGGCAATCGATTTTAGTCAAGCTTTCGACCGAGTGGACCACAACTATTTGGAAGCGGTCCTCCAACATATGCGGTACCCACCGCCATTCGTCACTGTCGTCATGCGACTACTCCGTGGCGCGACGTCCAAGGTGATCGTCAACGGCCGACCTTCGCAGCCCCTCACCATTTCTCGATCGATACGCCAAGGGTGCCCTCTGTCCACTTTACTTTACGCTGTGGCCATGGAACCTCTCCTCTGCGGCCTGCGCCAACGACTAACGGGTATGACGTTACGAGGCCACACTTTCCGGTGTAAAGCGTACGCTGACGACCTGGTGATTGTCATCCGCAACGGTGACGACACCGCTAGCGCACTAAATTGGATAACGAAATATGGCATGGCCACTGGTAGTCGTATCAACGTCGCAAAATCGGTGGCGATGAACATCGGGGTCGGATTGTCTGAGAACAGTGTCACCCCCTTACAGCTCAGAGATAGTTTGAAATGTCTCGGCATTGACTTTACAGACGATATACGACGGACCGCGGCTCACAACTTTCGACAGCTTTTACGGAATGTTCGGACTGGCATTGCCAACAACCGCCTACGAGCCCTGGACATCGTCCAACGGACCCAGTATGTTAACACACATTTAGCGTCACGCATTCCGCACATCGCCCAGATATTACCTATACCGGTGATGTTAGCTCGCCGTATACTTGCGGCTTTTGGGTCCTTCGTGAGTTCAGGAATGCTTTTCAAGATCAAATATGAGACTCTCACCCTTCCCCCGGATCGGGGAGGGCTTGGCCTTTATCACGTTTATGACAGAGCGGTCGCCCTATTTGTGAGCACATTAGTCAAACTATGGCACCGCCGTCCGGACAGTCTGACCAGTTTGTTAATAGAAGAACTTGCACCGCCCTCCCTGTTGCCACCTGTGCCGATACACCACGTCCCCTCTTCGCTCTTCTACATCGGTGTCTTTTACCTCGAACTCAGTTACGTTCGACTTGCCTTACCAGCGACTCAACTGGCGACGGCAAAGACGGTTTATAGGGTCCTGCAACGTGGACGACCCGATAACGTCGTGGAGAGGAAGCACCCGAACGTCAACTGGCGAGTAGTGTGGAGGACAATTCACCACGTAACACTGGACACTGACGTCACGGCGATGTGGTATATCACTGTCAACGGTAAGCAGGTGACCAGATCAAGGCTACATGCGATCCACATGGTAGACTCACCCACGTGCACGAACTGTGGCGTTCCAGACGACGATGAACACCGTCTTAGCTGTGGCGAGTCTACGGCAGTGTGGCACTTAGTGAGGCAAATGTCAGCATACTTCCTTCGGGTAACGCCGAATCATATCGACCCCAAGACTATCTTATTCCCGGATGAAACGTATTACCCACGCACTAAAACTAATGCAATGACGTGGCTTCATGGACATGCAGTGTATTATTTGTTTCAAGACGGCACTAAGGACACTTTAGACTTTTGGAACTATTTGCAGGAACGACATTGCAAGATCCTCCGTAACCCTAAGTATCGACAATTTTTTTCCAACTTTTTGTGGAGTGCGTTCCACGACCCTCCACGTAGCTGGAACATCACGGGTAAGAGAAGCTAAAATTACAATACGATGATAGAACACTACACGGTACAACGTGGGATCTACTTTTATCATTACGAGAAGTCATACCTGGATGATACAGCAGATGGAGAGTTTCGTTGTGAACCCTCACACTCTGTAACAGTATTTGCCCCATTTCCTCTTTTTGTCCCCGGTGCGAAAAGGTCTTCGCCGTTTTAGTTTTCCCATCCGGTGCAAGATGTAGCACTGGTTAATGGTGGTATGGATTCCACCCTTCAGTTTTGTTTCATGGTTTCCTTTGCCCCGCACTTTGCTCTCTTTCTTTATACCTTTTTCTACAACTATTAGCATGGCTTTAGTTATGTGCGTCCCCAACTCGACGCAAAGAGTGCACTTACGAGTTTTCTGTTCCTTACTGTTAAAAAATTTAAAAAAATGAAAAAAAAATTTTAAAAAAATAAAAAATACATAAATGAATAAATAAAATAAAAAAATCATAATAATACACCAACTGCATCCTTTGTACCACTTCACATCTCCAGGATGGGAGGGGGGAGACATCGTGGACAGGTCTCGGGTCGCGACCCCTGCCCACCTTGCCTCCGCCAGCCCACTACCTGATAAAAAAAAGGGGTACCGACTTAAAAAAAAAAAGTGGTCAGCGTATATGACTGACATACGGAGAACCGGGTTCGTTTCCCGCTACTGCCAAGGATTTTTCTTTGGTGGGATGACTGGCTTTTGGTGCACTGAACCTAGTGATAACACTGGAGACACATTTAACCGGGTAGTAGCGATTTCACGGTCTGGAAAGTCCGCAAAACGGCCAGGAAAGCGGTTTGTTGACTACATGCTCCTCCATGCCGCGTCCACTTGCCGCTGCAAGGCTGGGGATGACACGGCGGCCGGCAGACTTCCATTGGTTCTTCACGGTCTGGCGAGAAGATCGTTGTATCCATATTAATAACAGAATTGGGAGAGTCAATACAAATTTGAAATTTAACAATGTGTCCATCAGTGTCCAAACGCACAAAAATAGCGTGACAAAAGTGAGTAGAATTAACAAAATGGCTCTGAGCACTATGGGACTCAACTTCTGAGGTCATTAGTCCCCTAGAACTTAGAACTAGTTAAACCTAACTAACCCAAGGACATCACAAACATCCATGCCCGAGGCAGGATTCGAACCTGCGACCGTAGCGGTCTTGCGGTTCCAGACTGCAGCGCCTTTAACCGCACGGCCACTTCGGCCGGCTAGTAGAATTAACAAAGAAAAGTTTTATCATTATCTAAAATCTGTGTAATTGAATATACAGTGGACCAAACATCTTGAGCAGTACGGCCATTACATTGTCATAATTGAATATGATGCAATTTATTTTCAAAGTCAGAAGTATAAGAATCGGTTTCCCAAGCCTGAACGGGCAATCATATAAAAAAAACTGGATCGCATGTAACACTGGAAGGAACGCTGCAGCGTAGTTTTAGAAAACACACATCAGCTTCGCGACCCTGCTTGTGGCAAAAGAGGCATTTTAGGCATCTAAAAGAGCAAGACAGTCTGTCGTGATGGATGAAGTTCTGGGTGCAAGATTTGAGGAGCGACGACAGTTTACCGGAAGGCGTTGAGTCCTGGCCCTTTGGCGCAGCCTGAGGTCGTGGTGGTGAGTGAGCGCCAGCCTGGGGCATAGCCCGATGCGAAGAGGGCGCACGAGCCAGCAGGAGAGAAAGGGGAGGGGGGGATGGGGGAGGTGCGTATCCTGAGGTGTGGCCCGAGGTCTAAGTGACTGGCGCTAACGACCCGACCGAGCACCACGGGTAATGGCAGAAGGATGCTGAAAAGTCGTCACGCTGATATCCCCGCGCGCAGCTTTGAGCTTAGTTAAAGAGGGGTCTCTGGCTAAGGCGGGTTTTTTGGAGTACTAAGACCGGAGCATGAACAAGTAACATGACTCCGACCGAAGAATCTGTGTAAGAATGGACACAGTTCGAATTTTCACATATAAGCTGACAGTCATGGGTTAGGCCTTGCAAAGAGTAAATCCATTCAATATATGATTGTCCAAATTGTTTATATGCATGAACCATTATCTGATGCTGCCGCCACAGGAAGATAATCTTGAAACTTTTTTGAGTAGTATAAGTTTCATGTCCGAATAACTGAACTGGCTTGGTTGCTTATTGGGAAAAAGTTGCTTTGCAAGTTCTAACAAAGGAGCACCGATGGTGGACAAGAAACATTTTCGCTCCTTACATCACCATGTGGTCAATAAGCAGTAAAGTATTGATCCAAGCGATCCACATAGCAGGTCCAGTTGTCCCACACAAAGTCTAATTGGTGCGGAGGAGGGCAGGTATGGATGGGAGGGGGGAGGGGGGAGGGGGGGGGGAGAGGGAGGGAAGCAGGGCGTGAACTCCTAACGTCTGGGGTGTAACAACGTCTGTGGTGTAACAACTAGCCCAGAGCAGCTGCCAGCGTGTCCAGCATACTCTGGAGGGAGTGAAGGACAGTAAACATGAGAACAGGAAAGTTCACTAGTTCCGCCATCTCGAATAACACGCACACAATGAGAATTCATAGTACGGAACGTGAAACCAATGCTTGACAGGAGTAAAACACTCTCCAGAGTTCCAGCAGAAAGTCACTAGAAAATACGCAGAGACTGGAGCAATCACACTGCACCTCAGCAAACCACGGGGGGGAAAAAGAAAAGGAAAAGAAAACAGCGATATACTGAAACGGAGACAGCCATAACGTCAACCGAAGAGTTGCTAAATGTCTGTGCTTCGAATCAAAACCGATTGCGTTACTCTTGTGATGTCAAAACCGACTGAGTTAGTGTTGTGACATGGCTAACTGTTCAGTAGCACGCGATCTGAATACGCCCGATCCAGTGCAGTGTCGAAGACAACGACTCAAATACATAATACAAATACCACAACTGTGTTCGTTAGAGCAGTCACCCTGAACGTAGAACTCTGGTATAATTGAACACAAATAGCTTTCTGGCTCGGGTAACTTCCTGTAATTAGGTCTGGCACTTGGAAAAGCAATAGAAGTCAGATAGTTCTTCATGTTGTAATGGTCTTTAGTCCGAAGATTGGTTTGATGCAGCTCTCTATGCTACTCTATCCTGTGCAAGCATCTTCATCTCCGAATAACTGCTGCAACTTGAATCCGTCTGCATCTACTCACTGGATTCATCTCTTAGTCTCCTTCTATGATTTTTATCCATCCCCCCTCCTCCACACACACACACACACACACACACACACACACACTCTTTTCCCTCCAATACTAAAATGGTGATCCCTTGATGTCGCAGGATGTCTCCTATCAACCGATCTCTTATTTCAGTCAGTTTGTGCCACAAATTTATTTTCTCCCCAATTCTATTCATTACCACATCATTAGTTACGTGATTTGCCTATCTAATCTTAAGCATTCATCTGTAGCACCACATTTCAAAAACTTCTATTCTCTTCTTGTCTACACTGTTCATTGTTCATACTTCCATACATGACTATACGCCGCACAGATACTTTCAGAACAAGCTTCCAATATCCACTGCTAACAAATTTCACTTCTTTAGAAATGTTTTTCCTGTAATATCAGACTACATTTTATATCCTCACTATTTCGCCCGTCATCAGTTATTTTGCTGCCCAATAGCTAGTTTCATAATCTAATTCCCTCAGCATCATCTGATTTAATGCAACTACATTCCATTATCTTCGTTTTGCTTTTCTTGATGTTCATCTTATATCCTTCTTTCATGACGCTGTCCATTCCATTCAATTGATCTTCCAATTTCTTTGCTGTCTTTGACAGAGTTACGAAATCATCGGAAAACCTCAAACTTTTTATTTCTTCTCCCTGGATTTCAATTCTAACTCAGAACTTTTGTTTGGTTTCATTTACTACTTGCTCAAAATATAAAATGAATAGTATCGTAGATAGGCTGAACTCTGTCTCACTCCCTTCTCAACTTCTGCTTCTCTTTCATACTCCTCGGTCCTCATAACTGATGTGTGATTTCTGTACAAGTTGTAAATAGCCTTTCGTTCCCTGTATTTTACACGTTCGAATTTCTTAACAGCAAAAAGTGTGTTCCAGTCAACAATGTCAAAAGGTTTCTCTAAGGGTGCAAATACTATAAACATAGGTTAACCTTTGCTTAATGCATCTACTAAAATAAGTCGTAGTGTTAATATTGCATCTCGAGTTCCTAAATTTCTCCGGAATCCACAATTATTTATCCCAAGGTCGGCTTCTACCAGTTTTTCCATTCTTCTGTAAGGAATACATGTTAGTATTTTCCAACCATGACTTATTATACAGATGATTCGGAAATATTCACACCTGTCAGCTCCTGCTTTCTTTGGAACTGGAATTATTACTTTCTTTCTGAAGTGTGAAGGTATTTAGCTCTCTCGCATATCTCGCATTTAAATGGAAGAGTTTTGTCAAAGCTGGCTCTCCAAAGGCTGTCAATGGTTCTGACGGAATTTTGTCTACTCCCTGGGTCTTGTTACGACTTAGGTCTTTCAGTGCTCTGTCAAATTCTTTTCACAGTATCATACTCCCAAGTCATATTTTTGTAAGTCCTATTCCATTTCTATAATATGGCCTTTAAGTTCATCTTTCTTGTTTAGTTGCTCTGTATTCACTTCCACCTTTCATGTTTCTCTTTTTTGCTGAAGCCTGGTTTCCCATCTCAGCTCTTGTAATCCATACAGCTGCTACTCTTTTTTCCAAAGGCCCCTTCAGTTTTTCTGTAGGCGGTATCTGTCTTTCTTCCAGTGAAATGTGCTTCTAAATCCTTGCATCTATTCTCTAGCCATCCAGTTTAGCCACTTTGTATTTCCTGTTAATTTCATTTCGCCTGCTTCATTTGCTGCATTTTTATAATTTCATCTTTTTTCAATCAAATTCAATATCTCCTGTGTTATCCAAGGATTTCTGCTAGGCCTTGCGTTTTTACGTATTTGATCCTCTGCTGCCTTCAAAGCGACCCATTCATCTTCTACTGTATCCCTTTCCCTGTTCTAGTCAGTCGTTGGCTAATGCTCCCTCTGAAATTCTCAACAATTCTGGTTCTTTTAACTTATCTAGGTCCAAACTCATTAACTTCTTACCTTCTTCCAACTTATTCAGCTTTAATCTACAGTTCATAATCAATAAATTGTGGATAGAGTCTACATCTGTCCCTCGAATAGCATGTCACTATGCCGTTCATAGTAGCTTACCTGCGATACTATTTCGTTATTAAGTCTACTCGTGCATTAACCCCAATTTGATTTTCAGTTTCTATCCCTGTATTCACCTGGACAGAAGTGCTGTTCCTCCTACCATGGAACTTCACTAATTCCCACTAAACTGTCCACTGCCCTTTCTAAATGTTCTAACCTAACTGCCTTATTAAGGGATCTAACATTCAACGCTGCGATACGTAGAACGCCAATTTTTTATCTCCTGATGTAGACGTGCTCCTGAGTAATCCGAGCCATGAGATTGGAGTGGGGCACTATTTTTCCTCCAGAATATATTACAGAATAGGACGACATTATCATTTAGCCACACAGGAGAGCTGCTTGCCCTCGGGAAAAATTTCGGCTGTAATTCCCCCATGCTTTCTCAGGAGGCCGCGTTGGTAGATGTTACAAGGCCAGTTCAGTTAAACATCCAGAATGTTGTTCCCGCAACTACCAAAGAGGCTGTTGCCGCTCTTCAGGACCCACAAGTTTGTTTGGCCCCTCAACAGATACCTTCTCGTTGTGGGTGCACCTACTATACGGCTATGTTTATCACTGGGGCACGTAAGGCACCCTACCGCCGAAAAGATCCATGGCCGATGGTTACAATTCTCCACCTATCAAGCTGTATTCCAATATGGCTGCTTGGAGGTCTGCTGTACTGGCAGTGGCTCAACTCAGTGATGACTACTGCAGGAGGTAGCTCGCTGGCTTTTAGCGTGGACTGCAACCGTAGCCTTGCGTAAACTGGCTTTTAGCTGAACGTAGATTAACTGGACAAGCCTGGCGGCACTGGTTAGTCTACTCATCCGTATGATTGGCTGCCACCGGCCACGAAACAGGCCGCTCGCGCGTTGGCTCTCTACGTAACACGACGTCTTACAGTAGTTGGTTGGCGTCTGTGGGAAAGCGTGGCAATGTAGCTCCGTCAGCTGTGGTGACCTTTTAGGAAAGCCGTCGCTATCAGACACCTGGAACGGTAGCACCTGCTCATTGTGCGAACGGTGACACCGCGCCGTTCTAAAGGATGTCGCCAGGCGAGCTCTGGATGACGTAACACGGATGCTTCACAATGTTTGCCAGACAATGTGTATGATTACGAAGTAGAAATCAACTAAAATCCTTTAATAGTAGAGAAGTGATGAAATACCAGTAAGATTATACACATGTTATGCGAAAGAACGCTGTAGCTATAGTTTATTAAACGACGCTGGAGCAAGTAAAGTTATCAGGCATATGCAAAAGAATGGGGAAATCGTTGCTATTTTAAAGAGAGTCATTTGGCAAATCCACTTAATTATAGGCTTATACCTCTGACTTCAGTTTATTGCAGTTATGGAACATGTGCAACCTTATTGGAGAACGAAACTGTCCTCTATACAGATCAGCATGGCTTACGTACAAAATTCCAGTGAAACTCAGCTATTCGTCTATGAAATCCATAGCACGATTTTCCTTGACTTCGGGAAAGCATTTGATGTAGGCGCGCACTGTAGTTTAGAGAGCAAAGCACTTCACTGCAGACAGAACTCAACATTCTCTGCGTAAAGAAAACAAAATCGATATATAAGGTGTAAATAAACGTACAGACAAAAATTTTGAAAAATTTTGAGAATGTGTACAGGAGACACTTTTTTATGTGGCAGAAGGTCCAGAGGTGTTCCGTTTCCTCAATAGTGGTCACGGAAGATTTTTGACGCTAGTAATTTTCACGAACGGTATACGAACTGACGTGACATGTCATGAATATTGTTTTACAGATGGTGCCCCATATACATTTATGTTTCTGGGAGTACACGAAATTTTGGTGCACGAGACAGCTACAGATATTCCACACGGGCTGGTTGCCCGTTTGGCTGAACCTGCAGCCGTTATTCATGGAGCAACATGTTATTTAGAGCGTATTAGACAATCGTTAGAATGCAGATTTCTGCTGTGCGTTAATGTAAACGAATGAGGTTTTCAAAAATAATTCATAATGGTTTGAGGTTACTTGTATCCTTCCCCCACCCCTCGTCAACCCCCCTCCCCCTCCTCCCGTATTAAGCCCCTGTAAAAAAGTTTGTGAGTGCTCCGAGATAAGGGAGCTTTTCATTATCTCATACAGTCCATGCAACGATGCGTCGCCGTCGTTACGGGCGTTACAGAGGTTGCTACACGCTTCTAGGTACGTATATCCATTTAAGTTTCTCATGAGTGTGTACTAATGACATGATGCAAATTGAAGAAATTAAAGTCACATTTGGAAATGAAGTCTTCTTTATTTAATTTATATTTTTTTAAAATTTTTTTACTGAAGACATAAGAATCGCTTCAGACTTTTTTGCATTATTTACAAGCTGTTTCGCTGATGTGTTCCAGTACCTCAACTGCTGGTAACGGCGAGAATTTAAGTGTAGCACAAGCGAAAATATTCCGAAGTACTCCGTTAGTCAATACACGATTTGCTCACGGAACAACGTTGAGCTTCTTATTCTGTTCATTTCTGAGTGTGTTCAATTGCTTTTTCAGTTGCGAAAGAGCCCAACGTGGACTTGGAAGATTTATTCAGGACTTCTGCTGGAGAATTTCAATGAGCAGAGCGAAGAGAAGAAGCAATATCGTCCAATAAATCTGACTCGGATTGTTTATATAGTTAAGTTTTCCTTCTAGTGCCTTGCGTTCTCTAGAATACGGAAAGTATTGGTTTTCATCTACGGTCTTAAGATTACGGAGTGGAAACATTGTGTACAGTTTTGCTGGGCTGACACAGCGTAATGTTAAAAATGATAGCAGTTTGTGCTTATGACCAGTTTTTATTAACACTGATTTAAACTGCAGTTCCATGGAAAACTTTTCTTCTAGTTTAACAATCCTGCCCTCAGTGAGACCACGGAATATCAGTTTTCTGTGTTGTTTTAATGGTGTGTGTGCCAGTCATACAGAAGAAACTATTTAAAAAAGAACTTATAAACAAAAATTAGGATTTCATACTGGGGGCTCCCATTGTATAAATTTATAATGTTTTATAGAGTAACAATTGTACAATGTGAAATAGGACTGCAACTTTTTGCTACTATATATTTAACTGTTTACTCAGTTTTGAAATAAGTGGATATCTTCATAAAGGCAGTTGTGTCTTTCTCACTGTCTGAAATGCTGTTCTCCGCAATAATTTCTTTGGATGATTCTGTGACCGTGACCTACATTTATTGATAAAATTCGTAGTTTTATACTGATTGCTCCAAAGTAATACCTCTTTAAACATTGCCACCACGCACGTTTAATAACTGTGGGAGTTTAGCGTATGTGCGATGCATTTACAATGATAAAGAAGATATTTCTAATGCGAATGAGGATTATAATGCTGACAGAAATATGTAACGGCTCATATAACTATGTTTACAGTCACTGCAAGTGTTTTCACGTACCACTGAAGCCTTCAGAATTAACAATTAAAGAATCCGAAGTGAAGAATTATTGCCTTATTTATATTGAGATTGTATGAAAGATTCATGCTACCACAACCTCGTGTGGTGTAAGTCAACCGATAAAATGCAGAACAGTCTCGATAACATACCTTAGATTAACGCGCTTATCCCATCATTAGATGGTATAAGCAAAGGATTTCAAGAGAAGAATAATGAAAATGACAAAAAATGGTTACCAAACATCAAATTTTTATACAGTAGTACGTCGCAGTGTCTATCATATCTACCACTGTTAATGAGCGGACACAAAAACTACATTTCCCTACATGAATATGTGCAGCCACACATGGAATCAGGAAACCACTTTGTTACGGAAAGACATTGACCTTGAGTGCCTCTGCGAGCTTTTATTATTATTAGTCTTTATCTTTTTTGTCAGTCCAATCAGGAGCAGCGTTTCTTTTGTCGTCGGAGTATCACTTGTACCAAACGTGATCAGTTATTTCTTTTGCATATTCTAATCTCTGTCTTCCTTCACAATTTTTGCCCTGTATGCCTCCTCCTGGCTCCATGGAAGATATTCTCTGATCTTTTGCCATATACTATCATTATTTGACTTCCTGTAATGTTTTCCTTTACATGTAGTCCTTTCCTCACCGATTTTGCGGTGAACATCTTTATTTCTTAGGCTGTCAATGCACTTGATTTTTGATTCCCCCTATAACGTCACATCCCAAATGTTTCGAATGCCTCCTTTTTCGAATTCTGTTAACGGCTAACGAACAGCAACGACAAAGTAAAAGAAACGTAAAAGTCGTACCATTGTGTGTAAGTGGTCATTACGTCAACGTAGAAGGTTTGTTTCGATAATGCATTTCGCATATTCGAACGTTCGGAGGTAATGACGCCAGAGGGTTTTGTAATGGCTACACTTCAGGAACATTAATCATTGCCACTGTGAGTCACGTGGCGATATGCGTTCGTGCGGTACGCGGACAGCAGTATATCGATTGCAGGCTGAGCACGCATTCCGAAATGTCTTGTACCATGACAGTAAACATACGTTATAGAAAATACACGTTTCTTATCTAACTGGACGAATAAGTAGCTTAAACTTCTTTATGTAAATTTTGTCGTACAGTCTTGAGATAGCTGCTGAAGGACATTTTACCGCAAAAGAAGAGGGAAAAAACGCCCGTCTCTATTTTAGGATAATACGTTATTGGGGGACTGCTTTGATTCTACTGACCATCTTCAACCTAATCTACGTACGGGACTTGTTTGCTATAACGTGGTATTAAATAAAAGAAAGTTATATAGAAATAAATATCGTACTTACAATCATGCCATGCTGTTTCTTTCCAGGCTTACAATTACAGTCAAATGCTGCAGACACCATTTGTCACACTTCATTTTAGTAACTGTTACTAAACGAGCTTTGTTTATACACGACATATACAGTATTTTGTAAAATGAAGAGAGCGTACCTGCAAATTAATGTTTATGAATTCCGTATCGTATTTTGAATTGTTAATGGCTAAGTGTCGTTGCATAAAGTGCATTTAGCGGAAGTCACAGCGTATTAAAATCTTATGAAACTTGCTGTTTCCACTAGGCGACTGCAGGTTAGCTAACTGTACAGTAAGCAATGTGCCTGTCAGCGATATCTCCAAACGGCGAAGGCATTCACTACAGAACAACCGACTAAGTTGCATCGAAGTTACATAAGGGGGCAGATCGCTAGGCGAGATGACTACGCGTCCTGTTCCAGTACATGCGTATCTCTATATCCCTGGTAAATTATCACACCGTATAGCTACAGTACTAATAGTATGCCATTATTCAAAACAACTGTAAGCTGTGATGGTCACTAAAGACAATCATACATGTAGACAAACACGAGAGCTCAGTGCCGCGCGGTGCAGCCGCACTTTGCGCCTTGCCACTGTTCGCGCGGCTCCCCCCGTCGGAGGTTCGAGTCCTCCCTCGGGCATGGGTGTGTGTGATGTCCTTAGCGTAAGTTAGTTTAAGTTAGATTAAGTAGTGTGTGAGCCTAGGGATCGATTACCTCAGCAGTTTGGCCCCATAGGAAATTACCACTAATTTCCAAATTTCCAGAGCGCAATGTAGATACCTTGTCATTATCATGGAAAAGAGAATCATATCTTACAGTAAGTGGAAAACCAACACTATCATCTACAATATACTCTCCTCTCCGCTAAACGTGTAAACTAACACTTTTTCAAAGTATGCCACAGAAACTTATGCAATCTCCACTTTCTGAAGCAGGTAGGAAACCACAATTTAATACACTGAAGACACAGAAAAAAATAATAGGTTTAGCCCGGACATAACTGACATTTTATTCAAGCAAAAGACGAATGAAGGTTACAAGGATATAAGAACGAAAACTTTTACTAACATTCATCACAAGCGGTCTCTAGTCATTATCTCAGTTACGCGACTGCATTCGTGATTTCCTGTCAGAAAGGTGAAAAGTTGTAGAAACTGACAGAAAGTCGTTGAGCAAAACAGGAGTGATATCCAGCGTTCCATAGGGAAGCTTTATAGGCCATTTACTGTTCATAATCTATGTAAACGGTTCAAGAGACAATCTGAGCAATCCTATTAGATTGTTGCAGTTGTTACAGCAGTTGCACGTGTAGTAAAGTAGCCAGAAGATTAAAACCAATGGTCGGTCGTCGTGTGACTAGGGCCTCCCGTCGGGTGGACCGTTCGCCGGGTGCGAGTCTTTCGATGTGACGCCACTTCGGCGACTTGCGCGTCGATGGGGATGAAATGACGATGATTAGGACAACACAACACCAAGCCCCTGAGCGGAGAAAATCTCCGACCCACCCGGGAATCGAATCCGGGCCCTTAGGATTGACATTCTGTAGCACTGACCACTCAGCTACCTTTTTTTTATTTTTATTTTTTTTATTCCTTGTTGATCGTTGTATTTGGTCGTTGCGGACGTCACATGACATCCGTTAAAATTCGTTTGTTGATCGTTCCACTCAGTTTTTATTACAGAGGCCAACCAACTCTCTGACCGTACACGCTGAGCTACCGTGCCGGCAATACCGGGGACGGAATTCGGAAAGATTTAAGCATCATATTCGTAGCCGCGCGGAGTGGCCGCGCGTTTTGAGGTGCCATGTCACGGATTGCGCGGCCTTTCCCGCCGGAGGTTCGAGTCCTTCCTTTGTGTGTGTGTTGTTCTTACCATTAGTCTATGTTACTTTAAATAGTGTGTAAGTCGAGGGCCGATGACCTCAGCAGTTTGGTCCCTTAGGAATTCACACACGATTGAACATTCGATATTTGTATGGTGCGACAAATATTGCATGGTAACGACTCTAAACAATAAAAAAGTGTGAGTCATCCACATGAGTACCAAAAGGAATCTGTTGAATTACGGCTACACGATAAATCACACAAATCTATTGGGTGCCAATTCAACGAAATACCTAGGCATTACAATTGCGGACAGCTTAAACTTGAACGATGGCATAGAAAATGTTGTGCAGACGACCAGTCAAGAACCACACTTTATTGGCAGAAGACTTAGATGAAAGGTGAAACACATCTATTAAAGAGACTGGCTGCGCTATGCTTGTCGGTCCTCATTTGTGCGCGTAGTGGGATCCTTACTGACGAATGACATCGAAGAAGTTCAGAGAAGGGCAGCTCATTCTGTATTGCCGCGGTGTAGGAGAGAAAGTGTTACGGGTGTTATACGCAAGCTGTGGTGGCTATCATTCAAACAGAGGCGTTTTCCGTTGCAGTGAGACTATTTAACGAAATTTAAGTCACCAACTTGGTCTGTGAAAGCGAAAACATTCTTCTGTCGCCAACAGACAGGGAGGTAAGATAATCGCATTGAAATAAGTCAGAGGTCGCACGGAGAGATTAATTTCCCGGGTGCTGTTCGAGGGTGGCACGGTAAGGAATCTATTGATGGTTCGATGAATCCCCTGCCAAGCGCTATGAACTGCAGAGTAGTCATGTGGACGTAGAGTGTATGAAAAACGAAAACCATATTTACTGTGTTACTCTGCGTAGGTAGTATTTATAGGCATACGACATTTTTTTATGATACAGGGATCAGGACATTATTTTCGTACAGTAAATGCTGTAACATTTAATGTGGACCACAAAATAGACAAAATGCTCTGTTTAGGCTCTTGTCAGCTATCAAACTTGAAAAGCTATAATATCACGATTCTTTCCGATCACGTGCCAGAGGTTAAATCATCTTGCCTTCAGAAATTCCCCATGAAAGACTACTGGGAATATCAGTAAATACTGAAACATCAAAAAATAAGTTACAGAATAATCTTCTTTCCAGATGTGTTATTACTTCTAAGAACCCCCCCCCCCCCCCCAATGAAACTAAGTCAAAACTTTGCTTGTACATTGGAAAACTCTAGCTCTACCGACAACTGGTTCAAATGGCTCTCAGCACTATGGGACTTAACATCTGAGGTCATCAGTCCCCTAGAACTTAGAACTACTTAAACCTAACTAACCTGAGGACGTCACACACATCCATGCCCGAGGCAGGATTCGAACCTGCGACCGTAGCGGTCGCGCAGATCCAGATTGAAGCGCCTAGAACCACTCGGCCACACCGGCCGGCCTCTAGCGACAAAATTCGGAGATTATTCAGGGATATTTTCAAAGTACCTTGGTGTAAGAGACCAGTGGTCTGCAGCGGCACACCGCACAATTATTTGCGTTTCAATTGATTTCTAATCGCCAGTTTAATTTTGTAGATCTATTACACTGAAAATATCTGCACAACAGTGCAGATCTGTGCTGTATTCGGTATGTGTCTTGTTCGGAAACATACTTGCCCCATTCACTCAAGATACTTGCCGATGATAAAGTGATGTCTACTTATCTCTTCAGCCTCAAGGTCGCATACTGTTCGGATCTGTCTTCTACTTCCTGCAGTGTTAGTTATACACTGACAGTAATACACATACATGTGAATACGTGTACCAGTGAATGGTTGGTACACATGCATCTCATGTATGTGTTCACTAAATGCAGCTTAGGAGTGTCGCAACGACGTAAAGCCCACCCCCCAAGATGAGCAACCAGATCACAGTACTTATGCATCAGATGGCTGCTGAATTACTCTTTTTTTAGGACTGAACGTTATGGTGACTGGGTATTACTGGCTCTCTCACTATTCTGAGTGTATTTTTACAGGAAAAAAGACATTAGGGTTGTACACCGAATAAATCATAATTACGTTGTGCCTTGTAGCGAATCACAGAAGGCAACGGAACTTTCACGTCAAAATACAGGTTTCCTAACACAAAATATGGTGTGTACTATTTAAACAGCAAATACAAATTGTTCTCACAAGTGTACTTTAACCGAATGTTGCACTGACGACTCAGACAAAGCGTCAAAATAAAAACACGTGATACTGTGTTATTAGAAATAGCTGAGGTGCTAATTATTAATTTTAAATATATCAAGTGCGCCAGTCTTGTTCGCACTGTCGTACTGAAGTTTGTGAATATAAAAACAAGCAAGTTCCATATAATTAGCACAATTAGTAGTGGTAGGTTCCAATCCTGCCTCGGGAATGGATGTGTGTGATGACCTTAGGTTAGTTAGGTTTAAGTAGTTCTAAGTTCTAGGGGACTGATGACCTCAGACTTTAAGTCCCATATTGCTCAGAGCCCTTTTTAGATGATACGACATGGGATTAATATTAATCTTTTCACAGATATTTTTCCATATACCGCATAATTACACTCCTGGAAATGGAAAAAAGAACACATTGACACCGGTGTGTCAGACCCACCATACTTGCTCCGGACACTGCGAGAGGGCTGTACAAGCAATGATCACACGCACGGCACAGCGGACACACCAGGAACCGCGGTGTTGGCCGTCGAATGGCGCTAGCTGCGCAGCATTTGTGCACCGCCGCCGTCAGTGTCAGCCAGTTTGCCTAGCCGGCCGGTGTGGCCGTGCGGTTAAAGGCGCTTCAGTCTGGAACCGCGTGACCGCTACGGTCGCAGGTTCGAATCCTGCCTCGGGCATGGATGTGTGTGATGTCCTTAGGTTAGTTAGGTTTAATTAGTTCTAAGTTCTAGGCGACTGATGACCTCAGAAGTTAAGTCGCATAGTGCTCAGACCCCCCAGCCAGTTTGCCGTGGCATACGGAGCTCCATCGCAGTCTTTAACACTGGTAGCATGCCGCGACAGCGTGGACGTGAACCGTATGTGCAGTTGACGGACTTTGAGCGAGGGCGTATAGTGGGCATGCGGGAGGCCGGGTGGACGTACCGCCGAATTGCTCAACACGAGGGGCGTGAGGTCTCCACAGTACATCGATGTTGTCGCCAGTGGTCGGCGGAAGGTGCACGTGCCCGTCGACCTGGGACCGGACCGCAGCGACGCACGGATGCACGCCAAGACCGTAGGATCCTACGCAGTGCCGTAGGGGACCGCACCGCCACTTCCCAGCAAATTAGGGACACTGTTGCTCCTGGGGTATCGGCGAGGACCATTCGCTGCCGTCTCCATGAAGCTTGGCTACGGTCCCGCACACCGTTAGGCCGTCTTCCGCTCACGCCCCAACATCGTGCAGCCCGCCTCCAGTGGTGTCGCGACAGGCGTGAATGGAGGGACGAATGGAGACGTGTCGTCTTCAGCGATGAGAGTCGCTTCTGCCTCGGTGCCAATGATGGTCGTATGCGTGTTTGGCGCCGTGCAGGTGAGCGCCACAATCAGGACTGCATACGACCGAGGCACACAGGGCCAACACCCGGCATCATGGTGTGGGGAGCGATCTCCTACACTGGCCGTACACCACTGGTGATCGTCGAGGGGACACTGAATAGTGCGCGGTACATCCAAACCGTCATCGAACCCATCTTTCTACCATTCCTAGACCGGCAAGGGAACTTGCTGTTCCAACAGGACAATGCACGTCCGCATGTATCCCGTGCCACCCAACGTGCTCTAGAAGGTGTAAGTCAACTACCCTGGCCAGCAAGATCTCCGGATCTGTCCCCCATTGAGCATGTTTGGGACTGGATGAAGCGTCGTCTCACGCGGTCTGCACGTCCAGCACGAACGCTGGTCCAACTGAGGCGCCAGGTGGAAATGGCATGGCAAGCCGTTCCACAGGACTACATCCAGCATCTCTACGATCGTCTCCATGGGAGAATAGCAGCCTGCATTGCTGCGAAAGGTGGATATACACTGTACTAGTGCCGACATTGTGCATGCTCTGTTGCCTGTGTCTATGTGCCTGTGGTTCTGTCAGTGTGATCACGTGATGTATCTGACCCCAGGAATGTGTCAATAAAGTTTCCCCTTCCTGGGACAATGAATTCACGGTGTTCTTATTTCAATTTCCAGGAGTGTATATGCAACTGATTAATTTCCTCCATTTTTCTGGACATGCCTTTGCTTTGACTGGTTCATCAAGATACCGAGAAGTTTGTAGAATAGGGATACCGATTATAATAGATTATTACTACAGTTGTGTGTCACCCATTAGGAAAGCATCTCACGAAGGAGATCCACTTTTCCTTAGCTCTATTACATGGCCTCGTTCAAACTCGGCAAGTAGCTCATACAGTCTTTGTCCCCTAAAAGGCTTGTTTTATTCACACCGACATCGTGACGTCAAATCTGGACGACAACTGGGTGTGTATCGCCTATTTATAGCAACGTGCATCGCCGCGCCACAGCGTAACTAGTAGCGCCGCTTTTAGACACGCCCACACCACGCCGTAACGGAGAAGTGAGGAAACTGTTCCAGAATTGAAGACCGCTATTTAGAGGGACGGATATGAATACTGGCCTATGATTTCCAGGACCCGAGACCCAACGAAAGGCAACCGAGAAGAAAATGCAAAGATGGTTACTTTATAAACCCTACTAAGTAATCAAGTCTGTGTTAAGTGATTGTAATGTCTTAGCTTACTCTATTGGGTCTCAATCAAAAGAAGACGCTAGAAATATCTATTCAGGAATTTAGGGTTTGTTTCTTACAAGCACTATGAGTGAAAATACGTCCAGTCTTCAAGGTAGTTGCATGAAACTTATGAAGTAGCAGATAGTGAGATTAGGTTATCATTCACAAAGTTTTTCACTGTTGATTCTTGTTTAATACTTTCTGTCGTATATATTGCGCATCATTTTGAGATTATTTTTCAGTCTTTAATTTATTTTTATATGCACAATTTTATTTACGTATTTTCCAGAATTTTATCATATTTTTCGTTCATCTAACTTGGACCTGAATAATTGTAATCTTCAATATAACTTGAACTAGTCATTATCGCACTTTTTTCTAACAGGGACACAGAATGGTTTTATCTACGCTGAAGAGCCAAAGAAACTGGTACACCTGCCTAATATCGTCAAGGGCCCCTTCGACAATGCAGAAGTGCCGCAACACGTTGTGGCATCGACTCGAATAGTGTCTGAAGTAGTGCTGGAGGGGCTACCCATAAATCCGTAAGAGTGGGTGCAGGTCTCTTCTTAACAGCACGCTGCAAGGCAGATATGCTAAATAATGTTCATGTCTGGGGGGTTTGGTGGCCAGCGGAAGTGTTGGAAGACTGTTCCTGGGGCCTCTCTGTAGCAATTCAGGACGTTTGGGGTGTCGCATTGTCCTGATGGAATTTCCCAAGTCCTTCGGAATGCACAATGAATATGAATAGAAGTAGATGATCAAACAGGATGCTTACATGCTTGTCTCCTGTCAGAGTCGTATTGACACGTATCAGGGATCCCATATCAGTTCAACTGCACACTCCTCACACCTCCTCACCTTCCGCCCCCCCCCCCCAACTCTAACAGTCCCCTGCTGCCATGCAGGGTCCATGGATTCATGAGGTTGTCTCCAAACCCGTACACGTCCATGCACTAGATAGAATGTCAAACTAGACTCGTCCAACCAGGCCACATGTTTCCAAACATCACAGTTCAATGTCGGTGTTGACAGGCCCAGGCGAGGCGTAAGGCTTTGTGTCAAGCAGTCATCAAGGGTACACGAGTGGGCCTTCGGCCCCCAAAGCTCATAACGATGATGTTTCGTTGAATGGTTCGCACGCTGACAGTTGTTGACGGCCCAACATTGAAATCTGCAGCAATTCGGGAAAGGGTTGCACTTCTATCACGCTGAAAGATTCTCTTCAGCCGTCGTCGGTTCCGTTCTTTCAGGATCTTTTCCGGGCGATGCGATGTCGGAGATTTAATGTTTTACCAGATTCGTGATATTCACGGTACACTCGTGAAATAATCGCACGGGAAAACCGCATTTCACCGTCACCTCGCGTATACTGTGTCCCATCGCTCGTGTGCCGACTACAACACCACGTTCAAGCTCAAATCTGGATAACATGCCATTGTAGCAGCAGTAAGTGACCTGATAATTGCGCCACACACTTGTTGTCTGTTCAAAATGATCAAATGTGTGTGAAACCTTATGGGACTTAACTGCTAAGGTCATCAGTCCCTAAGCTTACACACTACTTAACCTAAATTGTCCTAAGGACAAGTACACACACCCATGCCCGAAGGAGGACTCCAACCTCCGCCGGGACCAGCCGCACAGTCCATGACTGCTGCGCCTTGGACCGCTCGGCTAATCCCGCGCGGCTACTTGTTGTCTCATATAGGCGTTGTCGACAGCAGCGCCGTATTCTGCCTGTTTACGTATCTCTGTATTTGAATACGCGTGGCTGTATTAATTTCTTCGGCGCTTCAGTGTAACTTGAACTAGTCACTTCATTATCGCCCTTTGTTATAACAGGGATGCACAATGGTTTTATCTGTTTGCTTCTATTATGTCACTGTGTATGTAATACTTTATCAGATACTCGGCATAGTTTGCTAAGTGCAAATACAAGCCGGACGAGGTGGTCGAGCGGTTCTAGGCGCTACAGTTTGGAACCGCGCTACCGCTGCGGTGGCAGGTTCGAATCCTGCCTCGGGCATGCATATGTGTGATGTCCTTAGGTTAGTTAGATTTAAGTAGTTCTAAGTTCTATGGGGATTGATGACCTCAGATGTTAAGTCCCATAGTGCTCAGAGCCATTTGAACCATTTTGCAAATACAACGTTGTCCTGTCAATAGCAACTTCGATATGGGGGATCTGCACTAGCGCCAGTGAGCGGTCTAGTTATTTTTAGTATTTTTGTGCGTTTAGTCGACCAGCAGACACGCTTCTCACATTCAGTTATCCAGTATCACTCACTTTGGATGTTGTAATTTCGCTTTCCACTAGTTTATTTTCAGAACAACCTTGAATTATTAGATATTTATTTAAAAAAGAACTAAAAACTTAGTAAGCTCAGTAAACCTTTCTTTATATGTTAGTGTAGATGTAGGTCGCGCATTGGGCAAATGTGCAAACAAGAGAACTGAGATGGCGACGGTAGTGTGGAAGATCCGGGTCGTAGGCGCATGACCGGCCGCGCGCTAGTATTCGCCCGGGGAAGAATTTCCGTGTGAGAGGAGACAGCAGCTGGTGCAGCCGCCTGAACGGCGCCGCGGGAGCGTAAAATGCGGGTTGCGGGCGGAAGTGGCGCCCTCCTCGCTGAGGGTGAGGGTGAGGGTGAGTGAGGGTGAGGGCGAATGTGAGGGTGAAGGTGGGGGAGGTCCTGCTGGATGGAGGTGGGGCAGCACGGCCACGGTGGACCGACCGCAGTAATGGGGCCACGGGGATGCCGCACAACACGCTAATCCGGCGAGGTCGGAAGTGTGGAATGCTTAAAGACACGGCGAGCGCGGCGCGCTAGGGGGCACTCTGTGTGTGGACGCTCGCAGTCAGCGATGTTGTTCACCGGCAGTGCTCGCCCCCTAGCGAAGTTGATTCAGTTTCACAGCCAGTGGATGTAAAGCATAAATTTCTAAAGCTTGTTCTGTGGCCACAAATTTTTACGACGGAAACGATTTTACAGAGCCACGGAGAAAATACACAGAGAGAATCGCCTCACCAAGGTGGAGTTGTGCGACATAAACGAAAGTTGGTAACCGTATTTCTATAGCTGAAAGTTGATGTCTATTCAAATTTTGCGCCAGTCGCATAAGAGTGACGCTAGTGCCGCCACTATAAGGATCTACATCTACATCTACATGGGTACTCTGCAAATCACATTTAAGTGCCTGGCAGAGGGTTCATCGAACCACCTTCACAATTCTCTAGTATTCCAGTCGCATAAGAGTGACGCTAGTGCCGCCACTATAAGGATCTACATCTACATCTACATGGGTACTCTGCAAATCACATTTAAGTGCCTGGCAGAGGGTTCATCGAACCACCTTCACAATTCTCTAGTATTCCAATGTCGTATAGCGCGCGGAAAGAATGAACACCTATATCTTTCCGTACGAGCTCTGATTTCCCTAATTTTATCTTGGTGATCGTTCCTCCCTATGTAGGATTTTCTAAGTGTCCTGCCAATAGAACGCAGTCTTTTGTTAGCCTTCTCCACAATATTTTCTATGTGTTCCTTCCAATTTAAGTTGTTCGTAATTGTAATACCTAGGTATGTAGCTGAATTTGCGGCTTTTAGATTAGACTGATTTATCGTGTAATCGAAGTTTAACGCGTTCCTTTTAGCACTCATGTGGATGACCTCATACTTTTCGTTATTTAGAGCCAACTGCCACTTTTGGCACCATTCAGATATCTTTTCTAAGTCTTTTAGCAGTTCATTTTGGTCTTCTGATGACTTTATTAGTCGATAAACGACAGCGTCATCTCCAAACAACCGAAGACGGCTGCTCATATTGTCTCCAAAATCGTTAATATAGATAAGGAACAGCAAAAGGCCTATGACACTACCTTTGGGAAGGACGCAAATCTGCTTTGATTTAAATAAACGCTATAATGGTAGTGAACGTTAGTTACCTTTGAGGGTGGACGTGGTGAGTTAATGTTACTCAAGAAAGTCTTTAAGGCGACAATGACACTATTATCAGCGCCTCGCTGAATGAACTCGTGTAATAGAGCGACAGGAAGCTGGATGCCCCTTCTGCGATGCTGCAGAAAAACTTGGCAGGAATGTAGCCACTGTACATGATTGCTGGTAGCGGCGGTCACACGAATATTCAGTCGCAAGAAGACCAGACAGCCACATCGCAATACCGAGAAGGAAGACCATTGTGCCCTGGCGCACAGTATAATGCATCTTCAGCAGCAATTTGAGCAGCAGTTGGCACCACAAAGAACTGTTACAAATCGGTTACCTCAAGGACAGCTCCGAGCCAGACGCCCTGTAACATGCATTCCACTGACTGAACCACCGCCATTTGCGACTTCAATGGTGTCAAGCGAGAGCTCAGTGAAGGGCAGGGTGGAGATCTGTTCTGTTTTCTGATGAAGGCTGGTTCTGCCTCACTGCCTTTTATGGCCGTGTGATGATTAGAAGGATACTAGTTGAGAGCCTGCAACCAACCTGTGTGCGTGCTAGACACATTGGACCTATACTTGGAGTTATGGTCTGGAGTGAGATTTCGTATCACAGAAGGAGCACTCCTGTGTTTACACCACGCACGCAAACTACAGATTTGCATGCCAGTCCGGTAATTCAACCTGTTGTGCCGCCACTCGTGAATAGCATTTAGTGGAGTGTTTTCCAACAGGATAACGTTCGCCCACGTACGACTTACCAGCTTCTACAGTGTCGACATATTTCCTCGGCCTGCTCTGTCACCATATCCCTCGCCAATAGAGCACATACGAGACATCATCCGACGACAACTCCAGCGTCATCTAAAAACAACATTAACCATCTATGTATTCGTTCAAATTGCTCTGAGCACTATGGGACTTGACATCTGAGGTCATCAGTCCCCTAGACTTAGAATTACTTAAACCTAACTAACCTAAAGACGTCACACACATCCATGTCCGAGGCAGAAATCGAACCTGCGACCGTTGTAGCAGCGTGGTTCCGGACTGAAGCGCCTAGAACGGCTCGGCCACAGTGGCCGGCGTCTATGTATTGACCGACCGAGTGCAACGGGCATGGAACTCCGTTCCACAAATTGATGTTCGGCACCTGTACTACACGATGAATGCACGTTTGCGTATTTGCATTCAACACTCAGGCGTTTACATCTGTTTTCCAGTAGCCTATTTCGCGCTTACATTAACCTGTGGTCTTGCAATGTTAATCGCTTAAATTTGTTGCCTATACAAATGATTCCCGAAATTTCATTATTCTGCATTAATTACCTTTTGGTGTAGCAATTTTTTCTCATATGTTTATCTAAATTTCAATCATTCCTTATTGAAATAAATCAAATTAGTCTTTATCAATGAAGACACACACGTCACTGGCGTAATATTCTACAATATTTAATATTTTACAAACCGATTTTCGTCCGCTACGCCATCGTGGAAACTAATGAGCGTATGTGCATTTTTCCGAGCATAGCACTGAATGATCAGACATAATTTCCTTACACACACTTTTTAACTTCAAATGCCAATAATAATCCCATCCATAACGCTTCATAACTTAGGTCTCCTACTCACATGCCCGTTTTTCCTTTACTTAGGTTACTATGGTTCCACTTGCCCTGTTACAATTTTATTCTGTACGGTTATGGTTGTTTCACATACCTGTTTAGTATCACCTGTAATTTTTTACGTATTTGTAATGCACGAGCTGCTAAGGACAAGACTAAGATAGTCAGCTACACCGCATGGAACATGTTACCAAAGTTCTATGTGGATTATACAACTTATATTTCTCCTAAGAAAAATTGTTGTAATTTGTGATGTAGTTCATTATTTAATGCACTATATGTTTTATCTAAGCTAAATAGTTTTACATTTCATTTTTACAGTAATAATTCTTCTCCTTTAAGTCCTAACTCAAACTTTAACAATTGCCATCTTCTGAAACCAAACGAGATTCTCTGTATGTGATCTGGTTTAAATCTTTGATCCCACGAAAGTTACACAGACAGAAGTACGCGGTCGAGTCGCATTAATGTGACCACCGCTTGTTTTGGATATCAACGCATGTGGCAGCACTAGCAGTGGAGGATATGTGAAGTGTAGTGTAGGTGCGGGGGCAGGCGTATTCAAAAGACCGAGCCGGGGCAACTGTGGTGTACCACGGACCATTGTCGAGGGCTTATGACAATGATTGATGCCTGAGCTCATTAACAAATTGAAACTGCTACTCCTCCCGGTATTACGATTTATCTGTGGTTTACTCGGTTGACATTCCGTCATGTTTATGACCAGGAAAATGTGTTATACCGACCTCGCATAGTGTCCCGTGGCTTTCCACGGTGTGTGTCATTGAATCCCTTACTATACGCCCTTTCTTTCGCCGACCGGGAGCGTCTCTTTAGCGTCAAAGTTATTCCAGTGGGTGGTCCACGTTCGTATCTACGCCCATCCGCCATGCTTTTGAGTGACAAGAGAGTGGCTTCACGAGGCATGCGTCAAGCTGTTGACATGGGAGGTAGGAAATGGACTCACTTTGTCCCTCAAAACACTACTGCGGTGTTACTCACCCGAAAACGATGTAATTACTTCTCATCTGAACTTCAGCTAGGCCCGTAAAAACTTCCTGTTTAGTCAGATGCTATGCTACTTGGTCTGCTTTGACTGCAAACTGACATGGACACGTCATAATGCGTACCTCATAGACAAGGTGTAACACACGGCGAATGCACAGTGGATGCTTGCTAGAGTTTAGTGGGGACGGAACCGACAGTCCTCTTAAGTCTGTATAAGGTCTTGATCCACACTGTCTTCGATTATGGCAACATCGTCTACAGCAAAGCGAAGAAATCGACTTGGCGTAATGTCGATGTCCTCCGTTATAGGGTGCTTCATCTTGTTCTAGGAGCAATAAAATCAACGCCCACCAACACACTGTTAGTGCAGGTGACTTCAGTGCCGCTCTCCATACATTTGACAGATATTGTCTGATAATTTTCTCTTAAGACGTCTTCCATAGTTGCTGGTGACTCCCTCAAGGTGGTGGTTAAGTTCTGGGGACTCACCCAGCCACCTCACAGCCGACGGACGAACCGAACTCCCTTACAAATTCATAGCTGTGAGAAATGGCCTCATCTTTTATCGATAGTCCTGCAAGATTCGAAGCTCCCTTCCTCTCGCTCTCCCTTTGATAATTACTTCACCACAACCCCAGCTTCGTACTTGCAATCCGATTTCACAATGAGGGCAAACATTAATCACGATCGGGAGCGCTTTCCTAGTCGCCATTGGTCACAGTATCCTTGCATCTACACAGATGTGTCAAAATGTGAGGCGGGTGTGAGATACGCCTTCTTCAACCCCGCTAGCTACACATACCAAATGTTTGCTCTGCCACCTCAATCATTTATCGAGACAGTGGAGTTACTGGCTACTGTCCATCAGAGAGGCTGTTTACTACGACACGCAGACTTTCCGACTCATATTGATCCTCACACATTCCCAAAGTGTATTGCAGAAACTACAACATTCGATGTTTGATGTACAGATTAACTTCCATGTCTTGAGTGTCTTAGATACTTTGGAGACTGTCATAAATGCGCGAAATCGGGCATTCACGTCCGATTACTTTGGATAAATGATTGTTAAGTCATTCTCCATAGTGAAACTGTTGACCATCTCGATAAGAGGAGCATTGCGGAAGGACAGTTCCGTAACGCTCCAATCCCTAAGACGACCAAGAAATCTGCTTATCACGTCTGGAATTGTGAATGGCACGAATCCCAGCAATGTAGGGCAACCAACTGGCGGCTATACAACCGAATGTGTCTTCTCGGCCATGGTTCGCCTCGGTGAAACTTAGTAAACGTCCTTTGAACACTCTCACCTGCATGAGACTAAGACCTCGCCCACCTGTACCGGTTGAAAATTATCGCTTCTGGACACTGTGATCAGGACACAACGATGGCCGCGGATGTGAACAATGTCGTATTAGCGTGTACCAAATAATCAGCTGCACAGACGGTATCATCCCCTTCCTACAGATGTATATGATTGATTTCACTGGCTCGGTGTACATAGGTATTACTTGCTCGCGAACTCCCATAAAAAGCTGGTATCGAGCATCAATGTAAAAGACGTGTGGAAATTATCTCCGCATGGACATCTATTTGTGTTTTATTTTCCGTTAAGGACTTCTTTTTGTAAACGACACCGTTCTTCAGCTTGCCATTATAAGTTGCTGTGGGGCACCGGCTCTGTTTGAACCCTGGGTCGTAATTGTGTGTTTTTTAAATTTATATAAAGAACTTACCTTTGTACTTTCATCTCTTATCATTATAAAAATTTTGTGAAAATGGCACTGTTGTAACGACTGCTGGCTGTTCATCTGTTAGTCTTTTTTATAATGCTCTACTATGGAAATTGCAATTATGCTAGTACGGCACTTTTGTAACTAGTGTTGTCTGTATGGTCTTTTCTGCCATAAGCCACAAATAAATAAATAAAACATCACAGCGGTGAACGACGGCTGTGTACCGGCTTAGAGTCGTGCAACTCTTGAGCAACGATTGCCCAGATGATCCGTAGGGCTACCAGTAGCGTCTCCTCAACGACCGATCAGCGAAAGTTGCCTCCACATCAGGTGTCTGGTTCATACACCCATGCTGACTGCTCTTCAAAGGCAATACAGCACCTGGACGTCCAATAAATGGCGACAGGTGGCCCTTTCAGATTAATCACATATTATGCTCCATCAGACAAGTGGCCGTTGACTTGAACGGCGTGACACGTCTGAAAGCAAACACACTGCAACTATCTTCGGAGGAGGGAGCGTTGTGGGTTGGGGAATGTTTTCGTGGCATTCCCTGGGTGATCTCGTCGTTCTGGAAGAGACAGTGGATTAACACACTTATTCATCCTTCTTTGGCACCATGTCTGTCCCTATATGCAATATTTCTCCCTGGCACGATGGGATCTACCAGCAGGACAGTGCAACATGCGTACGGCTCGCAGTGTACGTGACCGTTTGGAACAGCACCAGGATGCGTTTATCGTACTGTCCTAGCCACAAACTCTCTGATTTAAATCCAATCGAGAATCTGTGTGACCAACGCAGTCAGGACGTAAGCGTCATGGGTCCTCAACCGAGAAAACTAGCGTAGCTGGCGCCGGCACTGGAGGCGACATGGTACCTTCCAGAACCTCATTTTCTCTCCTCCTGCACGTCACGCAGCGGTCCGCGCTGCAAAAGTGGGGTGCTAAGGTTTTTGACAGGTGGTCACGTCACTGTGACGGAACAGTTTGTTTATCTTTGTACCTGACGATGGCGTAACAGCCGATAACCAGTTTGTAAAAAATAAATATTATAGAATAAGTCAGCAAGTCTTCTGTGTTTTATAATTCAAAATGTGTAAAGTACTCTAACAAGACACATTGGAACAATCAATCGTTGTAATTTAGCTTTAGTCACGGGAAGAGTTATCTCATTTGAAGATATGTCGTGTATGACGCCCGAATATTGTGGCTACTGTGGACAAAATATCAGACGAGAGAACTCTCTAAAATGTTGCCAGTCACGCATTATTCACCTCTGCCAGCACTTTTTGCAACACTTATAACATTTCTGGAACAGGTTTTAGCTCTCTCCGCCATACGCTATGACATCGGCGATACCAGTACTTCTTATAGCTTCCAGCCATCCACTCTCCAGTAGTGTTGCTCTTTGCACCACCTGAAGCGTCCTTTAGCAAATGACTACAGAAATTAGAGGCTTATCCTCCAGTGATCGATCACTGTGCCTTATTCTTTTTAACTCCGTACTCACAGCCATTGTTCTACCTGGGCTGCTGGTAGCACTTCGGACATTTGTTACTATTAGTTTCGAACAACACGTAAGTGTTACAGAGATGCTTCGGGAACTCAAATGGGAATCCCTGGAGAGAAGGAAATATTCTTTTCGAGAAACGGTATTGTGAAAGTTTAAAGAACCGGCACTTGAAGCTGACTGCCGAACCATTTTACTGCCGCCAACGTATGTTGCGCATATGGACTACGAAGATAAGATACGAGAAATTAGGGCTCATACGGACTTGTTCTGCCACGCAACTTTACTGTCCATTTAACTATAATTTTCGATTTTGTCCCATTAACGTCGAATTCATGAGCTGCCTTTTGCTTTTCCCAAAAATATTTGAAAATGTTGTGTTCAACCGTTTCTTTAAGCGTCTAACTGCAAATAATATACTATTCAAGTAACAGTTTGACTTCCTTAACGATTCTGATAAAGAGAAAGCTGTTTACACTTACAGTGCGAATGTAATTAACTCATTAAATAATAAATTAGAGGCTACTGGCATTCTCAGTGACCTATCAAAAGCCTTTGACTGTGTGAATCACAGCATTCTCGTAAGTAAATTATAATAGTGTGGTGTCACGGGCAATGCTGTGAAATGGTTTGAATCTTATCTAACTAACAGGAAATCAAGGGTGTCGTTATGAATTACCTGTGCAGTAATCAGTCAGTCTTCATCTGACTGGGAATTAATTACATTTGGTCCCAGAATGAGATTTTCACTCTGCAGCGGAGTGTGCGCTGATATGAAACTTCCTGGCAGATTAAAACTGTGTGCCCGACCGAGACTCGAACTCGGGACCTTTGCCTTTCGCGGGCAAGTGCTCTACCAACTGAGCTACCGAGGCACGACTCACGCCCGGTACTCACAGCTTTACTTCTGACAGTACCTCGTCTCCTACCTTCCAAACTTTACAGAAGCTCTCCTGCGAACCTTGCAGAACTAGCACTCCTGAAAGAAAGGATATTGTGGAGACATGGCTTAGCCACAGCCTGGGGGATGTTTCCAGAATGAGATTTTCACTCTGCAGCGGAGTGTGCGCTGATATGAAACTTCCTGGCAGATTAAAACTGTGTGCCCGACCGAGACTCGAACTCGGGGCCTTTGCCTTTCGCGGGCAAGTGCTCTACCAACTGAGCTACCGAAGAACGACTCACGCCCGGTACTCACAGCTTTACTTCTGACAGTACCTCGTCTCCTACCTTCCAAACTTTACAGAAGCTCTCCTGCGAACCTTGCAGAACTAGCACTCCTGAAAGAAAGGATATTGTGGAGACATGGCTTAGCCACAGCCTGGGGGATGTTTCCAGAATGAGATTTTCACTCTGCAGCGGAGTGTGCGCTGATATGAAACTTCCTGGCAGATTAAAACTGTGTGCCCGACCGAGACTCGAACTCGGGACCTTTGCAAAGGTCCCGAGTTCGAGTCTCGGTCGGGCACACAGTTTTAATCTGCCAGGAAGTTTCAATTACATTTGGTGTTGGTCAAGGTTCCATCTTTGGGCTGTTGCTTCTTCTTGTGTACTTAAATTACCTCTAGTGTGTTACATTGCCAGATGTTAAGATTGTTTTGTTTGCAGGTGATACAAAAATTGCGATAAGTTGCAAGTCGATAAAGATTTAGAAATAGCTAACATTAATAAATTGTTTAAAGCTAATTGACTGTCATTAAACTTTGAAAAGACCAACTATATGTAGTTCAAAACATGTAGAGATTTCCTTCCAGCATGTGTATAACATATGAAGACATGAAGATCGAAGAGGTTGACAGCTTTAAATTTCTGGTTTTACAACTCAATAATAAATTAAGTTGGGAAGGGCATACCACAGAATTGAAGCACCTAAACAAGTCTGTATTTGCAGTGAAAATAATATCAGGTGTAGGAGAGATAAATACAAAAAATGCATGCTTTGCTTACTTTCATTCTTTTATGTCATATGGAATCATATTCTGGGGTAATTCATCAAACCGAGCAAAAGTTTTAGCGTGCAAAAGTGTATAATAAGAATCATTTGTGGTGTAAATTTAAGAACATCATGAAGAAACTTGTTCGAGGAACTTGGTATTCTAACATTGCTTCTCAGTGTATTTATTCCTTAATGAGATTTTTTGCAAGTAGTATATCTCTATTTCCAACCAACAGCTCAATATATAGTACCAATACTAAGAATAACAACAATCTACATAAAGACCTAAAATCACTTACCATGGTCCAAAAAGGGTCGAGCATTCAGGAACACACATTTTCAATAAGTTTCCAGCTACCATTAAAAACTTGACTTCAGATGAGGCACTGCTTAAAAATAGCTTAAAAGAATTTCTTGTCTCAAGAGGGACTGGTAGACAGCACTTGATCACAACAGTCAAGATTAGGTATTTTGTGTATGATAAATTTATTAAAAGTGCATTTAATTGTTTCATTCTGACTCTGTAAATATTAGCAGTTCCAGTTTACTGTAATATATTCCCCTATTTTGACAATCTCCTGACAAATAATCAGGGTAATAACTAGTGTATTCAAATGTTTCATGTTTTTTATGTTACAGTTCCTGACATGTTCCACACCCATGAGAATCGTCTCATTTTTGGTTCTGTGGAACGAAAACTGAATGTAATGTAATGTAATCTAATCCAATCCATGGAGTCTACCACATAATGTTGTTCCTTCCCACAGTGTTAGCGTCATTTTGTGTGAAATCAATCCAGATTTTTAGAAAACTTTGCTTTCTGTTAACTACTTGTGTATGGTGCCCAATAATTACAGCAAATAAAAATCTTTTGCACTCAGACTTGATATAAATTACAAGATCCTTTAAATTGTCGAACAATTTTTCTGAGGTTAGATGACCCACTAATAATAAATACAACGTGTTGTACACCTAAGCTCGTTGCTCTCACTGTGACGGTGTTATCACTGAGAACAGTGGCGATCATTTTTTTATTATTCGGTGGAGGTAAACGAGCATTGCACTCGCGCGTGTTGTCTGAATAGAAGTCTGTGTATTGAATAGTGAGAGCTGTATCGATTTCCTAGGGGATTACAGGTTTCCTGTGTATCGTTTCACGAATATTTGATTAACGACCTTACAGTGTTCAGAGGTAAAGCTACAATATTTTATAGCAACGTCATACCATAACGCAGGTCCAGGGTCGCTTCCCACATAAAAAGCTTAAACTTTCGCCAGGAATCTGCGTGCTAGCGTGCAGCAGTTCAGAAAGGTTTATAGCCATTGCTATCAAGCAGAAATAAATAGGCTCTGTTAAACACAATGCTTGTTCTTAAACAAACGCAACGTCGTGTCACCATGGTGTAGAAATTTGCTACCATACATTACCTCATATACTCTACGTCAACCAAATACTTTTGCAACTGGTTGGCTGACATGTGAGTTACAGGACACAACATTCAATATTTGGGCTTTCTATTGAGAAAGAGAACACGTTGAACCTACCAGAGCAAGCCTCTGAAAGTGACGCATTTTCTCATTATGCTTCTTCTTTTCTAAGAACGTACTCCAAGGCGACCCTGATGAATAAGACTGCTTCAGGTATATGACAGATCTTTATTTCTGATCCAACTAGTTTCGTGACGTTAGAGCCATTCTTCAGGGACACACATTTATTTCATAATTTATTCCAAACGATAAGCAGTAGATGACCCAACATTCTTTGTCCAATTATGATAAAAATGTTTAACCGTGAAGAGGTTGGAAGGAATGAAATAAATATGTCAGTATGAAATAAATATGTATACCCGAAGATGCGCCTCTAACTCCGCGACACTAGTTCGATCAGAAATAAAGATTTGTTATGCAGCCGAAGCCGTCTGCTTCATCATGGTGCAATCCTGCAGCGTTGGACGCCCGCAATACAAAATTTACTATCTTCAAGGGAGTAAGATCACAGTGACAAACGCGCAAGTAATTGATCAGCCCAATGAAATCTTTGCTACCTAAATAATAAATGCAATGTTTTGCCTCCAGCCGACGACGAGGCCATTGCATACGTGGCACAAGCTCGTATTAGGGAATGATGAGGAAAAAAAAATGAGAAGTGACGTTTTTAGGGAAACCAACGGAAAAAGTATATGGTCGGACAGACGTTTCGACCAGCGTCTTAGCAAATATGAATCCACTGTCTTAACACAGCATTACTATTGCTTTCAGTGCATGAAACTTGTGTTCAGATTAACAGGGCATTATACTCTATAACAGGGATGTCCAACCCAAAAATGAGCATCTGTGACACGATCGGCTAAAGCAATAAAGAATCCATAACATTCCGTTTCCGTAAAGTTATGAGAAATTGAGTAATTTCAGCTTGAAGCTCCCGGCACACTCTGATGTGTGTTTAGTAAATATTCCTCCGACTGCCTCCCCTAACACCCCCCCCCCCCCGCCCTTTCATTATTTCCCTCCTATTGGAAGTTATAGTTAGTGTTAAGTGTATTATGTGCCGGCCAAAAATACTCGTCTTCTTACAGTGTGGCCCATGTAAGCTGAAAGGTTGGACACACCTGTTCTATACGAAGTTGATCCAAATAAATACTGAATCTGGGCTAGTCAACTGAGACGTAAGGTTCCGAATTGGCCTTTGATTCGCTACTGAGGTCTGACGTTGTATTTTAGCTAATCTACGTGCGAGTTTGGTTTTCTTCTACAATATTACTTTTATTGTAAAGCGGTTTTCGGCCGAAAACTGGTTTACAATGAAAGTAATATTGTAGAACGAAAGCAAACTGGTGCTTTTCATTTATTATAATGTTGTTCTACCAAGAACCGACGGAAGATTCTGTTAATATGAATCTATGTGGGAATTCCGGTAGTAAGAGTCCTCTCCATTTGTCCAAGCCCCTCATGCCTGTGATTGTATTACTACTTCCAATCGGTACACCGAAGACAATTAAATCACTTCTTGCGTGTCTATGTGTGTTTTTTGCGGGTTTGGGGTGGGGATTGATCAGCTGGACCCGAACTTACTGTATGGGCAACTGTGTCACATCTTCTCATTGTGGTTGCTATTGAGCCCAAATGACATAGTAATATTCATGTTTACTCACTGTACGTCTGCACACGGTTTCATTAACGTGAATTTGCTCTTGTTATTGACAGCTGATGGCTACGGACACACACTGAATTTGATCGTTTCTGATGACATATATACTTAGCCGATCTCTACGTGGCGGGACGTAGATTCCGTTGGCCTATTTGTATCGTGCGATTTGCAGAGTTTATCATACTCGCCGCGGAAACTGACACGAGTGAAAATATTCGGTAATAAAAGCAAAGCGTCCACAAATGTGTTGCTCGCGAGACAACTACGAATGTGTGGTATCGCTTTGCCACTGGCTTTAGCATTAAATACTTTTCCCAGTTAGTACAAGTGTATTTGAAATATACACTTTCCGATTATGTTCGCATCTGTTTGTGCCCAAATACGAAATAAACCCATGTTTCCTTGCGTTAAAACATCATGAAAATTTCTCATTGAATGCGTGGTTGGGATAGATAAAGGAATATTCGGCACCTGCGTCAGTATCTTCAAGGAAAGCTGGACGATGTTTCCCACCGCTCAACGTTTGGGAACATGATAACAGTATGTAGAGGCAGCAGCACATTTTGCTGCTGATGTAACTCAATATTTAATGTGGTCGAGGCGACCTTTATCTTGGACTCAAAGACCACCTTACCTCAAATCTAACGTATTTTTCCTATTCTGGAGTCATCTCAAAAGTTAAGTGTACAGATAAAAGAGTGTTCGAAAGCATACGTAACTCACAGCAGAGATGAGTCCAAGTGCGGAGATGACTCGTGGAACACAGTTGACAGAGAATGGTTTTACAGTAGATTGTAACGTACCGAGGGCAGGCGCCTGTCGCCAAAAGAACACGCCATCTTAGTGGGAACGTGATAATAACGCTGTTAAGATAATTGGGAAAGTACACACGATAACTGGAACAGCGTGCAACCTCCGCATGTGCAGTCTTCAAGTACTGCCAAAAATAATGGTGCGAGTGATATCTCCATGTAGATATGCCGAGGTCAGGTCCTTCATCTAGAGAACGCCAGAGCTTTGTGCTGCAAAATATTCCATCGATGGTTAAGGGAAGGACTCTGGGTCAATACCATGCGGCAGCACTCGCAGAAAACACGCAACCTGTTGTCGCCCCAACAACGAGCCATCCGCACAGGGCCGGCCGTGGTGGCCGAGCGGTTGTAGGCGCTTCAGTCTGGAACCGCGTGACCGCTACGGTCGCAGGTTCGAATCCTGCCTCGGGCATGGATGTGTGTGATGTTCTTATGTTAGTTTTAAGTAGTTCTAAGTTCTATGGGACTGATGACCTCATATGTTAAGTCCCATAGTGCTCAGAGCCACCCGCACCGTGTACACACTTGAATCGGTGATGACCATTGTCGACACTACGACAGACGGCGCAGAGGAGACTGTCCGCCTGTCCTATGGCATGGAAGGCGCGATTAGTTGGATACTTCCCACACGTCGCATGATACAAAGTCGGTCTGATATGCGTCGAAAGGAAACTGCGATGAATGTGCCGCCAAATTACAGTCCACGGCAACATTGGGAACTTGCGTTCTACCACTTTACAGACGACTCTGCGCAGGAAGAAAAGGTATAAATCTTTTGCCCGCGACCGGCGCATTCGTTGGAGTTCGGCGCTAGCATAAATAAATTTCACAACGAAGGTCGCGATGTATGCAAACCGAGCATGATGCTACCGATCAGTACCGGTTCGGAGAGGGACAATGGCGCAAGGACGGCAAGTAAATGGTGCGTAATGGAGGCCTCGACACCACACCATGGTTTGTACAACGTGGTCACCTAAAGTGCCGCCTAACGATAGCGTACGTTCGTAAGACCAAGTCCGTCCCGACCTGGCCGTCAGAAAATGAATGCCCCTTAAACATAACGTCCTATCATAATCGGCATTGGGAAAACCTGCGCAATATAAGGCATTCTGGATGTCATAGGCATTGAGGTTGACAACACACTGCAAAGGGTCGAGGCAGCGTAGGGAGTTGCCACTGATCATCATACGGGCAATCCTCAAAACGTGACGAAAGTTGACCGCCGCTGTACAGCGGGTTGACAGAGGGTAATCCGAAGCTAGAAGAGACGTTGGACACAGGGTGGGTGTGGTGTCACCGCCACACTTGCTAGGTGGTAGCCTTTAAATCGGCCGTGGTCCATTAGTATACGCCGGACCCGCGTGTCGCCACTGTCAGTAATTGCAGACCGAGCGCCACCACACGGCAGGTCTAGAGAGACGTCCTGCCACTCGCCCCAGTTGTACAGCCGACTTTGCAAGGAAAGGTTCACTGACAAATACGCTCTCATTTGCCGAGACAATAGTTAGCATAGCCTTCAGCTACATTTGCTACGACCTAGCAAGGCGCCGTATTCAATAAATATTGAGATTCTATTAATGTATCATCAAGAGCGATGTCCTACAAATGTGGATTAAAGTTAAGTATTCCAGAAGCTACGTACTTTTCTTTATAGCATTCATTACGTATCGTGTTTCAGACCTCACGCCAGCCTGCGTGAGTTTAAGCGCGTGCCTTTCGGCTTCCTCGCATTGTGTCTAGGCTGTCTTGTCTAGACACAACAGTGGGGGTGTCAGACCTTCCATGGGCAGCCCACGACCAGTAAACAACACCGTGTATTTGCGCACATTCATCTCATTTCCAGCCGCCCTCTCATGAGCCGTGATGGTATCGAGGATCTGTGCCACGACTTACCTACAACGCACCAGCAGCAAGAGGTCGTCTGCGTATGCGTGACATCATAAGGTGTAATGGTAACGGCAGTCCAGACAACCGCGCCATCAGGAGACCTGTGAGTGGCGGCAACTGCACTGTACAAAGGTACATGGATAGGGGCAGCTTGGCGGACCGACCAATGGATCGGAATCGGACCCTCTACACGCGGAACAACGAACGCGCGCTGCCTCCGCACGAAGCCTCCACCACTCTGCCAGCGCCGTCACGTCACAAGTCTCTCCAGTGGATGTCAGGATGTTGATCATGCCACTGGGCGTAGTTTGGTCGGTGGGGAGGACACGTGATAAGAAGAGTCAGCAGCGCGTCGCCAATAACCCCGCCAAAATCTTGTTGTTGTTGTTGTTGTTGTGGTCTTCAGTCCTGAGACTGGTTTGATGCAGCTCTCCATGCTACTCTATCCTGTGCAAGCTTCTTCATCTCCCAGTACCTACTGCAACCTACATCCTTCTGAATCTGCTTAGTGTATTCATCTCTTGGTCTCCCTCTACGATTTTTACCCTCCACGCTGCCCTCCAATGCAAAATTTGTGATCCCTTGATGCCTCAAAACATGTCCTACCAACCGATCCCTTCTTCTAGTCAAGTTGTGCCACAAACTTCTCTTCTCCCCAATCCTATTCAATACCTCCACATTAGTTACGTGATCTACCCACCTTATCTTCAGCATTCTTCTGTAGCACCACATTTCGAAAGCTTCTATTCTCTTCTTGTGCAAACTGGTTATCGTCCATGTTTCACTTCCATACATGGCTACACTCCATACAAATACTTTCAGAAACGACTTCCTGACACTTAAATCTATACTCGATGTTAACAAATTTCTCTTCTTCAGAAACGATTTCCTTGCCATTGCCAGTCTACATTTTATATCCTCTCTACTTCGACCCTCATCAGTTATTTTACTCCCTAAATAGCAAAACTCCTTTACTACTTTAAGTGTCTCATTTTCTAATCTAATCCCCTCAGCATCACCCGATTTAATTTGACTACAATCCATTATCCTCGTTTTGCTTTTGTTGAGGTTCATCTTATATCCTCCTTTCAATACACTGTCCATTCCGTTCAACTGCTCTTCCAAGTCCTTTGCTGTCTCTGACAGAATTACAATGTCATCGGCGAACCTCAAAGTTTTTACTTCTTCTCCATGAATTTTAATACCTACTCCGAATTTTTCTTTTGTTTCCTTTACTGCTTGCTCAATATACAGATTGAATAACATCGGGGAGAGGCTACAACCCTGTCTCACACCTTTCCCAACCACTGCTTCCCTTTCATGCCCCTCGACTCTTATAACTGCCATCTGGTTTCTGTACAAATTGTAAATAGCCTTTCGCTCCCTGTATTTTACCCCTGCCACCTTCAGAATTTGAAAGAGAGTATTCCAGTTAACGTTGTCAAAAGCTTTCTCTAAGTCTACAAATGCTAGAAACGTAGGTTTGCCTTTTCTTAATCTTTCTTCTAAGATAAGTCGTAAGGTTAGTATTGCCTCACGTGTTCCAACATTTCTACGGAATCCAAACTGATCTTCCCCGAGGTCCGCTTCTACCAGTTTTTCCATTCGTCTGTAAAGAATTCGCGTTAGTATTTTGCAGCTGTGACTTATTAAACTGATAGTTCGGTAATTTTCACATCTATCAACACCTGCTTTCTTTGGTATTGGAATTATTGTATTCTTCTTGAAGTCTGAGGGTATTTCGCCTGTCTCATACATCTTGCTCACCAGATAGTAGAGTTTTGTCATGACTGGCTCTCCCAAGGCCATCAGTAGTTCTAATGGAATGTTGTCTACTCCCGGGGCCTTGTTTCGACTCAGGTCTTTCAGTGCTCTGTCAAACTCTTCACGCAGTATCTTATATCCCATTTCATCTTCATCTACATCCGCTTCCATTTCCATAATATTGTCCTCAAGTACATCGCCCTTGTATAAACCCTCTATATACTCCTTCCACTTTTCTGCCTTCCCTTCTTTGCTTAGAACTGGGTTGCCATCTGAGCTCTTGATAGTCATACAAGTGGTTTTCTTCTCTCCAAAGGTCTCTTTAATTTTCCTGTAGGCAGTATCTATCTTACCCCTAGTGAGACAAGCCTCTACATCCTTACATTTGTCCTCTAGCCATCCCTGCTTAGCCATTTTGCACTTTCTGTCGATCTCATTTTTGAGACGTTTGTATTCCCTTTTGCCTGCTTCATTTACTGCATTTTTATATTTTCTCCTTTCATCAATTAAATTCAATATTTCTTCTGTTACCCAAGGATTTCTATTAGCCCTCGTCTTTTTACCTACTTGATCGTCTGCTGCCTTCACTACTTCATCCCTCAGAGCTACCCATTCTTCTTCTACTGTATTTCTTTCCCCCATTCCTGTCAATTGTTCCCTTATGCTCTCCCTGAAACTCTCTACAACCTCTGGTTCTTTCAGTTTATCCAGGTCCCATCTCCTTAAATTCCCACCTTTTTGCAGTTTCTTCAGTTTCAATCTGCAGTTCATAACCAATAGATTGTGGTCAGAATCCACATCTGCCCCTGGAAATGTCTTACAATTTAAAACCTGGTTCCTAAATCTCTGTCTTACCATTATATAATCTATCTGATACCTATTAGTATCTCCAAGATTCTTCCAGGTATACAACCTTCTTTCATGATTCTTGAACCAAGTGTTAGCTATGATGAAGTTATGCTCTGTGCAAAATTCTACAAAGCGGCTTCCTCTTTCATTTCTTCCCCCCAATCCATATTCGCCTACTATGTTTCCTTCGCTCCCTTTTCCTACTGACGAATTCCAGTCACCCATGACTATTAAATTTTCGTCTCCCTTCACTACCTGAATAATTTCTTTTATCTCGTCATACATTTCATCAATTTCTTCATCATCTGCAGAGCTAGTTGGCATATAAACTTGTACTACTGTAGTAGGCATGGGCTTTGTGCCTATCTTGGCCACAATAATGCGTTCACTATGCTGTTTGTAGTAGCTAACCCGCACTCCTATTTTTTTTATTAATTATTAAACCTACTCCTGCATTACCCCTATTTGATTTTGTATTTATAAACCTGTAATCACCTGACCAAAAGTCTTGTTCCTCCTGCCACCGAACTTCACTAATTCCCACTATATCTAACTTTAACCTATTCATTTCCCTTTTTAAATTTTCTAACCTACCTGCCCGATTAAGGGATCTGACATTCCACGCTCCGATCCGTAGAATGCCAGTTTTCTTTCTCCTGATAACGACGTCCTCTTGAGTAGTCCCCGCCCGGAGATCCGAATGGGGGACTATTTTACCTCCGGAATATTTTACCCAAGAGGACGCCATCATCATTTAATCATACAATCTTGTTATCAGTATTAAATAAGGTGATAGGTCGGTAGTGGACCGTCTTACTTCCGGTGTTGGTTTATGAACGGAAACAATAATGCGCTCGACAAAAGCTTGGCGAATCGCAGCGGCAGATCGGATCAGTTCTTCATACATCTCCATCCATCATGTAGACCACAATAAAAAGTGGGATAAAATCCGTAGGGAGTCCGTTGATGCCTGGCGACTTGCACACCGCACTTCCGAAGATAGCGGTAGCGACGTCCTCGGACGTGAAAGATTCCATCACCTTACATTATGTGATCAAAAGTATGCGAACACCTGGTTGAAAATGACTTAAAAGTTCCTGGCGTCCTCCATCGGTAAAGCTGGAATTCAGTGTGGTGTTGGCCCACCCTTAGCCTTGATAGCAGATTTCACTTCCGCAAGGATACGTTCAGTCGGGTGCTGGAAGGTTTCTTGGGGGATGGCAGCCCATTCCTGACTGAGGAGAGGTATCGATGTCGGTAGGTGAGGCCTGGCACGAAGTCGGCGTTCCAAAACAACGCAAAGGTCTTCTGCAGGATTCAGGTTAGGGCTCTGTGCAGGACAGTCCATTCTATAATGGCATCCGTCCAGCCTTGAGGGATGATGGTGAAGCATGCTTGGTTCAGAGTCTGCAGCGTCTGCTGTGGCAAAAAAGTCCATTACAGAGATGTTGTTGTCGTGTAAGCATTCCGACACAGGCCTTGCATTATGAACAGGTGCTCGATCGTGTTGAAAGATGCAGTCGCCATCGCCGAATTGCTCTTCAACAGTGGGAAGCAAGATGTTGCTTCAAACATCAATGTAGGCCTGTGCTGTAATAGTGCCACGCCAAACAACAAGGGGTGCAAATCACCCCCATGTGAAAGACGATCACACCACAACACCATCGCCACCGAATTTTACTGTTGGCACTACACACGCTGGCAGATGACGTTCACCGGCCATTCGCCATACCCACACCCTGCCGTCGGATCGCCACATTCTGTACCGTGATTCGTCACCCCAGACAACGTTTCTCTAGAGGTCAATAGTCCAATGTTTACGCTTCTTACACCAAGCGAGGCGTCGTTTGGCATTTACCGGTATGATGTGTGGCTTATGAGCAGTCGCTCGACCATAAAATCCAAGTTTTCTCACCTCCCACTTAACTATCATTGCATTTGCAGTGGATCCTGATGCCATTTGGAATTTATGTGTGATGGTCTGGATAGATGTGTGCGTATTACACATTACGACCCTCTTCAACTGTCGTCGGACTCTGTGGACACACGAGGTCGGCCTGTACGCTTTTGTTCTGTAAGTGTTCCTTCACATTTCCACTTCACTATCACATCGGAAACTGTGGACCTATGGATGTTTAGAAGTGTATAAATCTCGCCTACGGACGTATGACGCAAGTGACACACAATCACCTAACGACGTTTGAAGTCCGTGAGTTTCGCGGTGCGCCCCATTCTGGTCTCTCACGATGTCTAATGGCTATTGAGGTCACTGATATGAAGTACCAGGCAGTATGTGGCTGCACAGTGCACCTAATATATTTGGGGGTGTCCGGGTACTTTTGACCACATAGTGTAACCCCCTCCTCAAACGTGGGAAGTTCAAGTTAATAGGATCAATGTCCAGAAAGGCCTCATCGCCGATACGGCAGACTCGGCGATAATGTTCGACAAAGCTGTCGACTATGTCCACTTGGCAGGTGACTCGCTGCGCACTGTGATCGACGATTTCGGGGATTAAGTTTAGTCTGCGGTGTTTGCGATCGTGCACAATATAATGTATGGAAGGATTCTCTCACCACACCACATGTGGTTCGCGGGCACGCACCACAGCCTCCTGTAGTTTCCGGCGAGTAATCGCTAGTAGCCTCACTTTAAACTTCCTGCGTTCAGTTTGCACTTCCACTCCCCGTCAAGGTCCCAAGCGGCAACCTCCCTGCTCTAAAACGATGAATGTGCGACGCAGCATCGATTTTGAACATTCTAGCCACCAGTTCACCATTGATGTTTAGGATCGCAGACGTCGTCCGCATGTCGTCGACGTCTCACTGATACATTGGCAACAATCAGGACCCTGCAGATGCTGTGTTGAGTTTTCATGGTTCTCGACTCCTCCAAACTTTCTGGTTGGCAAGAAACAGGGTACACATATAGGCACAGTGGCCAGAGGACACGAATGGAGCTCTACATTGAGCGCCATATCGACCAGACCGCAGGAGACATAAATGCAGTCTAACCGACCTTCCGAATGGCTCGTGTGAAACATGAATCCTGAGTCGTCTGCGCACTGTACCTTCCAGGTATCAGGCAGGGCTAGGTCGCGAACACTGGTCTTGGCACGTTCTACAATTCGGGTATTGTTCTTTCCGACAGAGTACTCAGTTAAAGTCCTTTCCAAGGAGATGTTGATGTCGACCTAAAGCAATGGGTCAATCTCCTCTTCATTACATCGTGCACTTTCACGTAGAATCCGGGTATCAGAAGCCACATTAATGACACGCTATAACCTTGGCAAATGGAAGGTACATGATGTCGTTAATTAGGATGCCTTCGCGTACATACAACTGCACCACGGCGAAAGTGATTGCCTTGAGGGGCATAGAAGTAATATCCTCCTATCGTGGTAGCGCTGCGGAATGCACCTCCTCATTTCTTTCAGGTGATGAAACTCGTCAGGCGCGCGGATGCCGCTGACATTCAGTGTCGCGATAGGGTATGTGTGGAGCTGAGGCCGATCGGTTGGAGGGGAGCTGAAAGACGCTAATTTAAATATGAGGTGCCACCCGACGGCAGGCGCTACCAGTGCCCTCTCACGGCTGGGACTCCTTTAAGGAATTTTCTGTTTCTTCACAATCCTCACTCCACGCCAGCGGCGATTCCTTCGTCGTGGTAACTATACGCCTGCGGACACTGCCAGATTGGCTGGTATCGTTCCTTCTTCAGTTGAGGCTTCATAATTAGGCACATTCTGATCCGTAGACATGAGAGCCACTGAGGGCCGCCGTTCCACAGACACACTGACGGCGCCGTCACTCATGGTCTCAGACGCTGAAGTGTTGATTTTCCTCAATGGGTAGTGCATCATTTGGACAGTCCCGTTCCGACGTCCTACGGCGCGTCCTTTTGCGCCGTTTGGGATAGCGTTGTTTATATAAGTGTCCTTCCGTGCCCGAGGACGGGAGGGAGTCGCGCTGGTCAGGTAGAGAGGCCGCCATCGGGACAACCAGAGAAACAACCACGGAGTCACGTTTGACAACAGCAGAGGGTACGGGTGCAGCCGGTGCAACGACCTTGGAACGGAGGACGTGACTGAAGTCACAGTCGGTGTAGGAAGGATCGGAACACTGTCCTTCAGCTGTTCACTTGATTCCGAGAGCCGTCGCGTGACCGGTGGCGACGTACGTGCCGTCGCATATGTAGTCGTAAGTGTCGTAGACGACGACGACGGAAGTACCACTCCCTCAGTAGGTAGTTGCGTTATTCCTCGCTGCATACATTCAGATCCGACTGAGCTACCAAGCACGCCGCACAGCCTGTCCTCACAGCTTTACTAACCTTGTCTCCAATCTGCCAAAGCTGTAAGAACGTGAGTCGTTCTTGGGTATATCACTCGATAGAGCACTTGCCCGTGAAAGGCAAAGGTACCGAGTTCGAGTCTCGGTCCGGCACACAGTTTTAATCTGCCAGGAAGTTTCATATCAGTGTACACTCCGCTGCAGAATGAAAATTATTCTGGTAAACTGGTACGAGTCACAGCCTTCTTCTGCCAGCACCTCTTTTCTGTTTTCCAAAGATAACTTTTGTTTTTGATAACTGCAGCCTGGCATATCTGTTCCATTTATTGGATGGTTCACTCCATAGCAAAACCTGAAGCACTCCAGGAAGTAACATCATCAATTACATCGTCTGCGCCGGCTGTCGTTCCAGAGCGGCTCGCATAATTGAGCCCGTCTCGATGCATTCTGAGATGCAGCGACCTGGACCTGCTCGCAAGACCATTATCTGAAGTGGAGTTGCAACGAGTGGGCTAAGCACGGCATCCGCGCCCTGCCGGCGGAGGTAACAGCCATTAAAATTCATGTTCACTGCGCCGGAGATATACTGCCTCCCCGCGTCGCTCCTGCAACCAAATCTGGATGCAGCCAGCCGTATTAACTACTGTGTGCATTATTGACGTCATTCAGCGCGTCATAAGCGTCCTCAGTGGCTGAGGTCCCGCTTAACTGTGCCGCACACCGTCCTCAGTACTGCAAGGAAATTCGCAGTAATGAATCCGTGAGCATACATACAACGAGTAATCCTGAAATGTTGCTAAACTGTGCGAGGGAGGAAACTGATGTCGAGAAAGACGCTGTGGACGGCAAGCAGTACCGTAAACCACAATAATTTTCCAGTTCTGATGACAATTCATCTGATAAAGCCTCACTTCGGTTTTGCGCTTATATGGTGGTAATTCATAAACCTCTCTTTGTTTCTTTTAGATTCAATTAGAGAAAATGTTTTTCAATCGTGACACATTTGACGCATTATCTATGATCAGAAATAATAAGATTTTGAAAAATGCACGGCACCGAGCTGTATTATGCATGGAAACACATCAATTGCTATATTACAATTACACATATCCAGTGAAGCGAAAATTCATAAATATGAAGCTGAGACATATTCAGTAGCTAGAGATTAACTGTAAAGTAAATATCTCTGATCCCAGAGATGGGTGACAAAGGCACTCACAGCCACAAAGATGAAGGAAAGTAAATGACAGAATCAATATAAGCAGTGCCATACGGCAATAGACTTATCAAATGAATACAGTTTTTCATATAGTTGCAAATAAAACGTGAAGCTAATATCTGGCCAAATAAAAGAAATCTAATTATAACAAAAGTAATGTTTCTTGAAGGAAGTTTGAAAACTAATGTTTCTTGTTCAGTATGGTCAAAAAACAACCCTCACGGTCACCATAACAAACTAACAATGTTTTAGTGGCATTTAATGTCATTTAACGTATAAAGCACAATGTCTTATTATTTGCTAAAAAGAGCTAAGATACAAAAATCGTAGTTTACTTGCAGCCAGAAGCATAAATAATGTGTATTCAACCAGTAACAAGAGAAAATTGTGGCTCTTATCAACACAAAGCAACACAATATCTACAAGTATTATGTGCTAATAAAAGGTAATGAAACAACTGACGAGCCTATTTTTAATAAGTAATCATAAATAAAGTGGATAGTAACCTTGACATACAAGTGACAAACTGCATAAATTCAGACGCATTCGATCTTGCCACATATGGGTGTGATGAGCAATAACCATCAGTGAAAAATACATAAAAACAACTAGCATGCATAAGTACCCTGTAACAACACAAGCCATAATCCTGGCATCAACACAGAGAGAAAACCCAGTACCTAGCACACATAAGCTATTGTCAAGGACACAATATATAACATTAACAGTGTTCTGAATATCATTTTAATGTCAAACAACATGTAACATACAATGTAGTATCATCTGATAAAACAAAAGTGGGTGATAACTTCTAGGTAAAGATGTAAATAAAGTGTCTTCAGCCAATAACAAGAGTACAGTATTAGTCTCATAAATGCAAAGAAACACAATGTCCGTACTGATAAATAAAGTGGATAAAAACCTCAACCTACACGTGCCAAACTATAAAAATGAATCACATAAACATCTGAACCGTGCTGCGGTTCGCGTTGGTGCTGTTTGTAGGTTTCCGTCCTCTGTGGGACGCCAGACCGTATCATTTAGTTGGCATGGTTGCGGTTGTTTGTCTTCTTCTCGTGTTGACTGGCGCCACTTGGTTTCGCAAACGTTGCCTGTCCGCTAGTGGCAGCAGCGGTGGTTCTCGACATGTAGTAACTGTGGCCCTATCTTTGTGGCAACGTCGTTGTACTTCCGGGTCGTGTCAGTGGGCAGTTCGGTTGGGGACTCAGGAGGAGTCAGATCTGCGCAGCGCGAGAACACGCCAGGACCGCTGGCGGCGAACATGGACTGCCAGATCGAAGGCCTGGGGTCACAAGGGTGCACGACATCGGCGTAAACCGGATCCTGCACGCTTTAAGTTGAGTGCATTTGGATTTAAGAGGAGAAACCTCCATCATTGCGATTCTCCAGTGCCTTGGGTTCCTGTTGCTGCTCTTAGTGTTGCCGAGGCGAAGAGCAGCGAGTGGAGTGCTTGGGGAAGGCGGATCTGATTAGCTTTCCTGGACTTCTAACTATTATTTAATGTGTTCAGTTTGTTACTATTTGTTAAGATCAACCAGCGGTATTTTTCCTGCCTCGTGGCCGCTAACACCCCAGTTACCTGCCCTGGGGGTTAGTGTATGTAACGGCAGTGTACGTTTCCTCGCCTTGCCGCTGCTGTCCGGTGAGGCGTTTAGTTTTGACAGCTTCCTTAATTGTAGATTGGTTGGCGATTCTTTGGTGGTAGTGATTCCTTTCTGATTCCAAGCGCTCTAAGCGCAGTATCTTGCGGGCAGAGTCCAGATTGCCGGTTCAGGTTTTGATGTACTTTTACATCTTTGCATTTGGTTTATTGGACGTCAGGTAGCCTCAGCAAGATTATCAATAGTCATTCGTTGGACTGCCACTAGTCTGAGTTACCATCTTATGATGTGAATGCAACTCTTGGCTGCCTACCTCATCGCTCGCGAAACTGTTTTCCGCTGGACCAAGTAAGAGGTAGATTCCTGGTGCACCGTCTGTGACTAGCCCTTGTGTTTTATTATTGTATTTGCTCTTTTATTGTATGTTTATAATTTTTTTATATAATTGCCATTCTTGGCGTTACAGCAGGTTGAAATGATTGTGCTACCAAGTTTATCATCATTTTGTCTCACCAGTCTGGTGATCAGTTGCCGGTCTTTTCAAATTAACCTAAGCTATTGCATTGCTGTTTTACAGTATGTTTGTTAAATTTTTAACAATTTCCGTTCTTGGCATTAAAGGCCAGCAGCCGTGACTGTGGTTACTTGCATTAAAATTCTAATTGGGATGACATGGCTTGTTTTCAAAACATTATTTGCTGTGTCTGTATTTTATGCTCATTTGGTAGATTGCAACGTACTGGAAGCACTATTAATTACATAGTTGTTTATTCCTTCATTAATGACGTGTGATATCTTGATTTAAGGCTGAGTCTGGAATTACCGTTTTAAAATAAATATGTGTACTTGCAAAAGGAAACCAATAGTAACTGATTACGGCCCCGTCCACAATCGTAACCGAATCCTGCCTTCCTTGACTACCAGGTTTCAACATCCTTTAACCTTGTCGTATGTGAGAGCGATGGGAAATAACCATTAGTGAAAAATACTAACTAGAATAAGTATCTAGTACCATTACGGTCCATACATAATCCTTGCAGCAATACTGGGCAAAAAACCAGTCTCATACATCGATGAGCTACACTAGCCATTAAAATTGCTACACCGAGAAGAAATGCAGATGATAAACGGGTATTCATTGGACAAATATATTATACTAGAACTGACATGTGATTACATTTTCACGCAATTTGGGTGCATAGATCCTGAGAAATCAGTACCCAGAACAACCACCTCTGGCCGTAATAACGGCCTTGATACGCCTGAGCTTGTATGGCGTGTACAGGTACAGCTGCCCACGCAGCTTAAACACGATACCACAGTTCATCAAGACTAGTGACTGGCGTATTGTGACGAGCCAGTTGCTCGGCCACCATTGACCAGACGTTTCCAATTGGTGAGAGATCTGGAGAATGTGCTGGCCAGGGCATTAGTCGAACATTTTCTGTATCCAGAAAGGCCCGTACAGGACCTGCAACTTGCGGTCGTGCATTATCCTGCTGAAATGTAGGGTTTCGCAGGGATCGAATGAAGGGTAGAGCCACGGGTCGTAACACATCTGAAATGTAACGTCCACTGTTCAAAGTGCCGTCAATGCGAACAAGAGGTGACCGAGACGTGTAACCAATGGCACCCCATACCATCACGCCGGGTGGTACGCCAGTATGGCGATGACGAATACACGCTTCCAATGTGCGTTCACCGCGATGTCGCCAAACACAAACTGTAAACAGAATCTGGATTCATCCGAAAAAATGACGTTTTGCCATTCGTGCACCCAGGTTCGACGTTGAATATACCATTGCAGGCGCTCCTTTTGTAATGCAGCGTCAAGGGTAACCGCAGCCATGGTCTCCGATCTGATAGTCCATGCTGCTGTCGTCGAACTGTTCGTGCAGATGGTTGTTGTCTTGCAAACGTCCCCATTGTCCTGAGACACAGTCCTGTACAGTACTGTCATCTTTAGCAGGCATACGTCACGTGTGAAACTCATACGTGAACAGTTAGCAGGTGTTTTTACCGCTAAAAGTAAATTTAAGTTTTTACGTAGTTCTCTTCAGGTCGATACAGTCGCTAACTATTCCTGACGTGCGATAATAGAATATCTGCCAAGTACGCGTCTTCGACTGCCAGAACCAGACCTTCAGAGAGTAAATACCTGTCAAGACACAAACGAATTACGGAAGCTGGTTGCGAGTGGTCGTTGTTTTACATCAATGGGATAAGTTGAAAATTTATGTGGGACCGGGATTCGAAGCCTGGCCTCCTACTTACTAGATACTGTTGCCTTCGAACACAATCATCTTCGCAATTGCACGGACTACCTTAGGACGCCTGCTGTCAGACCCAAATTCTCAACTCATCCACACACTACGAATGTATTGTCCCTTGCCAATTATCCTCAACACTCGTGACATTTCATTTAGTCCTGTAGAAATTTGGGCCTGGTGTGCATCCGCACTGAAAAGTGCAAAATGTTTCCAATGGGCCCAAGCACTATGGGACTTAACATCTGAGGTCATCAGTCCCCTAGACTTCGAACTACTTAAACGTAACTAACGTAAAGACATCACACGCATCCATTCCCAAGGCAGAATTCGAACCTGCGACCTTAGCAGCAGAGCGGTTCCGGACTAAAGCGCCTAGTTCCGCTCGGCCACAGCGGCCGGCCACTGGAAAGTTAATTGATTGTCCTCGCCTCATGTGTGTGTGTGTGTGTGTGTGTGTGTGTGGTGTTTGCTCTTTCTGGAATGTCCGAAAGAACGATTACCACACACACACACACACACATACACACACACACACACACACACACACACATCCAAGGTGACAATTATTGAAATGTATGAAATAAAATCGTCATAACTTCTGAACGGTTTGCTTTAGGACGTCCACACTCCACTTTTGGCTTAGCGACGAAGTCCACTTTTATTTGGGTGGATTCATCAATAAGCAAAATTGGCGCATTTGGGGGACTGAGAATTCGCATTTTGCATTGTCCAGTCACGGAATAATCGGTGCGATATTCCTTCATGGCACAGTGACGACCGAACGGGAAGTGAAGGTTCTGGAAGATTATTTCATCCCCATTATCCAAAGTGACGGTACTGTCTATCAGATGTGGTTCATGCAAGACGGAGCTCGACCCCATCAAAGCAGGAGAGTGTTTGATATCCAAGAGAGGCACTCTGAGGACCGCATTCTGTCTCTGGGGTATCCAGAGGCCACTCGCATAGGCCTCGACTGGCCGCCATATTCTCCAGATCTGAACAAATGGGACTCTTTTTTGTGGGGTTACAGTAAAGACAAGGAGTACAGCAGTAGACCCAAAACCCCTGCTGAGCTGAAAACAACCATTCAGGAGCTCATCGACAACATCGATGTTCCGACGCTTCAGAGGGCCATGCAGTATTTCGCTATTCGTCTGCGCCACATCATTGCCAATGATGGCAGTATATCGAACATGTCATAACCTAAATACGAGTAAATGTACTCAAATGTACATGTTGAAGAAAGTGTTTGCACGCTGTTTTTTGTAACTAATTTACGTTTTTTTTCATATAGTTCAATAATTGTCACCGTCTATGTGTAACGGTCGTGAACGTCAGCTCCCTTTGAGATTGGGCGTGGTGAGTTGATGTTACTCAAGAGTGCCTGTAAGGCGACAAAGATGCCAATATCAGCAGCTCACTGGGTTTGATTGAAGCCGTGTAACAGGGCTACGAGTAGCTGGATACTCCTTCGCGATACATATACGAATTAACATCAGAAATTAAGGATTACACGGTCAGAATGTGCTATATCTTGATGAATTCAAATAAGAAATTAATGACTACATGGCCAGAGGGTGTTATATATGGCGAATACTGTAGATGCACCAACAATCGTACATTGAATCCCTCAGTTTTCCCAATGCCGCAACACATTCGTGGGAGCCTGCAATGGTGAAAGGCGGTAGTCTTCCCTTTCGCAGTCCTGGCTGCTTGTTTTGTTTTGTAGTTTGTCCCAAACGGTAACGTGCTATTCAGTAGTAAGTGACTTTCGCTATGCAAGGTAATCAAAGCCAGTAATCCCATTTGCACCCGACGACACATTGGCCATAACATTTCCGGCAGATAAGTTACGTTTCTCTGTTTTTTTGGATGCTCAATAAGATATCTTTGAGATAAGGCTTAATGTAAAGTGTACCTTTCTTTTTCTTCTGCTATGACTGCCTTTATAAGACATTCGTCAATTGAAATAATTCTTGAGAGAGGTATTGTCACATTTCAATACAGAATCTAGTTTCTGAATCGTGGAAAATTAGAAGAATATTGTTATAACCATTAATATTTGTGCCGTGCAGCAGCGCTGCTCTGGCGCTAGTGTTTGGCCAGAGGGCATGATAGCGGCGTTTGCGCCGCAGGTAGCGCCACACTGAGATGAGCTGGGGTGCCGCGAGATGGAGGAGGTCGCTAACCACCTCCGCTGTGAACGATCTACATCTCCTGGATGCCTGCACCGTGGCGGTAGCTGAGCGGCTGGTGAGCCTCAGGCACATCGCCAGTGGTCTGCGACGGTTTGGTTCCAATAGGTCTGAGCACTATGCGACTTAACTTCTGTGGTCATCAGTCCCCTAGAACTTAGAACTACTTAAACCTAACTAACCTAAGGAAATCACACACATCCATGCCCGAGGCAGGATTCGAACCTGCGACCTGCGGTCGCGCGGAACCGCTCGAACCGGTGACCTGCGGTCGTGCGGTTCCGGACTGTAGCGCCTAGAACCGCTCGTCCATCCCAGCCGGCTCTGCGACGGGGACTGGGGACATGAGGCTGAGATTGGAAAGACGGCCGAGGTGATTGCAGGCAGTGGACTCGAACGGGAGGTGTTGCACGGTGGTGAAGGAGGTGCGATGAGGACTACTCGAGCCTCCGCTCGAAGTCGCGGTGAGGTGTACAAAGTCCACTTTTAACCTGCCCACGCTTGCCTGCCAGCCAGGCAGTTAAGCTGCTGCATGTTATCAGCAGAACGGGCAGGCAGCTGTACACCCATCCAAGCCAAGCTATGCTCAATACAAGCACGGTAAGGAAATTTTGATCGCAAGCTCGTCTTCCCGCGGGGCTACGATACGTAGCAGTTTATTCTGTACACTTTCATTGCAGTGGAATGAGTATGGTTTGGAAGTTGATGAGGAGTTTTCTTGCCCAAGTACCGCAAGACGAGGCTCGATGAAATATATACTAATTTTGGGTTACTGAAAGCCTGAAATAGATGGATTTTATTTGTCCTTTTGTCCTTTTTGACGTATTTTGGGTTCATTTATTTCGATATGAGTGGTTTCCTCTGCAATATGATTCTCTTTGACTAGCACTGCCTGACCGCAGTTTACAACTTCATCAGTTCGCGTATAATATACACTGGCAGAAAATCACCACACTAAGAAGAAGTCAGATTATATCTAATCAAGATATCAGATTATATCTAATCAAATGTCGTGTCAATCGCATAAGAGTGGCGCTAGTAGCGCCCCTTCGAGGATGCAGATCAGGTTTGCTTTAAATACACGCTCTAACGGTCGTGAACGCCAGTTACCTGTGAGACTGGACATGGCGAGTTGACGTTAGTCAAGAATGCCTTTAAGGCGAGAAAGGCGTCATCATCAGCACCTCGCTGAGTTTGAACGAGGTCGTGTAATTGGGCTACGAGAAGCCGGATGTTCGTTCTGCCATATTGCAGATAGGCTTGGCATGAATGTAGTCACTGTACAGGATTGCTGGCAGCGGTCGACAACGAAATTGTTCGATGGCAAGAAGGCTGGGCTCTGGATTGCCACGTGGCACTACAGAGAGGGACGACCATTAGCGCGTCCCAAAAATTCGAAGTACGTTTCTAGCATTTGTAGACTTAGAGAAAGCTTTTGACAACGTTAACTGGAATACTCTCTTTCAAATTCTGAAGGTGGCAGGGGTAAAATACAAGGAGCGAAACGCTATTTACAATTTGTACAGAAACCAGATGGCAGTTATATGAGTCGAGGGGCATGAAAGGGAAGCAGTGGTTGGGAAAGGAGTGAGGCAGGGTTGTAGCCACTCCCCGATGTTATTCAATCTGTATATTGAGCAAGCAGTAAAGGAAACAAAAGAAAAATTCGGAGTAGGTATTAAAATTCATGGAGAAGAAACAAAAACTTTGAGGTTCGCCGATGACATTGTAATTCTGTCAGAGACAGCAAAGGACTTGGAAGAGCAGTTGAACGGAATGGACAGTGTCTTGAAAGGAGGATATAAGATGAACATCAACAAAAGCAAAACGAGGATAATGGAAAGTAGTCAAATTAAATCGGGTGATGCTGAGGGGATTAGATTAGGAAATGAGACACTTAAAGTAGTAAAGGAGTTTTGCTATTTAGGGAGTAAAATAAAAGATGATGATCGAAGTAGAGAAGATATAAAATGTAGACTGGCAATGGCAAGGAAATCGTTTCTGAAGAAGAGAAATTTGTTAACATCGAATATAGATTTAAGTGTCAGGAAGTCGTTTCTGAAAGTATTTGTATGGAGTGTAGCCATGTATGGAAGTGAAACATGGACGATAACCAGTTTGGACAAGAAGAGAATAGAAGCTTTCGAAATGTGGTGCTACAGAAGAATGTTGAAAATACGGTGGGTAGATCACGTAACTAATGAGGAGGTATTAAATAGGATTGGGGAGAAGAGAAGTTTGTGGCACAACTTGACTAGAAGAAGGGATCGGTTCGTCGGACATGTTTTGAGGCATCAAGGGATCACAAATCTATCATTGGATGGCAGCGTGGAGGGTAAAAATCGTAGAGGGAGACCAAGAGATCAATACACTAAGCAGATTCAGAAGGATGTAGGTTGCAGTAGGTACTGGGAGATGAAGAAGCTTGCACAGGATAGAGTAGCATGGAGAGCTGTATCAAACCAGTCTCAGGACTGAGGACCACAACAACAACAACAACTTTTTATCTGAACGCATACCCTCTTCATTTATTTGTACGATGCCAAAACAACCATATGTAAAATTTCAGAACCTTAGTATGTAGGTAACCTTTGCCGACTTGCACTGAGACATGTCAGGTTGGCTGTACTCGGTAAGAAATGCCCTCTTGTCGGTGTGTCTCTAACATTGTTAGTCTAAATTGTTGTCAGTAAGTGAAAAAGTCAGTGGAATTACGTAGTAGTTCTAAAACGCGTATATTTTTAGAGATGTGTTTAAACATCAGATAAAAGTCTCATAACTGCCATCTAATGGACAAGTTCTAGCAGTTTTATTTTATAATATCCGGCAAGTGAATTTAACTGTCAGTGAAAGTGCAAATCTCACTATTCGGAAATGTATGATCTTTTGGGAAAAGGTGCGTGTAACTACCAAATCTGTACCTAATTGTGTGAAGAAATTACTGAACCTCTATCAAGTTTGTATGGAGATGCAAAAAAATGTACAAAAACCCAAAAAAGTATTTGAGCAGCGCCGACAAGGGTTTGTCAACAAGTTGGATGATTTGTTCGACATTGAACACACTGATGCACCTCAGTTAATGAAAATAAATGAAGATAAAATCTTTTTACAGCGACAGAGAGAGCCAGGTCGGCCTGGTCACTTAACTGGAGTGGACAAGAAACTGGCTAATAAAGAGCAAAGGTCTCGCATCAGAACTATTGAGGAAGAACACCGACGTGCTAAATATTTCACCACGTCAGCCCCTTCGACAGCATCTTATGAAGCATTACAAAATGACTCATCTTCAGATTGTAATGAAAATGAGATGTATTTGCAAGAAAATTTCCCAACTGTGATTGAGAACATAAAATCTGGAACCATTAAAGCAACTATGCGGAAAAATTTCATTACTCCAAAATTAGTAGCAGCGCTAGATAGGTGTTAGTTGAATGTGACAGATTCAGCGTATATTCTTGAAGCTACCATTGAGGCACTTGGATATAATACTGATGAATTTCCAATAAGTAAGTCCGCGATTCAAAGAATTCGTACAGAGAAACGGAAAGAGCGTGCGGAAGCTATAAAAGTTAATTTTCAAAACGAGATGGCAGATGTTGTGACTGTTCATTGGGATGCCAAACTGTTGCCCGCTACACATGATCGGGAATAAAAAGAAGAACGTCTACCTATAGTTATTTCATATAGAAATAAAGAGCAACTTATTGGTGTGGCAAGGCTGGAAAACTCTTCAGGATATGAACAGGCGAAAGCTGTTTGGAACGCGATTGTGAACTGGAATCTCGAAAACAAAGTGCAGTTTCTTTGTTGTGATACTACGGATTCAAATACAAAAATGGTTCAAATGTCTCTTAGCACTATGGAACTTAACATATGACGTCATCAGTCTCCTACAACTTAGAAATACTTAAACCTAAATAACCTAAGGACATCACACACATCCATGCCCCAGGCAGGATTCGAACCTACGACCGTAGCATTCGCGCGTTTCCGGACTGAAGCGCCTAGAACCGCTCGGCCACCGCCGCCGGCCCTTCAAATACAGGTCATATCAATTGTGCCTGTGTGCTACCTGAGCAAAAACGTAAAGAAGTGTCATTCTTTCTCCTTGCCGCCCACACGTGTATGAACTAGCGTTAAAAACATGTTGCAGGTAAAAATCAGTTCAGTGACAACAAGTCTTAATATTCCACTCGTCAAAAAGGTCCGAGATAACTGGAAAAGTTTAGATCCAGATAACATACAGTGTTACAAAGAAAAGGTCACAATGCACCTGACTGTTTCAGAAATTGGCAGTCTGCTTGAGTTTTACCGCACTGAACTGAGAACGAAATAATCAGAGATGATTACCGAGAGTTGACAGAGCATTCTGTTATATTTTTAGGTGGAGATACAGAAAGAAAATTCAAGATACGGTCTGCAGGTGCCGTACACCAAGCTCGATGGATGGTGAGAGCTATACATTCCCTAAAAATATCATTACTTTGTGCTCAGTTAAAAATTTCGAGCAAGGAGAATGTAGCACTGTTTGACATTTGCCTATTCTTCGTGACATTCTACGTCAAGCATGGCTCCAGTGTATTTTGGCAGTAAATGCACCCTACCAAGACTTTTGCTTTTTGAAGTCAATGAAGGCATACGAAAAAATAGATAAAGACATCTCAAAAGCAGCTCTAGGGAAGATAAGCCAGCATTTATGGTATTTGACTGATGAAGTTTCTGTCTTGTCACAGTTTGACGATGATGTGGGTCTAGAAAAAAAAGTAGAAATGGTTGAAAATTTGACTAAAGATAATTTATCAGCTGATGATAACCGTTACATTCCTTCGAAGGAAATGAATAGAGACGTTGTTTCCTTAGTTTTCTGTTTACAACACAGTTTTGTTAACTGGTTTGCTCTCTCTTTGTTACAGAGAAAAAACATCTACGACTTCATTTCAGTCAGAAACAAGTCATTGTTGCATCTTCATAAAATTTATGACAGTTTTCTCCTCGAATGTCCTGCAATGTGGTCAAACAATGCTTCCTTTCAAGAAACCAGAAAGAAGGTTTCAACACTGAGAGCAGTGAATGATACAGCTGAAAGAGCCGTCAAGTTGATGCAAGACTTTCATGGCTTAATATCGGTTGAGCAGGAACAAAAACAATATTTGTTACGTTGAATACAAGAACACCGAAAGATTTATCCTGACTGCAGAAAACAAACTTTGAAACGAAAATTTAGAGACTAATGTTTTTACATTTTAAATAGTGAATAAACGCGATTTGAGCAGTTTGGTGTTTTATGTACCAAACAATCATTAAGTTCCAGAATCCCTCCATTCGCACATAGTAAAAGTTTTCAAGTCTCATGTTTAGCGTCAGGTCGGCATGTGCTATAATAATTTAATTGTAATAATATTTAGTATATGAGTTATTAAGGGCAAACAGAAAAAGTAGCGGGTATGCGTTTTCGATTTCACGAAAAAAAAAAATCCCCTAACGACCATCCTATTAGGTGAATGCCACTGGCGCTTAGTACTGCATCTGCAGCAGCAACCTGAGCGGCAGTTGGCACCGCAGTGACAAAAAACTGTTACAAATCTGTTACTTCAAGGACAGCTCCGGCCCAGACGCTCTGTAGCGTACATTCCACCGACCCCAAACCACCGCCATTTATGACTTCAGTGGCGTGAAGTGAAAGTTCACTGGAGGGCAGTGTGGAGCACCGTTTTGTTTTCTGATGGAGCTGGTTATGCCACGGTGCCAGGTATGGCCATATGTTGGTTAGAAGGAGGTCAGTCGAGGGGCTAAAACTAACCTGTGTGCTATACACACTCCTACAGCTGGAATTATGGTCCGGAGTGCGATTTCGTATAACGGCAGGAACACTCTCCTGGTTACCCCACGCGCCTTAACTCCAAAACCGTATGTCAGTCTGGCTGATTCAGCCTTTTTTGATGCCATTCATGAACAACGCTGCAGGGGGCGCTTTTCAACAGGATAACACTCGCCCACATACCGCTGTTGTAACCAAACATGTACTACAGGCTGTCGACATGTTTCCTTGGCATGCTCGATCACCAGATGTGTCTGCAATCGAGCACATATGAGCCATCAGCGGACGAAAACTTTAGCGTCATCCACAAACATCATTAACCATCTCTGTACTGACCGACCAAGTGCAAAATGCATGGAAAGCCATCCCACAAACTAATGTGCGGAACCTGTACAGCAGAATGCATGTACGTTTGTATGCTTGCATTCAACTTTCTGGGTGTTACATCGTCTGTTAATGTACCAGCACTTCACAATTGCAGTGGCTTATCTCGCGCTTACATTAACTTGTGATATCGCAATGCTAATTACTTAATTATGTTACCTAGTCAAATGTATTCCCGAAATTTCATTGCTCTACATTAATTACTTTTTGGTGTTGCGATTTTTTCCGTCAGTGTATATTTTCTTTAGTAAGCGAAACCATGTCTGAAAGTCGAGTTCCGATGCATCTAAGAACATGCCGATGTCTATTATACTGCAACGGCAACTAAGGTGAGTTATGGAAGTCTATTATCTGGAGTCTTAGCATGTTTCGGCTAAATATGATCCCACATATACAAATTTTAATTATTTTTTGCCACCTGTGTACTGCGAATTCACTGAATTCATTCTAAAATAAACATTGTCCGAATAGGACCAACGGTACCGATCAGCCGCCGTGTCATCCTCAGCTCTTAAGCGTCACTAGATGCGGATTCGTAAGGGTATGTGGTCAGCACACCGCTCTCCTGGCCGTTGTTAGTTTTCGTGCTTGGTGCCCCTACTTCTCAATCAAGTAGCTCACAAGGGCTGGGTGCACCCTGCTTGCCAACTGAACTCGGTAGGACCTGATTGTGATACATCCAAATGCTAACCAAAGCCGAAGCGCTTAACTTCGGTGATCTGATGGAAGCCGGTGTTACCACTACGGCAACCCCGTTGGCTGAATTCATTCCAAGTGGACAAAATAGTTTTTCCAACCTCTCCAAATACATTTTAGCAAACACCTTTTTCTTATTATGTTAATCTGAAAAGTACCTTTCTAAAAGAAGTAGTTTTTGTTTCATACTTAGCTTTCTTTGCTCTACAGTGCATACCACCAGAAATAGGATTTTAACGTCCATTTCTACAGTTATTTCTATTTCAGTCAATGTTTGTTTTAAATTTAGAAAGCCTGTATACTGCTACATGGCCTCAAATCCTTAGAACAAATTTCCACACACTTGTCAGTCACTAAATCTTTGTTCTCTTTACAATACAGGGTGATTTTTTCCACCGTGTACAAACTCTTGGGACTGATTGATAACGGGAGACGGAACAAAAAAGATCTAAGGATCTCATGTCCTGAAACGCATGGTTTCCATGCTAGAGACCATTTATTCAGTCATACTTTGTTAAAGAGACTGCGCTCTAATACGCGCTGTACCATGCAGCCCCAGTTACAGTATGCTTGGTTTCCTCCTAGAGGATAGCATTGTTACATACGTCATGACCCAGTGCACTCTCGTGCCATAGTAATTGGTAATATTAGTCTGACTCACTTCTATTACTCACCTTATAGTGGTTGGGACACAGCGTTGTACACAATGGTTCCGTATTCGAATGGAGAGCTTGCCGACATGGTGTTTACTTACGGAAAGGCAAATGGCAATGGGCGGCGGGCAACAAGGTTGAATGCGGAGACCTATCCCCGCCGACAACAAACACAAAAATGGTTCAAATGGCTCTGAGCGCTATAGGACTTAACATCTGTGGTCATCAGTCCCCTAGAACTTAAAAATACTTAAACCTAACTAACCTAAGGACATCACACACATCCATGCCCGAGGCAGGATTCGAACCTGCGACCGTAGTTCCAGACTGGAGCGCCTAGAACCGCACGGCCACACCGGCCGGCCAACGAACACAGCATTCTTGTTTGCAACAGTGTTTCGCCGCTTGTCTGACACAGGGGCGTTTCAGCAAACAGGAAACCGTGAAGGACGTAACCGAAATGTTCGGAGGAAAATGTGATTAACATTGTGGAAGGCGACCGCCGTATCAGTACCAGGCAGATGGCCCGCCAGCACAGGGTAAGCCAGACGACCGTGTGGAACATTCTCCACGACAGTTGTTTCTACCGTTATCACTTACAGCGTGTGCAAGACTTTCTAGCAACATACTTTCCACATCGCGAGCAGTTTTTTCCGTGGTTTCTTTACCAGGTAACTATGATTCCGGGATTTGTATCATCCATCCTACTCACATGTGAGGCCACCTTTACGTGGAGTGGTGTCTTCAACTTTCATAACAGTCTTCTGTGGGTTAGTATGCAGTAACCTTTGGTATTATGACAGCGAATCATCAGCATCGGTGCCGCGGAACGTACGGACCAGGATAATTGGGTCCGTATTTCGGGACCAGCTTTCCTTCCACGTCGCGTAACAGGCCGGAACTATCGGCGTTTCTTGCCGGTGACTTTTCCTTCCCTTCTGGAAGAACTGCCATGATAATTCGAAGGGTTATATGGCTGCTACATGATGGTGCTCCACGCCACATTACTGTTAACGTCCGGAAGCGTCTCGGTCGTCTGTTCCCTGTTCAATGTAACGGACGAGGGGTCCAGTTGCGTGGCCTGCTCGTTCACCGGATCTCAACCCGTACGATTTCTAGTTATGTCGCCATCTAAATAGAATAGTGTGTCCAGAGCCCATTCCAGATGTGCCGACACTGGGGCAGCATATTCATGCTGCCTTTGACATTCCTCGGGCACGCATGTGTGTGATGTCCTTAGGTTAGTTAGGTTTAAGTAGTTCTAAGTTCTAGGGGACTGATGACCACAGATGTTAAGTCCCATAGTGCTCAGAGCCATTTGAACCATTTGAACCTTTGAAACTGTTCGAATGCAGCTTTTCCAATGTGAACGTGTGAGACAAAATATGCTACGGCGCGTACACGCACACGTTGAAGCACATGGAAACCATTTTCAACAGATACTGCAACTGTGGCTGCATGGTACAGCGCGTATTAGACCTGAATCTCTTTAACAATGTCTGATTGAATAAATTGCCTCCAGCATGGAACAATGCATTTCCGGACATAAGTTCAATGGACCTTTCTTGTTCTGTTTGCTGTCAACGATCAATCCCTGAACTTTGTACACACTGGAAAATATCACCCTGTATTTATGGAGTGAGGAACCTGCTGGTTAGATCTACAAACATACAGTAACATACGCGAGGCCCTGAATGAGTGATCGGTAACATTTTACATAATTTACATTGCGAGACACCAACCGATTAATTTCAAGCTGCTTCATAAACACACGAAAACTTTTCCCTTGCTGGGTTTGAGCTCTTGAGCCGTGCGTAGCTCGCTTTCGTCCCGTTTATTCCTTGACAGCTTGTCTTTGCGTTGCCGCCGTCTCCTTTTTTATTCGATTTACTGGTGTCACGAAGTTGCTGGTTTGCTTGCCCATGAGTGGCAGCAGCAGCGCTTATCGATAAGTGCACTTTCGTACTATCTGTGGAGCGACCGCTAGTATTTCCGGGTCGTGGTCTGTCAGGAGTTCAGTCGGTATGGAGCGCCAGTTAGCTTTGCACAGCCAGTACTCGCCCGACCGCTGGTTACACAAATGCATTTCTGATGAAAGGAGAATTGGGCAGGGACGACCGTTGGTTGGTCGTTCGGTCAGTCGTCTCATCGAGCGACGTGCATTTGGTCTTTTGACCATACCTGGGCCTCGTCAGTTGGTCATCTGGCCGGACGTGGGTTGGTTCGCTCCTTGTGCAGAGCTGTCGGTTGCCCAATAGGCAAGTTTCCCTCTGCACGGTTGGGTCCGAGCGAGTGTGCCCGGGTCGCCGTGTCTCCGAGTTCTGAACGGACATGGAGCTGAGTCGGGATGGAGCTGCAGTGAAGGCCAGACAGCCAAGACTCGCCCGACTGTTGCTGACACACGTGACTTTAGTGGGGGCGAACTTGGTTGTTCGTTCGGTCGGTCGTCTCATCGGACGATGTATATCTGTTTGCTGACCGTTTCGGCTTCTCTGTGTGTGTCGACTTGTCATTCGTCCTGGTTGTTCCACAGTGATAGCTTTTAGGATTGTTCGAGTTCTTGTGGAAGTGTTTTCGTGGAACTGTGTCTAGCTTGTGTAATTTCGACTGAGCCATAATGTTAATGCTGTCTGCATACTGGAGTAGGCAGTCGGTCGGGTGGGACAGGGCAGCGAGGATGTCTCCATGGCGAGGGCATTAGCGTAGTGTTCCGCAGTGTGTTTTTCCTCGACGTGTTGATGCTATCCTTACCACGTGTGTTTGACAGCCTTTGGTGTTGTTCATATTTTTGAGTGGTTATTGCGCCTTGGCTGTATTTAGACTCCAATATTTGAAGATGTAGTGCTGCTGGTATCTTCGTCCTCGCTTACATTTTCCGTTGTCGTGCCGTTGGTCGGTTGGAAGGGAATTGATAAGGTGGTTGGTCGGTCTTTCAGCCGTCCCTGGGTCGCGTTGCCATCCGATTATCTAATCTTACTTTTGGCTGCCTGTCTCACCTAAACTTATGTTAGTTTCCTCCCCAGGCCGACCATTGGAACACTTCTGAGCACCACTGTTCTGTTGTTTTGGATTGTGATTTTCTTATAGTCTCAAGTACTGGGCTAGGCCTTCAGCTATGTATTAATTTAGTTTGTTTTAATGTTCAGTGTATGGCCTTCAGCCGAACCGTATGTGAAATATTTTAAGATAAGGACTTCAGCCCTCTTAAATTAAAATTTGAAAGGTCATTTGTTTAAAACTTTAAACATTTTCTTACCGAAACTCTTGTAATCCAGCCCTTAAGCCCTTAGTTCTTCTATTTTGTAACGAAGGCCTTCAGTCGTGTCTATTCCTTAAGGCAATTTTAATAACTTGTGTTTTGGCCTTCACCCGTACTGCTTCTGAATTCTTTTAAGGGCATGTGTGATTAAATGTTTCAGCTAAATAAAGTTTGTATGTTTGTGCAACTAACAGCAAATGACTTGGGCCGTTTTCCACAAACTGATCCACTCTGTCCTGCGAAATCAGATTTTAGCTTTGTTTCGTAACTAGTATATCTTTCTCAATGATTAATTTCTCCTCGATCTAACTTGAGTTAGGATTGTTCATTATGCTAAAAATGAGCTCCAGTGAAACTACCAACGCAAAGGCAAATGTGGCTGGTCACGATGGATTGACAGCGCAATCTTTGTAACGTACAGCAGACTGAGCGTGTCCCATGAAATTTGCGAAAAGGAAAACGGTTCTTCAATAGAAACTGAATAAAAGCAAAACAAATGTATTAGCGATGCATTCAGTGCAATCGAAACAAAGATTTTACCAACCAATCTGACTAAAATTCCAAAGAAGCTGTGGTCAATATGGTGATCTAAATCAGCTACTCAGTCGTTCATTGGCCATACAACCACCAAAACGTAAGGCGACTGAGAGAACAAAATCGTTTTATGGGAGAGGAAACCCACGTCGGCCTGCTGTCTGGACAGTGCTTCAGTACACGTGTCTCCGTCTGCTTTAATAGTTGCGGCGGAGATAGGGACAGGCAGGCTGGATGGGGAACTTGCACATCTGGGCACTACTACGACTCATTCTGGATGGGCGTTGCAGGCCTAAGGCGTCCCAGAGGGCCGCAGGTGGAGCTGTAAGGATGCAGCGATGCGGGGAGATGTGGTGGCCAGCAGCCAAAAGCGTCGGCTGGGAGCTGGTGCGCCGTGGTGCTGGACTATTTGAATAATAAACGGTCGACGCGGGGCGTGGCCGAGTGGTTGTGGACACCGCAGACCATGTGTGCGATCGGTGTCTTTCCTACGTGGCAAGAGAGGACGGAAACCCCTGCACGATACGTGTGGCTTTAGCTGCTACAGTTGAGCCGGGGCACTAGGAGTGCATTTTTTCTCTGCCAGTTGACATTTGGTGGGCCGAGTACAATATATAGTGGAGAGAGACAATGTTTTTATGAGGGCGACGGTTCATTATGTTCATATAATGCACCTCTAGTTTGTGAGCACAGTCTAGTGTGCTTTTAAGCTGTTTACTTACAAGCTGCTAGTGTTTGTTGACGTTTCTCGAAACGAGAGTTCTGTGAATTTCTTTCTCTTGTTACGCTGACAGCATCGTCAATATTGTATATACATTTAAGTACAGAAAATTGCGTGACTTGTAGGACAGGTAGTTTTGTAGCACTTTTCAGTGTAGTGTTAGCAGCAGAGAGTAATTGGTGGAGGTACTGGCTAGTACAAGTAGAGTTGGATGTTATTACTCATTTATTCTCCGGTATGGCGTTGATATCCGATTGTGTAGTCTAAGAACAGAAAGTGTGATTCAACTGCTTGTATTTGTTGTTTTTATTCAGAAGTGACAGTAATGTTGTGCATTTATTTTATTGTGTTAAATGATGTTCACGTGTCACGTCTACTCGCAAACAGTGCGAATACTTTGATATGTAATCTTGTTCTGGTTGGTGCTCCCTTGATGTGTCACTATGACTGCATCTAATACTAGGTTTGCTTTATCATCTTTCATAGGGAGTCTTTATTTATTTGTTATGTTATGGTCCCCCAATTTGATTAAAAGTTGGAGTTGGAAAATATAATTTTGAGTTGTCTTTATTGTTTAATATTCTCTTCTTGTAATTCATCGTGAAATGTACTTATATTTTTAATACATGTTATTGGTAAAATAAGCCCACATTTGCAAAATCCCTAGCTCAAGTCCCACTCCACCTAAACCCTACGCTACAATATCTGCTAATTCAAATAACTGTGTATTTATGAGGAACAGTTATTAACGATAAACTATGCACTTGACTATAGTATTTGCAATAAATTACAAATAAAATAATTATATGCAGGAAAATATTATACTTTATCCTGTTCTGGACCACAGCTAAAATGATTGCAGTTATAATTCTGAAACAATTAATATATTTCTACCACATTTTATTATTAAATAGAAAACATAAATGTTCCTATTATATTAACAATCGCCTCAAGGAGCCTTTCCTGGCTGTTAGTTGTTACTTTCAGACAAACTAATTATTGACAGACGAACATTTATGAGAATGTATTCCATTAGCAGGGTGTGCGTAGCCTATGAGTCGACATTGCAAGACTTTTCATGCTGCCGATTGTGAGACATCATCTGCAGGCATTCATTGCCTGTTTGAAGATAGCAGTAGGGCTACAGGCGGCCAACTTCTGCCGGAAACTTATCTCACTGACAGTTATTGCGTCTGGTCAGAATCAGAGTCTTATAAACTCCGAAAATGCGCCGATAGGTTCACATCAGATACAGCAGTAAGGGATTCAAGAGTAGTAGAACTGTTCTGGCACCTCTTTCCCCTTACATTCTGCGAAATTTGGGTGTGCCCTTGAATTTGGTTAGCCATATCAGATCTTTCACGTGGCTAGTTGAATTATTAGCAAATTTTATTGATGCTATGTAAATAATGACTTACGTTACCAAGCTGGAAGAGAAACACCCACACTTACTTGCCAAGAATGTCCCTTCTTGCAGCAAATCAGGATGAACTCGGTAGTCTCTTGCGTATCTTCTTTGCTTCTTTCCCAGACGTTTCCATTGGATTTCATGAGCCTCATCAGCAGACGGAATGAGAGGTTTATATAGCGCATGCAGTGTGGTGGGTGCCTTGAGTGACATTAAACGGCGAGTCGCTTTGCTTTCTCTGTGACTCTGAGCACTTCTAGAACCTTTTGTACAGGCGCTGAATAAAGTTCTGTAGGCGATAAACTGTTTTAAACTAAACATGATACGATGCCACAGTGTTCAAGTTTATTCAGTATATAGAATGCATATCAGACGACTAATTTAAATTTCGCACAAACAAACGCGATCTTTATACGTTTACTTGTCTATAAAATGCTATGAGTGAAAGCTGATATGCCTTTTTCTTCAGTGAGATACGAGTGCAGTGGACGTTATGATGGAATGGGTACCAACACTCTTATATCGCACTGGCATTAACATATTTTTTCTGTCATTATAATAATCATTGTAGTAATTTCATCTTCCTAGTAGATTCCATGGCCTAGTAAACTTGACTTTCACAGAGATGAATCAGTCGTTTTGTAGTATCCCATTCAGTGCATTCGAAGCGACGCCGAAGATAATTATCATTTTTCGTGTTTGTAATATGGAGGAGGAGGAGGAGGAGGAGATTAGTGTTTAACGTCCCGTCGACAACGAGGTCATTAGAGACGGAGCGCAAGCTCGGGTGAGGGAAGGATGGGGAAGGAAATCGGCCGTGCCCTTTCAAAGGAACCATCCCGGCATTTGCCTGAAGCGATTTAGGGAAATCACGGAAAACCTAAATCAGGATGGCCGGAGACGGGATTGAACCGTCGTCCTCCCGAATGCGAGTTCAGTGTGCTAACCACTGCGCCACCTCGCTCGGTTTGTAATATGCGTCTCAGTATTGCGAGTAGTCTACTTTCCTTATAGCGTAACTGTCGAGTAGTTTGAACACTTGTTTCGGGGCCTATTTTTAATGTCTCAGTTAGTCTTTGCTTTCGTTGGTACTTTTTATCGTGATATCTTGCAATAATAATCTTCATGCTTGATCAGTATGTCCTCTTACAAGAGTGTAGAAACACGCGACAAGAAAAGGAAATTTCCGAGGAAAGTCTATAACTCGCTATATGCGAAAAGAAAACGGTTCTTCAATGTAAACTGAATGAAACCAAAATAAACGTATTAGCGATGCTTTCAGTGCAATCGAAACAAAGATTTTGCCATCCACTCTGACTAAAATTCCAAAGAAGCTGTGGTCAATATAGTGATCTAAATCAACTATTGAGTCGTTCATTGACCATACAACCACCAATACGTAAGGCGACAGAGAGAATAAATTCGTTTCATAGCAGAGGATTGTAATGTGGTTGCTCTTCCTATCACTGCGTGTATGCTGAAATGGCAGATATAGAAACAAATCATTGTGGAATACAATATCAACTGAAATTGCTCAGCAGTAAGACTCTGCACAGGCCATCTAACGGAACTTTCTGTTATTTTTACAGTAGTTTATGGAAGGAGGCTAGAGCAACAAGTATATCACAGAGCGAAAATAAAAAATCACATGTCGTTTCCGTTTTCAAGAAGTGCCGTCAGACAAAACGTAGTTAAGTGCCTATATCTCTGACATCAATAATTTGTAAAATTATGGTACATGTTTTGTGCTCAAAAATTATTACCATTTTTTGGAATGAAAGTAAAGTGTTACCTAACGACGTAACAGAAAAACTAAAGAAGTTTTGGTGCTGTGTTAAATCAGCAAATGGACTGAAGCTACCAGTTCAGAAACACTGTGATCGTAATTGCATCGAAACGGATATGAACACAAAAAAGACGAGGTACTAAATGTCTTTTACCAAAAATGTTTCACTGAGGAAGATCGCACTGTAGTTCCTCCTTTCAACAGTCATAAAAATGTCAGAATAAGAGCTATCGAAGTAAGAGATGATGGGATAGAAAAGCAACTCAAATCGCTCAACAGTTGGTAGGTCGCTGTACTGACACGCTACGAGTAAGATCTTACGTAGAGTACCCGAAAGAACACACTCGTCATCTGGTAGAAATGTATCATAGGTCGCTGGAGGAGCGAAACATTGCTAATGGTGGGAAAGAAACATGGGTTTTCAGGAGGGGTCACTGAAAATACACGCATAACCATAGAAATATACCTCTGTGTCCAGGCTACTGCAGAATTTTGAAAACATGTTAGAAGTTATGCAATGGGCAGACGATCTCCAACTGGTCGTATCCACTTTCACCGCCTGATAGAGGGATACCAGCACTTCCAGTGTCCAGTTACACCTGAATGATTTGGGCGAACTGTATTTCAAGATGAGGCAGTGGAACACGCAACCTGCCTACTTACTCCAGCCCCCTCCCCTCTTACCAAGACCTGCCGACGCACTTCTAAGTGGTGCAGTCAAGGTCACCCTCCCCCCTCCTCCGTCTGGACCAATAAGAATCAAGCTCACCCTCCCTCTTCCTCATTTTGTAATTAGAGGAAATGGGTGGGATATGTCATTCGAGATCTGTGCGTAGTAGTGGAAGGATCGTCATAAAGCAACAGGGGAGGCCACAGCCCCCTACCCCTCTTCCTCCCCCCCCCCCCACCATGCCAAGCAGAATAAGAAGAATTGTAAGTACAGTTAACACCTTCCTCTCGGAATTAATTGCTATTTTACAATTTTCAGTTAATTTGTTGCAATTTTACCGATTTTCCAAATACCCACATTCTGTCTTCAGGTATGTGTAAATACAGTGTTAACCAATCACCAAAGCACACTCTTTAAGGACAAATAAAGTCTTGCAGAGACTTTAAGTGTCAAACAAATGCTACAGTGCTATATACAAAATAATAACTTCAGTATCAGTAAATAGTAACAAAATTTATGATGTGGGTTACTGTGACAATACAGAGTGTGTAAATTAATGACATCATAGAAATCTTTCGATACGGTATATCCCGGAGATCTTTACAACAATCTTTTGTAAAAACAGATATGGTCATTTGCGCTCGTCCAGTTGTGATGTTGAACAGCCGAATCGGCAAGAGTTGTAACAGCCGAAAGGGCAGTTTTAACAACAAGCCACACTAGGTTTGCAGTATCGTCACTAGGAGGTGACACCCTTTGAGGTCGAGATGAGCGGCAGAGCTCTAACTATGAGAAAAGTATAGAGTAGGTCAGCTGGCCGATGGCAAAGGCTGCGAGGTTGGAGGAGCCCAGCTGTTAGTGCCGATTTGGGAAAGTAACCGCCAAGGCCGACTTAACTGAATAGAGAAAACATCAAATGAGATTAATTCTAGTAAAGACTAAACGCAACAAGTGACACAGAAGCCAGTAACATGGCTACAAAAACAAAATTTAGATAAATGTGTGAGTGAAGAAGAGCTCTAGCTACGAAATGTAGTTTTTCAGTGAAATATTTTATGTATAAAATGATCTTTAAAAATTAATATCTCAATAATGCTTCTGGGATATTCCAAGGGAGTATCAAAGAACTATTACTTTTCACAGTAAATATAAATGACCTAATAGATAACGTGGGAATTTCCGTGAGGACTTTTGCGGACTATGATGTTGTGTACAGAGACGTCGCAACAATGTAAAATTGTAGGATATACAGAAAGACCTGAAGAGGACAGACGCTTGATGCGGAGACTGGCCGCTGATCCTCAAACAAAACAAATGTAACGTACTGCCCATAAATAGGCCGAAAGACACATTAGTTTGTGATTGCGCGATTGTAGAAGAATCACTGGAAGCATTTAAAATATGTAGGAGAACGTGTACGGAGTGATTTGAATTGGGACAATTACTAGAATTAATCACGGGTAATTCAGATGACAGACTGAGATTCATTGAAAGAATCCTTAGGAAATACAGTCCAACAATGGAAGTAATGAAACACTTGTTGGACAAATACTTGAATACTTCTAGTCTGTGTAGGATCTATACCCGATAGGAGTGATAGAGGAAGTAGAGAAGATGCAAAGAAGAGCTGTGCTTTTAGTTACAGGTTCATGTAGTAGCGGTGATCAAAGAACTTCAGGACAAACGCTGCAAGAGAGGCGCTCTGCGTCAAGTTGTGGTTTAAAGTTCCGAGAGCTTCTGTTCCTAGAAGAGTCAACAAATGTATTTGTTCCTCCTACGTACACTCTTGATGGTAATATTAGAGAGATACAAGCTCACACAGAGGGTTACCGACAATCCCTCTTCACGCGAACCATCGCTACCCGAGCTGGAATGGAGATTGGTTCAAATGGCTCTGAGTACTATGGAACTTAACTTCTGAGGTCATCAGTCCCCTAGAACTTAGAACTAGTTAAACGTAACTAACCTAAGAACATCATACACATCCACGCCCGAGGCTGGATTCGAACCTGCGACCGTAGCGGTCGCGCGGTTCCAGACTGTAGCGCCTAGAACCGCTCGGCCACACCGGCCGGCTGGAAGGGAGGGAAGTGATAGTGGTAGTCTAAATACCCTCCACCACGCAGTATGGGGGTTTGCGGACTAAAAATGTATATCTAGACGTAACAAGTTAAGCGTATTTGTGACGTTGAGGCACTTTATTTACCCTATGAATGTCACAATTGTAGATATTTGTTTTTCAACACGATGTTGGAGAGTCGTTGTGTAAATATAGTTTCTCGTTTCTTCTCGTTCACTCGTCCATATCACAAAGTTAACGTGAAACGTTATACGTGCTACCTGCCAAAGTATCTTGACATCCAATGAGTAGGAGTCTGACAAAATCTGGTACACTTCAGAATACACTGCGAACAAGAGTATCATCCACGTAATTCTATACGGTCAGAAAATATGATATTAATATTTAGCTAGAAATATCACAAATGCACTAATAGAAATTACAAATTTTGCTAACAACATCCGTGGTACGCTTAGTTACTACAAAGAGTCCAATAACATTACTTTGTTGCATAAGTGTCCTGTGACAGGAGTCTGGAATGATTTAGGGATGTTACGTATCTCAGTGGTTTCCACATGCAAATTAGGCCAGAGAATTTGGTGACAACTGTGCAATTCACTTTTATCTGTCTGGAAACATGTGACCACGCTGGAACAATGTAAATACACTACGTAGCAAATTAATGACACCGCAACTCCTCTGGTGAACATTATCTATTGTTTTTTGCCGAATTTTGTGCGTCTCACCTATCCATTTCGGTAAAAGTTTTCCAATGCAAGATGTTGAGACTGTTCCTGAAGCAGAATTTTCTGTTTGCAGCCGCAGCGGCTACGTGTGTCTGGCGCTGTACAGGAGGGACAGCCATGTCATCGAGCTTCAGGAGTCTGGTGAGTACTCAGCTGCTGCGCTGCAGTCACTCGCTCTCCCCACATCTTTCTCTCTTTTTCTTTTTGGGTCGTTAGTCCTACTACTGGTTTGTGTGGCCCGCCACGACTTACTTTTATGTGCCAACCTCTCCATACCAGATTAATACTACACCAAATGCCCTTAGTTATTTGTCGGATGTATTCCAATCTCTATATTCCCATACAGTTTTTATCCTCTACAGCTGTGTCTACTACCATGGAACCACGGAAGTTATTCACTGATGCCTTACCGCCTGTCCTATCATCCTGTCTCTTCTTCACCTCAATGTTTTCCACATGTTTCATTCCGCGATGATTTTGCGAAAAGTCTCCACTTTACTTATCTAATTTTCAACGTCCTTCTACGGTACTACATCTCAAAAGCTTCTATTCAAGCTAGTATAATTATTTCAAATTTTCAGAATGAGATTTTCACTCTGCAGCGGTGTGTGCGCTGATATGAAACTTCCTGGCAGATTAAAACTGTGTGCCCGACCGAGACTGGAATTCGGGACCTTTGCTTTTCGCGGGCAAGTGCTCTGCCATCTGAGCTACCGAAGCACGACTCACGCCCGGTACTCACAGCTTTACTTCTGCCAGTATCTCGTCTCCTGCCTTCCAAACTTTACAGAAGCTCTCCTGCGAGCACTTGCCCGCGAAAGGCAAAGGTCCCGAGTTCGAGTCTCGGTCGGGCATATAGTTTTAATCTGCCAGGAAGTTTCATATCAGCGCACACTCCGCTGCAGAGTGAAAATCTCATTCTGGAAACATCCCCCAGGCTGTGGCTAAGGCATGTCTCCGCTATATCCTTTCTTTCAGGAGTGCTAGTTCTGCAAGGTTCGCAGGAGAGCTTCTGTAAAGTTTGAAAGGTAGGAGACGAGATACTGGCAGAAGTAAAGCTGTGAGTACCGGGCGTCAGTCGTGCTTCGGTAGCTCAGATGGTAGAGCACTTGCCCGCGAAAGGCAAAGGTCCCGAGTTCGAGTCTCGGTCGGGCACACAGTTTTAATCTGCCAGGAAGTTTCATCTCAAATATTGATTTAAAATTGTTGTGTTGTTTCGTTCAATTACTATTCACTGTGGCCTATGTGCAAAGTAATATAGTAGCTTCTGCAGTGGTTTTTCTGTTACGTTGAACTGCTGTACGTAGCTACATTCTGTCTCTCTAGTACGAAATCCGGTCGCCTCTCCTGGGAACAAATTCAGCGAGATTAAGCCACTCTGTATGATTTGGCTGGCTGTCTCTCTCTCTCTCTTTCCCTGTCTTCTTTACAGACGCAGGTTCTGAATGGAGAGATTTTCGTTTGTAAGGAGCCTACCTCTTGGGCACAGCTGACGGTGGAAGGAGGTTTGCAAACCGTTCTGCACACGCTCAGCCGTAACCTACACAAGTAATAGGCTCCTTCATAGTACATGAAAAGTTTAATCTTTCGTTTGGATATTCCATAAATATGTCTGCATCTTGTTTATACAGATCTGTCACACATTAACCCTACACATACAGCACTAAAATATTAGACGTTGCGGCCGTGTTCGCAGCAGCCCTGCTAGGGGCATATTATTGGATACCGCGTCCGCCGCGGTAGCTACGTGGTCAGCGCGACAGAATGTCATGCCAATGGCCCCAGGTTCGATTCCCGGCTGGGTAGGAGATTTTCTCCGCTAAGGGACTGGGTGTTGTGTTGTCTTAATCATTATCATCTCATCCTCATCGACACGCAAGTCGCCGAAGTGGCGTCAACTCAAAAGACTTGCACCAGCCGAACAGTCTACACGACGGGAGATCCAAGCCACATGACAGTTCATTTCATTAGATACCGTGGCAGAGCACCCAGAAGGATTTGGAGATAGCTGAATATGTTTACGTACTGTATGCACATATTCTTACTTCACTTGGCGACGATAAGGAACTGTGTCGAAGGCTATCTGGAAATCAAAGGAAACGTCATAACGCTGAACTCCTCTCTATACTAATTTCTGTGTATACATAACGAACAAAAAAAGCTGAATTTAACATGGCTGGTGCCCGCGGAAATCATGTGTGTGCATGACATATGCGTCGGGGAATGAAGCTGCTGGGATTTTAGGCACTTCAGTCCAGAACCGCGCGACTGCTAGGTCGCAGGTTCGAATCCTGCCTCGGGCATTGATGTGTGTGATGTCCTAAGGTTTGTCAAGTTTAAATAGTTCTAAGTTATAGGAGACTGATGACCTCAGATGTTAAGTCCCATAGTGCTCAGAGCCATTTGAACCAGTTTTGAAGCTGCTGACACTGCTGTCAAGGCCTTTTGAGACATCTCTCCTCTCGGACGAACTCAGCGCTGCTATGTTTAGGAATATTCTGTCGCTCTAGTTCGAAACCTGGTCGCCTTTCCTGGGAATAAGCCTAGCAATGTGAAACCACTCCGTATGGTTTGGCCGACTTACTCTCGTTCGTTTCGTACTGAGGAGATAAATTTAGCCAAAGTGGGTAAACGGCACACTCTTTTCAGCCATCGTCATACGCAAGGTGGTGACTCCTTTAACTGATATTGCAATTTCCTCTGTGACAAAGTTGTAGAGAGAGATTCTGTGATGATGTTACAAACTCTTGGGGATGACGGGGAAGTGTAAATGCATCAGTATGAGGAAAATATTTTTGACACCTCTGACAGTGTAATATATGCATCTATACTGTAGTTGTTAAGATTGTGGGGTAGGAAATTTTCAAAAATAGTAGTATGGACGAAAAAAGAAAAAAACTCTTGTAAACATGGGCTCGAAATGCATACCTTACGAACAACGAGCAATTGTTCATCTTCGAAAGTGTGGAACATGTTTCTTCTAATAAACAAGGGACCATAGTTATTGAGGTATGCAGTTTAGGGCGTATGTTTCCTGGACATTTCCTCGTGTTTTGGTCCATATTCCTTCCACAAGAAATATGGTAATCAAAGAGCTTGCTGTGGAAGATACGTGTTTCACCCTAGCAAGCAAGAAGCAGTGCTCATAGCTCTTAAGGTATACATTTTAGAATCCATGTTGACTGGACATTTTTTCCTTGCTTTGGTCCATACTACCACGTCTGAATGTTGTCTACGATACAACCTTACTGGCAACACTACCGGTACATTTATTCCACTGTCAGAGGTGTCTAAACGCTTTTTGTTTCTAACTTTCGAGTTCCCTTACCGGACCAGGGTCACTTAACTTAAAACAATACATTTACCCTGCTCCATCAGCACTGAGATCTTTTAGCATCATGACGGATCACGTAATCACCCTTTGGATACGTTAACAGCGCTTGAAATTATCTTCCGAAAGAACTTTTTAGTTGAAAGGTAACCGTCACGAATGCAGTATTTCAAGATATACGGCGACACAGACGGCATCGTCGTAAATGAGTGGTTGCGCCAAACACTTTCAGGTTATTGGATAGTGTAGGCCTCAGATGACACACGTTTGTTCTATACGTTTTACCCTCTAATGTCCAATTGTAAGACTCTTTTAAGTGCTGAAATATAGCGTTTTCAGTCGATGTTCTAATACCAATGTCAGTTGTATTAATTCTAAGTAATAACCATCTAATTTTTTCTTCACTTAAAACTTCCGGGCTGATAGGCCGTGGTCGAAGTATAAAACTCTCCCCTAACGTTTCGTCTCCGACTGCGGGAGACATCCTCGGAGGTACAGAGGAGAACTACAGTTCGCCGCTGTACCTCCGAGGATGTCTCCCGAGTCGGAGACGAAACGTCAGGGGGGAGTTTTATACTTCGACCACGGCCTATCAGCCCGGAAGTTTTAAGTGAAGACAATAACGGCCTACATTGATTACCATCTAATTTCTCTGTGCTCTGCGTTTTACCATCTTAGCAACTTAAATTTTACGGACAAATTACGTTATTGATGGGTCATAAACAGTGTCTGCTGGTATATTTCAAGTCAGAAACCAGATTGATGATTCATACGTGTTATAAAAATGGATGTATGTTTTTGTTTATGTGTGTTCCAGATCTTCTAAGCCACTGGACCGATTTCAGCCAAACTTGGTACACATACCACTTACTGTCAGGCAGTAATCGCTATGTGGGAAAGAACCATCTACCTGCCTGTCATAGTTCAGAAGATATGTCGTCATAAACAATGAGATGCATGAAAAACTACCGCATCATGAATGATGTTTAAATGTATTACTTCTACTCCATTCGCAGCATATTTCGTCGGCAGTATCCACACATACCGCTGAATGTACCTGCACAAATATATCATTACACGACACATAGTTCAAGAGATATGACGTCATAAACAGTGAGATGCGTGAAAAATTCCCGCATTACGCATAAAGTTTTAATACATTTAGTCTTTACTACTAAGACACTCATGGGGTGAAGTCAACTTAAGGAAATTCCTGACCCTGGCAGCAACTTTGGCAGCTTTCAACTGCGAAGCGCAAACGGCTGTGTGTGATGTCCTTAGGTTAGTTACGTTTAAGTAGTTCTAAGTTCTAGGGGACTGATGACCACAGCAGTTAAGTCCCATAGTGCTCAGAGCCAGAGCAAACGGCTGTAAGTGAAAATAATAGACATCTATGGAACTATGAAAAGGCACTGCCATAGAGACGTTTATAAAGTCGTGTTATAGACTCGCGAGGCAGCTGCGCCCAGCGTACAGAAGCTGTCCCCCCCGACAGTATATCTTTTTGAACGATTTTTTCATAATTTCAGAGGTGTTTTCACGAACACATGGAAATGAAATTTTTAGATACCTCACTACAAATGTAATTAATTTTTTGTTTTCATTTCGATAGAAAAATGGCAAAATGAATAACTGGGGAATTCCGTGTGTGGCAGCAAGTATTATATGAACACTAGCTATACCCGCGAACTTCGTTCCGCCTCTGAAAATTTTTATATCTTATAGCTGACCCGGAAAACGTTGTTTTGCCATATAAATTATTTCTAGGGAATATTTTGGTAGAACAAATAACTAACTTATTCTTCGTTCATTCCGTTCAACTCATGCATCTTATGATTCTGCTTGACTCAATTGCGCTATGCTCACACACGCATTAGTATTACCTTGCTGGATTTGTTCTACTGTCCCTTGGGCTCTTGTATCTCGCATGCCTGCAGCTTTACGTGTTTGATGGCTCAAAGAAGCTCCTTTGCGTATATTTGGCATTGTTCACTGTACAAAATACACATAAATAGAAAAAATTGAATAACTCAATGATGAAAAACAGTATAGTAATAATATCTTCATTCTTTGATTGTACATCGGCCACTATTAGTTCTAGCGTTTCTACGGTAGATCGCGCGATCGGCCACTATTAGTTCTAGCGTTTCTACGGTAGATCGCGTGGATTTAACAATTGCAGCCGATACACGGCTCGTCCATGAGCTTACAAACATAGCGTCAATTTCTTATCGAAACGTTTCCGCCAGCATTATGAATAAGGCCAAGCGCACACGCATCGATTTTTATCGAAAAAAATATTGTACGATTAAATTCTTTTAGAGGAACAAAGGAGAGCATACGAACTTCTTTGTTCCACTAAAAGAATTTGATCGTAGGATAAAAATCGATTCGTGTACGCTAGGCCTAAATGTCAGTTTGGCGAATGACGCGTTCAACCTCGTTAAACTTCTCGGTCTAGTTACGTCGATTCAAAGAGGGATAATCGTGTCGTTGCTTTTGATACGTTTTCTTCAATTACCTATCTATCGAATAGTGAATGACTATCACCAGTACACATTTGGCGGGGATAACTGATCAAGTGATAACCGATCAGTTATCGACCGGGGTTGAAAATTATTAAATTACTAAAATCGCTATTAAAAAGTAGGGATTGGTGGTAGAAGGGTGAAAATTTAGGGTTGTGTGTATTTTTTTATGCCACACCATAAAAAAATAAAAATGAAAAGTTCTGCCCAAAAAATATGAAAAAAAATTTTCGGGTGGACCACCCTTATCAGTTTAGGGGTATGAAGAATAGATTACGACCGATTCTCAGACCTACCGAATATACCGGGTGATCAAAAAGTCAGTATAAATTTGAAAACTTAATAATCCCCGGAATAATGTAATGTAGATAGAGAGGTAAAAATTGACACACATGCTTGGAATGACATGGGGTTTTATTAGAACAAAAAAAAAGTTCACAAAATGTCCGACAGATGAGCGTCATTTGGTGATGATCGTGTGCTCAGCCGCCACTTTCGTCATGCTTGGCCTCCCAGGTCCCCAGACCTCAGTCCATACGATTATTGGCTTTGGGGTTTCCTGAAGTCGCAAGTGTATCGTGATCGACCGATATCTCTAAGGATGCTGAAAGACAACATCCGACGTCAATGCCTCACCATAACTCCGGACATGCTTTACAGTGCTGTTCACAACATTATTCCTCGACTACAGCTATTGTTGAGGAATGATGGTGGACATATTGACCACATCCTGTAAAGAACATCTTCTTTGCTTTGTTTTACTTTTTTATGCTAATTATTGCTATTCTGATCAGATGAAGCGCCATCTGTCGGACATTTTTTAAACTTTTATATTTTTTTGGTTCTAATAAAACCCCATATCATTCCAAGCATGTGTGTCAATTTGTACCTCTCTATCTACATTATACTGTGATTTATTCAGTTTTCAAATTTATACTGACTTTTTGATCACCCGGTACATGTAAAATTTCATCAGAATCGATCGAGCCGTTTCGGAGGAGTATGGCAACTAACACTGTGACACGAGAATTTTATGTATTATTAAGAAAGAAGAAATATTGAGGTTCACTTCCAAATGGAGTAACAGGATTACAGCATTGTCATTATTCAGTACAGTTTTGCGCTGTGAAGTCCCAACAAACAACAGCAACAACACGTTCATGTTTTTTGATAAGAACCCCAGGCGTCCGCCGGTGTTGAAACATTCGCGTCACATCCGCGGCTACAGGCAAGCTTCGGTCGCCCCCACGTCTATCGCCGCCCGCCACGAAACGCGCCTGAGTGGTCGCGACGGAACGTCTTTCACTTCAGTGCAGCTCAGCTCGTCCTGCCTCGTCTCCGGTGCTGTATTGATCAGAGTGTGTCGGCGATAATTGCATTCTGCTAACCGGGACGCCGGACGCGCCTCGGGCTGCAGTGCGGAGTGGAGGCGGTGTTGGTGGTGTTGTCAAGAGCGAGCGCGCGCAAATATCGCGGCCGCCGTGTCGATAACTCAATTAAGGTCCGTCGAGCGCGCCCCTCAGCCCTAAGAGTTTCATCTGAATGCTGAGATCGCCTCGACCGCCGGCCTCATGAATGATGCATTTCAGCAGGCGCGCTGCGCCACGCCTCCGTAACAAACAAAATGAAGCGCGCACTTTACTGCACGGTATGCGGTTTCGCGTCACGCGTGTCTGTATGCGGTTGGAAGGAGCGAACGAGACTGAGGGGAGAGCACCTGAAATGCAGCCGGCTGTCTCATTTTCTTTCCGTATGAAAGAACAAGATTATAAACGAGTTATTCAACGAACTAGAAATCTGGGGATGGCTATGGAATCCACGGAATTCCACAACATGTCTGCCTCGTGTTAGCAACACCTCTCCCCTCCAATCCCTCCCCCCTCCTTAGCCACCTCACTCTATTCTATTTCTTACTACATTGAGCAAGCAATAAAGGAAACAAAAGAAAAATCCGGAGTAGGTGTTAAAATCCATGAAGAAGAAATAAAAACTTTGAGGTTTGCCGATGACATTGTAATTCTGTCAGAGACAGCAGAGAACTTGGAAGAGCAGTTGAACGGAATGGACAGTGTCTTGAAAGGAGGATATAAGATGAACATCAACAAAAGCAAAACGAGGATAGTGGAATGTAGTCGAATTAAGTCGGTTGATGCTGAGGGAATTAGATTAGGAAATGAGACACTTAAAGTAGTAAAGGAGTTTTGCTATTTGGGGAGCAAAATAACTGATGATGGTCGAAGTAGAGAGGATATAAAATGTAGACTGGCAATGGCAAGGAAAGCGTTTCTGAAGAAGAGAAATTTGCTAACATCGAGTATTGATTTAAGTGTTAGGAAGTCGTTTCTGAAAGTATTTGTATGGAGTGCAGCTATGTATGGAAGAGAAACATGGACGATAACTTGTTTGGACAAGAAGAGAATAGAAGCTTTCGAAATGTTGTGCTACAGAAGAATGCTGAAGATAAGGTGGGTAGATCACGTAACTAATGAGGAGGTATTGAATAGGATTGGGGAGAAGAGAAGTTTGTGGCACAACTTGACTAGAAGAAGGGATCGGTTGGTAGGACATGTTTTGAGGCATCAAGGGATCACAAATTTAGCATTGGAGGGCAGCGTGGAGGGTAAAAATGGTAGAGGGAGACCAAGAGATCAATACACTAAGCAGATTCAGAAGGATGTAGGATGTATTAAGTACAGGGAGATGAAGAAGCTTGCATAGGATAGAGTAGCATGGAGAACTGAATCAAACCAGTCTCAGGACTGAAGACCACAACAACAACACTCCATTCGCGAACGTTACGGACAAGAAATAGTGATGGTAACACTGTATATTTTCCCGAATTTATATAATTACAGCGTCGTGGTAGTTAGTCAAGATGAATATAAGAGAAAGTGTTTTCCTTGACTGATTTTAGAGCGCAAACTCTAGAAATTTAGTTACTAAGTATATTAGAAAGGCACAACGTCTTTCTTGTGATGTCTTGCATTGCAGTTTGATAAGCATTTCTGTGAGTAAAGCTGACTGAGCAAAGCCGTTGCGAATCTTGCAGTCCTTCATTGAATATTTTCTATACGTTCCTTTAATCAATTTACTAAGAGGGTTTTGCAAGTAGCGTCTTCATGCGTGAATTAAAGTTCTTTGTTATCCATTAAATGAGTCACAGTCTGATACTTGCTACCTTCATGGAAAGATTAACGTAGCTGTTACAACTTAAATGGCTCCAGAGATCTATTCGTAGATACTTGGACGGTATGGATGACTCCAGTGAAGGATCACCAACCACGTAGTCAAATTTCATTGCAATTTTTCGTCTATTTTCTATAAATTGCATTTCTCTGTGTTTTGAGACAATTATTAAAACTTTTTAACAGACACCGATCTTCTTCAGAAGGCTACAGAAATTATCCTCCAAGTCATTACAAAAGTTCTATCGGGAATAGTTGTTTTCCCGTCGCACTACCTTGACATATGCCTGACGCTGTTTCAGTTTCCGGTGATGATACCATTTTAAGAATGGTACTGAGCCTTGCTTATTTAAAAGCCTTCAAACGGTCTGAATGTCTGTCCAGATATTCCTTATACATGATTTTTCTTTACTAGAAATTTTTGTGGTACTATATCGAATACTTTCTCGTTCTCAGGAAACCTGATGTAAACCTTAGTTCCGACCTGTGCTGCCTTCTGGATCTTATTAACAAACAGCGTAAGCTGCGTTCCACTCGATCGGTGCTTCCGGGGATCCATGTTGACTTCCTTTCAAAAACGTCATGTGTCCCAGGATTATACAAGACACTGAATTATAGGTATATAAAGTGAAAGTAATTTCCTCCACATACAACAAACAGCACCAGAAATTGGTTCGCTCATTAAAATATAGAAAAGTTTGATTTAGAAATATACAGAATCACAAGCAAAACTCGATCAAGATATTACAGAGGACTGACTGACAGGAATATGAGGTTGAATGACCACGTGAAAACTGTGGTAGGGAAGGCAAATTGTCTATTAGGAAAGAGTGGTTCATCTATAAAGGAGGCCGCATATAGGAAGCTGTTGCGACCTATTCTCGTGTACGGCTCGAGTGTTTGGGATCCGCACCAGGTCGGATCGAACGAAGATATCGAAGCAATTCAGAGGCGGGCAGCTAGACTTGTTATCTGTATTATGGAGTTGCTTCAAAAACTCAAACGGGAATCCCTGGAGGGAATGGGACGTTACTTTCGCGAAACACTATTGAGAAAATTTAGAGGACCGCCATTTGTAGCTGACTGCAGAACGATTCTGCAACCGCCAACACAAATCGCGCGTAAGAGCCACGAAGATAAGATATGAGAAATTAGGGCTCATTCGAAGGCGTACTGTCGTTTTTCCCTCGCTCTGTTTGCGAGGGGGAGGGAAAATGACAAGCAGCAGTGGAGGGTACCCTCCGTCACGCACCGCACGGTTTCTTGAGGAGCATCTATGTAGATGTATCTGTACATGTAAAACTTTCATATCAGATACCCCTAACGCATCAACTGTTACACACCTAAACAATTCACCATTTCAGCGATAGCAACACATAAAAAAATTCACAAATATAGAATAAGAGTTTAAGATACTCGAAGATTTTCATACACCACACACATTGGGCTAACTAAGGAGCCGGAAATTTTTGGGTTGGACAAAAACTGAGGAGAAAAAATTGACAGTGACAAACTAGTTGTGTCCTCTGCTCACAATAGCTATAGTAAATCCATAAATATGGTCGTTCTTCATACATCCTACTTAGTATTTGTATCAAAATAATATTATGAATGGTGACACGGCCACTTTGGAGATAACAGCGACCCAGAGTTTGACAATATATAAAAACCACAACAGTCTATGACAGCTAATATTTGTTTCATTCAATAACAAACTAAACAAATTCAACAAAGAGCTTGGTCTAATTCCAAACTAAATTAATGTTGGAATGGGATACAGATGCCATTGTTCAAGGAGTCTCAACCGAAAATTAGTTTGCTTGAATATAGAACTAAAGTATTTATACGAGAGGAAAATTTTAAACAGCCATGTTTTCGACATGAATCATACATCAGTAAACCCATAAAAAACGACTGCGGCGAAAAATAAGAAGAAAAGATGGTCACAGACAAGACATAAAATGCCACTGTAAACAGTTGCGTTTCATAATGGGAATATATTGCTGAAAAGCGTCGTACTATGCATGAAAAATCGAAACTGGTGAAATATATTTTATTATTCAAATCATAATGACACAGCTACTAACTTTCAAGAAATATTGATCATCATGAATGAAAACAAAGTTATTGAGAGTTACGTTCTGTGTGATTTTCCTAATCCGCTTACAGCCAATGAGTGTATGGTTCCTTTCGAAAGGATACAAACGAATTCCATCCCATTGTTGTCCGTGTGTCCCTTCCATCTCGAATGACACAAGCTAGCTTCCTCCGACCGTGTGAACAAAAAATTCCACTTCTACCCGCAGCGCCGTTCAGCGCGGCATTGCGAGGCAGCTGGCAACTTGGCTGCCAGGACGTGACTGATTGCAGGGGACTGTGTTGTGGGCGGGCTCCACGTCTGGTATCTGCGGCGTGGCGCTGGCCCGTGACGTCAGCGGTGCCTGGCAGTCTGCAGCAACCTGTTGTCGCCCGTAGCGCACCGCTAGCGCAGCCTCCGCTTGTGCTTCGGGCTCACGTCGCGGCGCCGACCTAAGATGTATTCCTCCCCTTCGGTGCAGTAAACTAGGCGGAAATAAAAGTGCAGATATATCTGCGTGTTTCAGCGAGTTACACGCGTACACCGCAAGTCACTGTATAATGTACGGCGGAGGACACGTCTTCCCAAATGCTTTCTGTCCGATTCCTCTTGTGTGTTTAGCGGGTAAAAGTAATGTGTAATATTCTCATAATAACTGCGTGAGACATAAACTAATGAGAGTATAATGATCTCGCAGTCTTTTTCGAATACTTGGCAGGAAACCCTCTTGTGTTAAATCAGTAAACGGAGCGAAGCCATCTGTCCAGACACACTTTGAACATAATCACTTTGAAACGGAGGATGACACAGGAAAGGGCGAAAAACTAAACTTTTTCCAAAACTGTTTCATAGAGGACTGTCACACTGTAGTTTGTAACGGAACAGCCTCCTCTGGCAATACTTTTCCTCAACTGTAGTTGTCGATAACTGTATTATTTTTCGGCTTTTGAAGAGGTTAATATTATCTCAGTTGCGTTTCTGAAAACTTTCTTATAATTTAATACACAAGATGCTATATTTAAAGCAAAAAGTTTGAAATTTTTGAAAAGGAATTACTCTATAAAACATTTTAGTTTCGATATTGTAATCGATAAGTACTAGTTCTGAATGTGCAGATAAATTTTTTTTTATTTTAATTTTGTTTTGTTATAGAAACGTTTGTCATCAGTCCCTAAGCGTACACACTACTTAATCTAAATTATCTTAAGGACAAACACACACACCCATGCCCGAGGGAGGACTCGAACCTCCGCCGGGACCAGCCGCACAGCCCATGACTGCAGCGCCTTAGACCACGAATTATTTGCACACTTAAAATTTCTATTATTAATTTTGCAATCCTGTACTGTTTACTATGTTTATCTCTGGGTTCATTTACGAAATAATAATTGATGGGTTGGGTTGTTTGGGGGAAGAGACCAAACAGCGAGGTCATCGGTCTCATCGGATTAGAGAAGGAAGTCGGCCGTGCCCTTTCAAAGGAACCATCCCGGAATTTGCCTGGAGCGATTTAGGGAAATCACGGGAAACCCAAATCAGGATGGCCGGACGCGAGATTGAACCGTCGTCCTCCCGAATGCGAGTCCAGTGTGCTAACCACTGCGCCACCTCGCTCGGTGAAATAATAATTGAAATTAATAATCTAACGATAACTAGTTGGAATTCATTTGTTAAGAAAAATTGTAAACCCTTTAGAATATTGTTATTTCCTCAGAATGTGAGAATCGCCATTTGATGTGACCGGACGTATTTTAGTATAATAGGTGCGGCTTTGTTACTGTGGAAGATCAAAATACTGTGTTACATCCTAAAATGTGAGAGTATCAGTGGAAAATATATTTACGTAAAAAAAATCTGCAACAATAATCTGCAAATTTATTTATTTCAAACCAACCATTTAGATTTTCAACTTCAAGAATCAGACCCCTTGATAAGAAGAACTGGAGCCATCTCAACATGACAAGCTAAAAACTTGAAAGTTTATTGTAATCTTCGCTCCTCTCAGATCTTCGTAAAAGAGTCTGCTTGTTAATTATTTGGACTGGGCACTGTTTAATACGGACAATAGATGGAAAAAGAAAAGAAGGGTGGAAATTACCAAGTTCCTCCTTTAAACCGCCGCGCGAACGACAGAAAGACTGATAACTAAGTAAGTGACCAAGGGACAGAAGAGCAAATGAAATCGCGTAACAGAGGACAGACCACTGGACCTGACTGGATACCAATACGATACTACATACAGTATGCGAAAGAATGGTTCAAATGGCTCTGAGCTCTATGGGACTTAACTTCTGAGGTCATCAGACCCCTAGAACTTTGAACTACTTAAACCTAACTAACCTAAGGACATCACACACATCCACGCCCGAGGCAGGATTCGAACCTGCGACCGTAGATATCGCGCGGCTCCAGACTGTAGCGCCTAGGACCGCTCGGTTACTCCAGACTGTCGCGCCAAGAACCGCTCGGTCACTCCGGCCTGCATGCGAAAGAATTTGCCCCTCTTCTGACCGTACGTCTCTGGAGGAGGGAAGCGTTCCTAATGATTGGTAAAAAGCACAGATTATTCCCGTTTCAAGAAGGGTCGTCGAACAAGCGCACAAAATTGTAGACCTACATATATGATGTCAGTCGGTTGTAGGATTTTTAAACATGTTTACGTTCACGTGTTATGACTTTAGTGAAGCAGTAGGGTAATATCCAAATGACGCCTGTAGTCTGCGTGCCATCGCTGTTGGTAGTGGGAGAACCTGTGCCATGGGAATCAACTTGACTGCCACGTGAACATTAAGGTACTGGACACACTGTAGAAGACCCATACGTCCAAGTATATATTACCCGCAGTAGACGTTTATAGTTCACGGTAGCCATGCGATGCACTTCTGGTGTAAGTTTAATACCCAAATATCTGATAGCATCCACCAGTGGGAGGGGCGCCACTTACGGTATTCATCGCCGCCGACGTGATTACATTCATGTGGCTTCTCGCCGCCAATGCATATCGCTTAATCCATTCAAGCACGGAACGCACGTCATCACGAGTGGATCGGCAGTAGAAGGTCGGCAGCATACACTTTGCAGTGGAAGGTGTGACCCCTCAACGCAATCCCCGGAAGTCTGCGTTTCAGCCCTCATATAACGGATTCCACAGCGATCACGTAAAAAATGGAGAGTGGGCATCATCCTTGTCGAAATGAACACCAGATTGGCGAGGGACCCACCGTATGTACAGTAACCAGTACGTGGTACGATGCTCCACGCGAAAGGTGCCAAATTACGTTGAGGAAGTTCGTCATGCGGGCTATAACTGACATGAGGAACCTGTGGTGCTCTGTCAAAGGCGTGGTCGAAGTTCACAGCAGCTTGGAGGCAACAGGATGTAGCGAGAGCTTTCAATCCGTACATTCACTTGTCGCCATTTGTATGTTTCTTCTATGTGTCGATTGCTCCATTGAAAGGATTAGTGGCAGGACCTTCTTCATGCTCGCTGCCAGGACCCGAGCAAAGATCTTATTGTAATTGGGCGGTAGTCCTCGATCGATCGACCTCTCGAAGGCATGCCTATCGGAACGAGTAGTCCTTCGACGAAGACAGATGGCACGCAAAAGCCGGGCGACATCAGCTCTTGGTACATGGTGATAAACGTGGCATCATCATGGTGCGAAAAGTGCGATGTAATTCGAGTGGCGGTCCATCCGGCCTGGGCTACTTGTTAAGAGCACCCTTATCTAGCTCGCCGTCAATGTCGTCCTGCTAAAGCTCCTAATCTCCGCTAAAAGCGACGTCGAGGGTGCGCGACACATGCTGCAAAATGTTATCATGTTCCTCCTCTATATTCTCGTCCTGGTAAAAACGTCGATAATGATCTGCAAAGTCTTCCACAATGGTTGACTGTGTGGGTAACGATCGACCATCCAACCCTTTAAAGTGAGGTCCATGACTAGCTGTTGTTCGCGTCGACGGCTATCAAGCAAGATTCGGTACATAAACGGGATTTGACCGCTCGCACGATCATGACGCCGCGAACGCACGATGACATTTTCCAATTTTGGCCGTGAAGAGGGAATATTTTGGCTTTAATTTGACGGATTTCCATCTGTCGGTCTGGTTGCGACGATTGGTTAGCGAGTTCGCGAAGCACCGTGTAATGAAAGTCCAAAATATGACGATGCAATGCGGCGATGTCCTTTCCATATTGTACTAGCACCCGCCGTAAAGCTGGTTTTGCACATTAAATCCACCATGCCAACGTCAAAGGGTACAGTGGAAGACGTGTTTAGCAGTCTTCCAAAGCGGCGGCGATAACCTGACGGCATTCCAGGTCGTGGAGGTGTGCTAACTTCATCTTCCACATACCATGTCTGCTCCATACACGTTGTTGCTCGAGGCAGATCATATATATGACGTCTCTTTGACCGGAGAAAGCAACAGGACACCGTTTGGCGTTCAACACTCCCAGCGCAAGATCATATGAGACTTAGATGCGGTCAAGATGACTGGCCGAATGACAAGTAAGAAATACACTACTGAGCATTAAAATTGCTAGCTGCAGACGTGAAATTTCACCGACAGGAAGACGATGCTGTGATATGCAAATGATTAGCTTTTAAGAGCATTCACACAAGGTTGGCGCCGGTGGCGACACCTACAACTTGTTGACATGAGGAAAGTTTCCAAACGATTTCTCATACACAACATCAGTTGACCGGCGTTGCCTGGTGAAACGTTGTTGTGATGCCTCGTGTAAGGAGGAGAAATGCGTACCTTCACGTTTCCGACTTTGATAAAGGTCGGATTGTAGCCTATCGCGATTGCGGTTTATCGTTTCGCGACATTGCTGCTCGCGTTGGTCGAGATCCAGTGACTGTTAGCAGAATATGGAATCGGTGCGTTCAGGAGGGTAATACGGAACGCCGTGCTGGGTCCCAATGGCCTCGTATCACTAGCAGTCGAGATGACAGTCATCTTATCCGCATGGCTGTAACGGATCGTGCAGCCACGTCTCGATCCCTAAGTCAACAGATGGGGATGTTTGCAAGACAATAACCATCTCCACGAACAGTTCCACGACGTTTGCAGCAGCATGGACTATCAGCTCGGAGACCATGGCTGCGGTAACCCTCGACGCTGCATCACAGACAGGAGCGCCTACGATGGTGTACTCAGCGACGAACCTGGGTGCACGAATGGAAAAACGTCATTTTTATGGATGAATCCAGGTTCTGTTTACGGCATCATGATTGTCGCATTCGTGTTTGGCGACATCGTGGTGAACGCACATTGGAAGCGTGTATTCGTCATCACCATACTGGCGTATCTCCCGGCGTGCTGGTATGGGGTGCCATTGGTTACACGTCTCGGTCACCTCTTGTTCGCATTGACGGCTCTTTGAACAGTGGACGTTAAATTTCAGGTGTGTTACGACCCGTGGCTCTACCCTTCATTCTATCCCTGCGAAACCCTACATTTCAGCAGGATAATGCAGGACCACATCTTGCAGGTCCTGTACGGGCCTTTCTGGATACAGAAAATGTTCGACTGCTGCCCTGGCCAGTACATTCACCTGATCTCTCACCAATTGAAAACGTCTGGTCAATGGTGGCCGAGAAACTAGGTCGTCACAATACGCCAGTCACTACTCTTAATGAACTGTGGTATCGTGTTGAAGCTGCATGTGCAGCTGTACCTGCACACGCCATCCAAGCTCTGTTTGAATCAATGCCCAGGCGTATCAAGGCCGTTTTTACGGCCAGAGTTGGTTGTTCTGGGTACTGATTTCTCAGCACCTCTGCACCCAAATGGCGTGAAAATGTAATCACATGTCAGTTCTAGTATAATATATTTGCCCAATGAATACCCGTTGATCATCTGCATTTCTTCTTGGTGTAGCAATTTTGAATGCCAGTAGTGTATGTGTCTTTGGCGGTCACCTGGACTTTCTCCCAAGTATCGATGAGATGGACGTCTCGCCCTAATGTCCGATGTTCTTGACAATTTGAAAAGTGAGAGACCTGGTTTTTGGGGTGAAGTACACAAAGTCGCCGATGAAAATAAGGTGATCGTAGCGGCCAAGAAAAAAAAAGTGGGGGGGGGGGGCATTGATTTCATCTGAGTAAAACTGCAATCTTTCGCGGCGTTTGTCGTTTCCCGGAGGAACATATACGATAATAGTACGTATGCCCAGCTTCTTGATCGCCAGCCCCCTGGCTGAGGAGAGGTAAATCACATCTTCGGTGGCAATACCGTCACGCACTAGTATCGCCGCAGCACTGCCAGTCCGACCTCCAGGTGTCATATGTCACACAGTCATAGAAGTCGGGGAGGGACGCGAAACGCACTTCTTGCAATGAAGCAAAGTCTACATCCAGTGCACGTAAGATCTCTCGCAGCAGGTGGATCTTCACTGTTGTTCCAGTAATACAGAGGTTGATTGTGGCGATATGGTAAGCTTGTTGTCAAACCGCGGGTGCCAAGTTATTCATTAGATCGGAAATGTCTATTGATCGTCAATGTGGGCACACACGGATCTTTCTCAATCCCATTCTGTGTTCCCACGTTGCAATCGGTGGTGGTTGCCTCTGTGGGAGCATCGTCATTGCGGGTGGATTCCTCCGGCACTAGACTTCAACCCGTACTGAAGTTGCACCTCTGCTGACGGCGCTTTGAGGATCATTGCTCTCTGGTATGCCCTTCTGTGTCAGAAGAAGACAGCGACGCTCTGGCACAGTGGCCGCTGCTGGCTGGATGAACGAGTCTAGCACCATTTTATTGTCATGGAGATCGTCATCCTTCGACAGGGACGGCGCTGTCGGAGTGGAGTCAGCTACATGTAAAACGGGTGTTTCAAAATCCCGACACATTGGAGGATGCTGCGTTGGGTCATCAGGGAGTTCCGGAGACCACGGCGAAGAGCAGCAGTGGTCAGGGCGCAACGTAAGTCGCGGGAAGCAGTGTCGGCTGCGACAGCGGCGCCATGTCCGCAGGCGATAGTTGTGTGACCTGCCATTGGATGCATTCTGATCGGAGGTGGCCCTCCTTCCCACATCCGGAACATGTTCTTGGTTGTCCATCGTAAATGACCATGTCCCGGCAAACGCCAATATAGAGACATGAGGGGACATGATTTTTAAGTTCAGTTCGATTCTGTCGGACTCCGTTTAGGACAGGCTATGTTCGAAACTGCGTCCATTTTTCTACGATATTGCTATATACCGTGCCGTAGGGGCAAAGCGCCGACTCGAATTCTTCTGTTGGGAGTTAAAATGGAAGTTTAAATATCCTGATAGTGCGGGGTTCCAAACCAGCACGATCGATGTCCACAGTACCCACATTGCCATCTGCGTGGCAGAAGCGAAGGCCCTATATTGTTTCCCGAAGGATCCGTTCACCTGCTGCATCGTTGATGATCTTAAACTATTCTGCTCACACTGGATAAATGTATACCGATGATATCGGCGTCCGGTATTTTCACTTCTGCTAGTAAAAATCTTTATACTTAAAGTTCTTTTGGTCGTTCAAATTTGTTTTGGAATGTAAATTTGAGCGTCGATTTCCTGTATTGCTTCGTCATTCTGATCTGTATACTTAAGCCGGTGCGCGCGAAACAGCCGAGTACTGAGTAAATAAACACGAGCGCTCACTCCGCGGCGAGGACGCAAACAGCACGTCCGCACCGCTGCCTCGTTAAAGGTAAACTTACTTTTGGCGGGCAAGTGCTCTAGCAACTGAGCTACCAAAGCACGACTCTTGGAACGTTCTCACAGCCTTACTTCCTCACAACTTTACTACCTAGTTGGATAATTAGTTAAGGGCTTACAGTAGTTTTGTAATGGCAGAAGTAGTTGTAGCATTAACACACTTTTTTGTTTTCGTAATTTTTATACGTACCAAGAATAAATAGTTAATGTAGACATTTACTATTGACCACAAACATGTGAATGTATGGCCTATGTTAACTTTCATGATAATAGACTGTAGTTGTGAAGAATAAATAAGTAAAAATTTTAACAAGTTTGGAGCTTTCAGTATTCAGATATAGTAAACTAATTGGAAAATGGAAATGCTTAAAACTAACAACCTACACTACTGGCCATTAAAATTGCCACACCAAGAAGAAATGCAGATGATAAACTGGTATTCATTGGACAAATATATTATACTAGAAGTGACACGTGATTACATTTTCACGCAACTTGGGTGCATACATCCTGAGAAAGCAGTACCCAGAACAACTACCTCTGGCCGTAATAACGGCCTTGACCAGACATTTTCAATTGGTAAGAGATCTGGAGAATGTGCTGGCCAGGGCAGCAGTCGAACATTATCTGTGTCCAGAAAGGCCCGTACAGGACCTGCAACATGCGGTCCTGCATTATCCCGCTGAAATGTAGGGTTTCGCAGTGATCGAATGAAGGGTAGAGCCACGGGTCGTAACACATCTGAAATATAATGTCCACTGTTCAAAGTGCCGACAATGCGAACGGGAGGTGACCGAGATATGTAACCAATGGCATCCCATACCATCACACCTGGTGATACGCCAGTATGGCGATGACGATTTCACGCTTCAAATGTGCGTTCACCGCGATGTTGCCAAACACGGATGCGACCATCACGATGCTGTAAACAGGAGCTGGATTCATCCGAAAAAATGACGTTTTGCCATTCGTGCAGCCAGGTTCGTCGTTGAGTACACCATCGCAGCGTCAAGGGTAACCGCAGCCATGGTCTCCGAGCTAATAGTCCATGCTGCTGCAAACGCCGTCGAACTGTTCGTGCAGATGGTTGTTGTCTTGCAAACGTCCCCATGTGTTAATTCACGGATCGAGACGTGGCTGCACGATCTGTTACAGCCACGCGGATAAGATGCCGGTCATCTCGACTGCTAGTGATGCGAGGCCGTTGGCATCCAGCACGGAGTTCCGTATTACCCTCCTGAGCCCACCGATTCCATATTCTGCTAACAGTCAGTGGATCTCGACCAACGCCAGCAGCAATTTCACGATACGGTACCGCAATCGCGATAGGCTACAATTCGACCTTTATCAAAGTCGGAAACGTGATGGTATGCATTTCTCCTCCTTACACGAGGCATCACAGCAACGTTTCACCTGGCAACGCCGGTCAACTGTTCTTTGTGTATGAGAAATCGGTTGGAAAATTTCGTCATGTCAGCACGTTGTAGGTGTCACCACCGGCGCCAAGCTTGTGTGAATGCTCTGGAAAGCTATTCATTTGCATATCACAGCATCTTCTTCCTGCCGGTTAAATTTGGCGTCTGTAGCACGTCATCTTTGTGGTGTAGCAATTTTAATGGCCAGTAGTGTATGTACGACGGGCTTTCAATAAATGATGCAACACATTTTTTTTAGGGAAGCAGAATGTTTTATTCAGGATTCCAACACTCAACATTACTCCCCACTCCAAAATGTATTTCCCAAAATAATCTCCTTTCAATGCGGCAATGCCTTACTGTGAGGGCCCGTATGCTCGCATGATACCACTTTAATGGTGGACGTCAGAATAGACGTCTTGCTGCATCACTAACATACCCACCACCCATACACTGCTTCCCACGGCGTGCATCCTTCATTCCTCTTGATGGTTTTCTGTTAGCAGGCGAGGAATACAGCTGGCACAAACCTATAAGTACCACAACTCGTTAAGAAGTTCTCCAAATAGGAAGGTGGGAAAGTGTTTAGATTTATAGAATAGCAACACCGATGCTGCCCAGAAGGGAGCGCGTGTAGGCTCTCTTACTTGGGCAGCCATCGACTGATTTACTAATACATTAGAAGGAGAGGACGTCGGCAATACTTTGAGCCTCTCGCACACAGTTGGTGTGATCTTACACCTCGGTTTGAAACACCTTACGCAATTTTACGGCAACGACGGACACTTTGGTCACACTGAAGAGCTCTAGGACTGATCACACATGTGTATTCGAAACAATCTTGTGAGGTGTGTGCGCGTCCGGCTAGTGCCAGTACTGTGTTGAGGACGGTCATGAAAGGTTAATGGACGCGTAGGCAGACTCAGTAATAGAAGAATCAATTATAAGACATGTTTTTTTCGCAATTTTCCAATCCAGACAGCGTCTTCCGTCCACTGCTGGATCCTGGTGTGGATCGTTACGACCGTCTGCTGTTGCCGTCCCCTGTCTGACTTCTGACTGAATGCGGAAGTGCTCGGTTCCTCCACACCACCCCTCTTTTCCCATGACCGCGTTGTGGTGTCGGCGGATGCTGTGATGCCCGACGCTGTTGCCCTACCAGGAACTGCATATTGCTGTAGTGATGACAGATGCTATTGACCATCAGGAAATTCCATTGATGCGTTGTCGTGCTCTTTGCAGAGCCTGACCCGCCCTTCAGCTAGCCGGTGGTGGATCAGTGGCTGCGACGTTAGAGCGGTCAGCGCCTCATCAGATCATCAGTGGCAGTTGCTGTCTCGAAGATGTCCCCTAGCAGCTCATGCAGATGCAATCATCATTGCCCAACAGTGTCGTGGAGATATACCGCAGAACCGGAACACCAACTTGAACAGTGTGCGAACGAGGTGAACGCTATCGACCTTTCTTATTCAATGCATACTGGCCCGTCAGCTGGAGTATTTATTATTATCACCGAAGGTGTTTTACTACTAGACGTTATTCGTAATGACCGAACTGTCCTCCTTTGGTACTAGCCGTCAGCTGTCTCCCGAACTGCTACATTTGCTTAACGAGTTGTTTTGGTGCGTCAACACTTCTAAAAAACCCACAGTGAGTGAAGTTACGAAGTGAATCGTGCTTTTTGCATAACATTACGAAGGCGCCTCGAGACTCACCTAGTCTCTCTCTGTCGCCCAGTTCCTCCTAAATCTATCACAGTCACACACCGCCTTGCTGAGCTTACTGCTCTGTTGGCCTGATCGCAGAGCGCACTCGATTACAACACACGCTGCTGCTGTTGACACATTGGCCCCACTGTTGACAAAAAATTTCGCCGATGAATTTAGAAATTTTCTGTCTTCCCACACTGAACAGTCCTGCTGTACAACGTACCTTTTCGATCCCCTTCTGCTTTCACTATTACGCATCACAAAGCTGTCTCTTCGATTCTGAGCTGTCTTCACTATTTCACCTCGTAAAGCTACCCATTTATCTTCTACTGAACCCTTTTCCTCTGTTTTAGTCAATCATTGCCTTATGACCCCTCTGAAACTCTCAAAAACCTCTGGTTCCTTTTGCTTATTCTTGTCCTATTTCCTTAATTTGCTACCTTTTGCCAATTCCTTCAGTGTTCCAAGCCCGTCGGAATGCACAATGGACATGAATGGGTGTAGGTGATCAGACAGGATGCTTCTGTAGGTTTCACTTGTCAGAGTCGTATCTAGTACCAGGGTTCCCATATCACTCCAACCGTACACGCCTCACAACATTACAGAGCCTCCACCAGCTTCAACAATCCGCTGCTGACGTGCATGGTCCATGGATTCATGAGGTTGTCTCCGTACCCGTATACGTCCATCCGCTCGATACAATCTGAAACGAGACTCGTGCGACCACGCAACTTGTTTCCAGTCATCAACAGTCCAGGCGAGGCGTAAAGCTTTGTGTCGTGCAGTCACCAAGGGTACACGAGTGGGCCTGCGGCTCCGTAAGCCCATATCGAAGATGTTTCGTTGAATGGTTCTCACGCTGACACTTGTTGATGGCCCAGCATTGAAATCTGCATAAATTTGCGGAAGGCTTGCACTTCTATCACGTTGAACGGTTCTCTACAGTCTTCGTTGGTCCCGTTCTTGCAGGATCTTTTTCCGGTCGCAGCGATGTCGGACATTTGATGTTTTACTGGATTCCTGATATTCACGGTACACTCGTGAAATGGTCGTACAGGAAAATCCTCAATTCATCGGTACCTCGAAGATGTTGTGTCCCACCCCTGGTGCGTCGACTATAACATCACTCTCAAACTCTCTTAAATCTTGAAAACCTGCCGTTACAGCAGCAGTAACACACCTAAAAAACTGCGCCCGACACTTGTTGTCTTATACTGGGTGTTACAAAAAGGTATGGCCAAACTTTCAGGAAACATTCCTCACACACAAATAAAGAAAAGATGTTATGTGGACATGTGTCCGGAAACGCTTAATTTCCATGTTAGAGCTCATTTTAGTTTCGTCCACCTACGCTCAATGGAGCACGTTATCATGATTTCATACGGGATACTCTACCTGTGCTGCTAGAACATGTGCCTTTACAAGTACGACACAACATGTAGTTCATGCGCGATGGAGCTCCTGCACATTTCAGTCGAAGTGTTCGTACGCTTCTCAACAACAGATTCGGTGACGGATTGGTAGAGGCGGACCAATTCCATGGCCTCCACGCTCTCCTGACCTCAACCCTCTTGACTTTCATTTATGGGAGCATTTGGAAGCTCTTGTCTACGCAACCCCGGTACCAAATGTAGAGACTCTTCGTGCTCGTATTGTGGACGGCTGTGATACAATACGCCATTCTCCAGGGCTGCATCAGCGCATCAGGGATTCCATGCGACGGAGGGTGGATGCATGTATCCTCGCTAACGGAGGACATTTTGAACATTTCCTGTAGCAAAGTATTTGAAGTCACGCTGCTACGTTCTGTTGCTGCGTGTTTCCATTCCATGATTAATGTGATTTGAAGAGAAGTAATAAAATGAGCTCTAACATGGAAAGTAAGCGTTTCCAGACACATGTCCACATAACATAGTTTCTTTCTTTGTGTGTGAGGAATGTTTCCTGAAAGTTTGGCCGTACCTTTTTGTAACACCCTGTATAGGCGTTGCCGACCCCAACACCGTATTCTGTATTTGAATAAGCATGCCTATACCAGTTTCTTTGGCGCTGTAGTGTACCGGGTGATCGAAAAGTCAGTACAAATTTGAAAACTGAATAAATCACGCAGTAATGTAGATAGAGAAGTACCAAATGACACACATGCTTGGAATGACATGGGGTGTTATTAGAACAAAAAAAAAAGTTCACAAAATGTGCGACAGATGGCGCTGGACAGCAAAACGTCAGTGATTGCGCATGACAATCGCGTATAAAAGGAGCTGTAATGAGAGAGAGAATCAAATGCGCCAGCAGTAGCAGCATGTTGACGTTACCTGAAAAGGCGCTTTTAAAAAAAAAATGGCTCTGAGCACTATGGGACTTAACATCTATGGTCATCAGTCCCCTAGAACTTAGAACTAATTAAACCCAACTAACCTAAGGACATCACACAACACCCAGCCATCACGAGGCAGAGACAATCCCTGACCCCGCCGGGAATCGAACCCGGGAACCCGGGCGTGGGAAGCGAGAACGCTACCGCACGACCACGAGATGCGGGCAAAGGCGCTTTTAGTGAAGCTGTATTATCAGAATGGGGAATGTGCTAGTTCAGCGTTACGATCCTATCGCCATAGCAACGGGTAAAGGTCCGTTGACAAATGCAGTTGTGGCGTGAATGATTTCGACGTTCGAAGCCACGTGTTGTTTAGACGGTAGACCCCGTAGTGGCAGACCGAGCACAAGGCGTAATGCTGCTGAGACCAGAAAGAAATGGAGACTGTAGCGGGTTCGTCTATGTACGGGGAAGTCAGCGCTCGTGCAGTCGCACGCCGCACCGGCATTCCATACACTACTGTTTGGTTGGCACTGAGGCGTACCCTCCGATGCTATCCGTACAAAATCCATCGGCATCATGAACTGTTACATGACGATTTAGTGAAGCGGAGGGCATTTGCGGAGTGGGCGTTTCAAAAGATGGCGGAAGATGACGATTGGTTGAGTAACGTGTTGTGGACCGACGAAACTCATTTCACGCTCCGAGGGTCTGTCAACGCCCACAACTGCAGAATTTGGGGTACCGAAAATGCTAGATGTGTCTTGGAAACTTCATTGCACGACGAGAAAGTCACGGTATGGGTTGGATTTACCCAATCTATGTTATCGGGCCTTTTTTCATCGAGGAAATGCGTGATTCTGGATTTGTAACTGCTACCGTGACGGGTGAGAGGCACGCCGATATGTTACAGAATCGCATCATCCCCAGCCTGGCTGATAAACACCTGCTGGAACGTACGATGTTTATGCAGGATGGTGCTCCACCACATATTGCTAGACGCGTGAAAGATCTCTTGCCCGCATCGTTTGGTGATGATCGTGTGCTCAGCCGCCACTTTCGTCATGCTTGGCCTCCCAGGTCCCCAGACCTCAGACAGTGCGATTGTTGGCTTTGGGGTTACCTGAAGTTGCAGGTATTGTGATCGACCGACATCTGTAGGGACGCTGAAAGACAACATCCGACGCCAGTGCCTCACCATAACTCCGGACATGCTTTACAGTGCTGTTCACAACATTATTCCTCGAAAAAAATTCAAATTCAAATGGCTCGGAGAACTATGCGATTTAACTTCTTAGGTCATCAGTCGCCTAGAACTTAGAACTAATTAAACCTAACTAACCTAAGGACATCACACACATCCATGCCCGAGGCAGGATTCGAACCTGCCACCGTAGCGGTCGCTCGGCTCCAGACTGTAGCGCCCAGAACCGCACGGCCACTCCGGCCGGCTTATTCCTCGACTGCAGCTATTGTTGAGGAATGATGGTGGACATATTGACCACATCCTGTAAAGAACATCTTCTTTGCTTTGTTTTACTTTTTTATGCTAATTATTGCTATTCTGATCAGATGAAGCGCCATCTGTCGGACATTTTTTAAACTTTTATATCTTTTAGGTTCTAATAATACCCCATGTCATTCCAAGCATGTGTGTCAATTTGTACCTCTCTATCTACATTATACCGTGATTTATTCAGTTTTGAAATTCCTACTAACTTTTTGAACACCCGGTAAATCAAGAAAGATAGAGGATCCAGTGGTATCGTCCAGTTTACAGCGGCCCGGTTAGATTCAAATTTTTCCAAATACAACTTTCAGCCTCTCGCTCTCAGATGGCGTGATCTTAGTTTCAGGTTTGAAGTACCGTACATAATTATACAGCAACAGAGAATGCAATTGCCACATGTTTTGGAAGTAATCGTCCGCGTATTTTCGCAGGACAATCCGCCGTCAGTGAACACTTTCGGAACTCGCACTCTTAGCTGGATACAACTCCTCATTTTGTTGACGCGGCGACCCTGGAATTCCACGAGACACATTTGCTGCAGCTCTTGACAAGCTGGCTTTCGCCCTCTGGGTACGACCACTGAGACGCTTTGTGGCGCCTCGGCGGCCGCAGCGCGGCTCCGCTTCGTTAGCGCTCTTGAGGTGCCGGCAGGGCCCCTCCACGGCGCTACGTGATCGTCTTGCGCCGAGGGGCGCTGATGAATCCGCTACAGGCAGGCAGCGCGTCGCTATTGGCTCGGCCAACCTAATCGAAACACTGGCTTAATGAACGTGCCACGGGCAGAAGGGCCGCATGATTGCCCGTATTGTCGACTTGACCCCTGAATACAAATTCACGTGACCAGCTTGCGGAACGGTAATTACGAACAAGAACTGCGACACGCGGTCTAGATACTTTCTCATTTTATTAAACTGCACCATTGTGCTGCAACATGCTCTTTAAACGCCACCAGTAAAGCTATGAAAACTCTGTTTGTGTATCGGAGCCAGAACATTAACTGAAAACGAGATAGTTAAATTAAAATATGCTTGTAGTTAAAAAGGGCCATTTGTTTTTCTTAAAATTTACCACGCGCTGTAGTAAACGAGAGTTTGTAATTGGCTAAAACTGTCTTTTGCATTGGTACTGAAACTATGATTTTTCATTCTCTCTGTGGCCTTAACCAATTACAGTGTAACCTTAATTGATGGATGCAAACATTGGGACTAGCCGTCTTCTACACATATTATACACTATGTGATCAAAAGTACCCGGACACTTGGCTGAAAATGACTTAAAAGTTCGTGGCGCCATAGATCGGTAATGCTGGAATTCAGGATGGTGGCCGGCCGCGGTGGTCTCGCGGTTCTAGGCGCGCAGTCCGGAACCGTGCGACTGCTACGGTCGCAGGTTCGAATCCTGCCTCGGGCATGGATGTGTGTGATGTCCTTAGGTTAGTTAGGTTTCAGTAGTTCTAAGTTCTAGGGGACTGATGACCACAGCAGTTGAGTCCCATAGTGCTCAGAGCCATTTGAACCATTTTTTTTTTTTTCAGGATGGTGTTGGCCCACCCATAGCCTTTTTGACGGCTTCCACTCTCTCAGGCATACGTTCAATCATGTGCTGGAAGCATTCTTAGGGAATGGCAGCCTATTCTTCACGGAGTGCTGCAGTGAGGAGAGGTATCGATGTCGGTCGGTGAGGCTTGAAACGAAGTCGGCGTTCCAAAACATCCCAAAGGTGTTCTGTAGGATTCATGTCAGGACTCTGTGCACGGCAGTTCATTACAGAGATGTTATTGTCGTTTAAACACTCCGCCACAGGAAATGCATTATCAACAGATGCTCGACTGTGTTGAAAGGTGCAGTCGCCATCCCCGAATTGCTTTTCAACAGTGAGAGGCAAGGAGGTGGTTACTGTGGTGTCACCGCCAGACACCACACTTGCTAGGTGGTAGCTTTAAATCGGCCGCGGTCCATTAGTACATGTCGGACCCGCGTGTCGCCACTGTCAGTGATCGCAGACCGAGCGCCACCACACGGCAGGTCTCGAGAGACGGACTAGCACTCGCCCCAGTTGTACGGACGACTTAGCTAGCGATGCACACTGACGAAGCCTCGCTCATTTGCAGAGCAGATAGTTAGAATAGCCTTCAGCTAAGTCAATGGCTACGACCTAGCAAGGCGCCATTAGCCTTACATAGCTTGTATCTAAAGAGTCTCACTTGTATCGTCAAGAGCGATGTACCACAAGGATGGATTGAAGTTAAGTATTCCAGGAGCTACGTACTTTTCTTTATAGCATTCATTACGTATCCTATTTCAGACCTATCTTCTAGCCTGCGTGAGTTAGCGCGTGCTTTTCGGCTACTTCCGAGTGGCGTGGCTGTCTTGTTACGCCACAACAGTTACAACATCAATGTAGGCCTATTCTGTGATAGTGATACCCAAAACAACAAGGGGAGCAAGCCGCCTCCATGAAAAACACGACCACACCATAACACCACCTCCTCCGAACTTTACTCTTGGCACTACACACGCTGGCAGAGGACGTTCATCGGGCATTCGCCATAGCCACACACTGCCATCGGATCGCCACATTGTGTACCGTGATTCGTCTCTCCATACAACGTTTTTCCACTGTTCAGTCATCTAACGTTTACGCTCCTTACACCAAGCGATGCGTCGTTTGGCTTTTACGGGCGTGATGTGTCGCTTATGAGCAGCCGCATTACCATGAAATCCAAGTTTTCTCACCTCCCGCCTAACTGTCATAGTACTTGCAGTCAATACTGATGTAGTTTTGAATTCCTGTGTGATGGTCTGGATAGATGTCTGCCTATTACACATTACGACCCTCTTCAACAGTTGGCGTTTTATGTCAGTCAACAGACGAGGTCGGCCTATAGGCTTTTGTGCTGTACGTGTCCCTCTACGTTTCCAGTTCTTTATCACATCGGATACAGTGGACCTAGGGATGTTTAGGAGTATGGAAATCTCGCGTACACACTTACGATACAAGTGAAACTCAATCACCTGACCACGTTCGAAGTCCGCGAGTTCCGAGGGCAACCCCATTCTGCTCTCTCACGATTTCTAATGACTGCTGTAAAGGAGACCGCTTATAAAACACAAATACAACCAATTCTTGACTACTGCTCGAGCGTTTGGGATCCCTATCAGGTTGGATTGAGGGAGGACATAGAAGCATTTCAGAGGCGTGCTGCTAGATTTGTTACTGGTAGGTTTGATCATCACGCGAGTGTTACGGATATGCTTCAGGAACTCGGATGGGAGTCTCTGGAGGAAAGGAGGCGTTATTTTCGTGAATCGCTACTGAGCAAATTTATAGAACCAGCATTTGAGGGTGACTGCAGTACAATTTTCCTGCCGCCAACTTATATTTCGCGGAAAGACCACAAAGATAAGATAAGAGAGATTAGGGCTCGTACAGAGGCATATAGACAGTCATTTTTCCCTCGTTCTGTTTGGGAGTGGAGCTGGGAGAGAAGATGCTAGTTGTGGTACGAGGTACCCTCCGCCACGCACCGCATGGTGGATTGAGGAGTATGTATGTAGATGTAGATGTAGACTGAGGTTGCTGATATGGAGTACCTGGCTGTAGGTGGCAGCACAGTGCACCTAATATGGAAAACGTATGTTTTTTGGGGTGTTCGGACACTTTTGGTCGCACAGTGTATGTTGTGTGTAGCTTTGTTCACAATGGTAAGGTGAGGTGGGCTACATAATGGTGTGGCAAGTTGTCGGAGGGAGATCTACTTATTTTGTATTCCTCCAATCATACGAAGACTTAATACAAACAATGCAGCAAAAAATAAAATCCAGCTATTACAATAACAACAATGATGACGCTCTCTGAACTAAGCACGAACAGTGGTGTCATTGCGAAAAGGCTCCAAGTACAAGTGGGATGTCTGGCTGCCGCCGGCTGTCCTATATTGCAGTGGCAGAGGGCGCTTGTGGTGACCCGCTGGAGGTGTGGCTCAGTGGGCATACACAGTTGGATCTGCCAGACCAAACGTGACCGCCATTGCCATCCTATGGAAACTTCCAGTTCTACTGCCAACTTCTACACCAGTAGGGTGGTATCGATAAGTGATACCATCTTTCTTTCTTTCTTTCTCTGGGCCTTTTGTTCCTCTCCAACGCGGTGTCGGCTTTGTTATTACGGATTTGGCAATGTAAATTGCTGAGGGTAGCCGGATGCCCTTCCTGACGTCACCCCGAACGCTCTGGGGCGGAAGTAGTGTACCCCAGCTGTCTGCATCTAGTGTAAGTCATGAAATAGTGCGAACGTTTTCAAATGTCTGTGAGTCGGGTAACTTAGGCGGAACTTAGGGACCAGCCCGGTATTCACCTAGCGGGATGTGGGAAACTGCATAAAAACCACATCCGGGCTGGGCGGCATACCGGCGCGCCTACCCGAGTCCAGGAAGCAGCGCATCAGCGCTCTCGGCTACCCTGGAGGGTCACGTGATACCATATTATATGCTATTAATTTTGGGCTAGGAAGTAGTTATTGAAAAACCGACTGGCTAAAACCGATGTTGGTATTATAGTTCTGAATAACAGTTTGGTCTAGGCTATAAGAGGTGCTTTTTATTTTTACTAATAACCGAGTAATGAAGGCGAAATATCAATTAGCTATAGCAGCAGTGCTAAATTTTTTTCGTTTTCATGCGAGCTTTTTTAAAGAAGTAAATTTATTCACAAAATTTGCATTGATTTGAAGTATTGCGTTACTATATAAAATGAAATCAGTGCTTTTTAATAACAGTATCGACACAAAAAACAATAAACGCATGTAATAAGGCAATATGAGAGACAATAATGTTTCTTAAATATAAACGTAGGCTTCCACGGGGCAGGAAATCGACCGAAACATCAGGTAGTAGGAAACACTGCTGCTAAGAAGAGAATGGTCTTGCCTTTTTGAAGAGATGCAGGGACACTGGTGTAACACTGGTGTAATGCCAAAATTCTTATGGCTGACGTCTCAAATAAAATTGGACAAGGCGAAAAATATCTGTGTACAAGCCAGCAAAGCTTTGTTACAGGAAAGGATCCACCACATTCGAGTAGGTCTCGACACAAACAACAGGAAACTTTGTGAACTGCACCTTTTCCTTGCTGGAAAGCTGTACATAGTTGACTGGGAGAAGATCGACGTGTTAACCTTTCAACAGGCCACAAGTTAGAGTGGTAGTTCCGCCCTCCATCAGATGACGAAGTTCGACAAACTGCGGCAGAAAATCGCCGAGGAAGGACTGATGATGGGCACTCGACGGACATCTTAAGCAATGCAGCCACACAAATTCTGGCTAATTTCGCAGTAGAACGAAAACGACTCCCAAAAGAAGACATCATCGAATCTGTCGGGGCTTCGATTCGTCATTTGCCCCAAGCTGAGGTGGAGAAGATTAGACAAGAAACGGTACGGGTCCTGACCCACGAAAAACCCCAGAAACATAATACCGGCAAGGAGAAACGTCCTGCTATGTTGGTATTTTAGTTCTGAATAACAGTTTGGTCTAGACTGAAGAACAGCTCTCATTTAGTAATAACACGAGCAGACAAGGGAAATGTGACCGTTGTGTTGGACACGGAAGATTATAACAAACGAATGGAGGATCTTCTGAGTGAATCAATTTATAAGAAAATTAAGGGAATTCTTACGGCTAAGATAATCAAATCGACGCAAGCACTGCTAAAGCATACTAGAATGAATTTCGACGCGCCAGAAGATTCATCCCACAAGTTCCACAGGCACCATGAAAATATGATGTACCGAAGGTCCATAAAGAGGCCTTTCCTTTACGACCGATTGTTAGTATCATAAATTCACCGACGTACAGTCTAGTAAAGAACTGTCTCCAAAGCTCCGACATTTGGTGGGCGACACAAATTCGTACGTTAAGAACTTCACCCATTTTGAGAAACTTTTAAAAGAAAAGTGTATCTCGGCTACAGACCTTATGGTTAGCTTCGTCGCGAAGTCATTATTCACGAATGTACAGGTAGAAGACAGCATGAACATCTTGGAGGAACGCATGGCACTCGATATCTACGATCTAGTGCGCCACTGTCTAACGATCATCTGTTTAAGGTGGATAGGGGAATTTTATGAACAAACAGACGGTGTAGCTGTGGGATCCCCTCCCTCACGTGTTGCAGCAGACCTCTTTATGGAAGCATTTGAAGTAACAGCGCTAGAGTCCGAACCATTACGCCCAAAATGTTAGCTCCGATATGTTGACGCTACTTTCGTTATCTAGCCACATTGGGAGGAAGAGCTACGAAATTTCCACTAACATCTCAACCAGCAGCACAGCAAAATCCAATTCACTATGGAGATAGAAAATAATGGGGTGCTGCCTTTCTTCGACTTGAAAGTTTTCAGAAAGCCTGATGGTTAACTGGGCTATGGAGTATGTAGGAAGTTAACCACTACTGACAGGTACCTGCATGCCTTCTCGCATCGTCACCCTACACAGAAGAAATCCGCCCCGCACACTTTAACCCAGAGGGCTCACTGGATCAGCGATGAGGAACATCTAAACGGTGAACTACAAAACCTCAAGTCCACGATTTGTGCCAGTGGTTACGGAATAAAAGTAATAGATAAAGCTGTGGCGACAAAGAATTAAGGCAATACAGGAGAGAAAAAGGAAGAACAAGACATCGCTCTGTTACCATATGTTCAAGGTTTCACTGAACGGCTCGGCAAAAATCTCCGCCGAGCCGGCATCAAGCCCATTTTGCGGTTGACAAACTACATGCTGCTGGAGTTTACGAAATCAGGTGCAAATGTGGATTAGTGTATGTAGGCGAGACGGGGCGACCGATCAGCACACGGATATCTGAACACGATAGATATATCCGACTAAGACAGCACACCAAGTCAGCGATGGCAGAACACCAGGCCGAGTGCGGCAAACAGATTGATCTTGGTGAAGCACGCGTACTGGCGAAACAGCCTCTTACTTTCAGAAGGAAGATTAGAGAGGCAATAGAAATAGCCAAACGACCGACCGAGATGAACAGAGAAGAAAGGTACCGACTTCCAACGTCTTGGCTGCCAGAAATAACAGCGTTACGGGATGACAGCTCACGTGGAGCAACCCATACAGACGCGCGGGAGACCGCAGCGGCCGCAGGTACATATAGTAGGGGCGTGCCTCAACCGGCGCTAGAAAGCAGGAAAATGACGCCACGTCACAGCTGCGGACTGATTTTCCATTCGCCGATTTCCACCAATCACAAGCAGCGATGCAAACACCAATCAAAACGTCGGGTTTCCACCAATGAAAATAAATAATAAAACACCAGTAAACTCTTCTACTATTTCTCCCCTTCATCCTAAACAGCCTATCAGAATTAGATAACAACCATGTGCGCAGATATATAAGAAACAAAATTTTCTCATCCAGCAGTAAACAAAAACACCCTGAAGAAGATACCTTCCAACAGGGACCGAAACGTCGGTAGTTTTATGTATACTGACATGCGGTCACAAACCCAGAAAAATTGTATTTAATAATGTTTCTGTTAACGCCTGTTTCGGCTTAAGCTACACGTGTGAGTGCAGTGTTCGAGATTTGCCTCCACCTGGTCTATACCGTGCTTTCTGGCTATCGTTGTCAGATATCCTTTGTACTGCAGAATGGCACCAACCATAGTCGCGAAATATTTTTACGAAGTGACGTACCAATGAAGTACAAATCATCATTTGCTTCAAAAAATTTGTCTTTTATTTCTATGAAATAATAAAAGTGAAGAGAAATTATGGTAACAGTAATAATTTTAAAAACCTAATAATTCATTCACAGAATATAATAAAAATACGTAGCTGATAAGCTGCCTATGGCTACATAATACTTGTAAGCCTTTTCTGCGTGTAGCCCTTGTAAACGTACAAATTGACATGAAAAACATTCTTCACGCTCAGTTTTCGCCCTCTGCCTCTGTTTTTAATGCCCACATAGTGGTATGATTCCCCATAGCAACGTCATTTTCGAGCAGAGTTTTAAAATGTTAGAATTAGTAGGATACCGTTGGTGATTTTTCTTCAGAATTCAAGCACACGCCACATTTCGAAAAAAGCATCGAATCTTGTATGGACTAAGTTGTCTTTTATTTGCCTATTTATCACTTTTAAGATAAACAGGATCAAAATATAGTCACAAATTTTTAATCTTTGTTTGATATCCACGTTTATTACTCCAAATAATAGGAATAAAGAACCAAAAATCGGTTTTTAAGGAAATCTGTTATTCTGAGCACTTTTAAGAGTCTCATTAAACTGGCATGAGGAAGAATTGATAAAACTGTAAACCTACTTGGTAGCACACGAATATTTACTACCGTAAACAAAACAGTAATACAGTTGAAATGGGAAGGAAATGATAATGGCATCTATATTTGAATCTTCACTGCACTCGGGGAGAGATAGTTAGTTAAATCTGTATGATGACCATCATTCTCATCACCATAGGTATGGCACAAGAAAAATAAAATACGAAGAAGACTTCTAAAACGTTGCTCAACTGTGGACCACGCTTGCAGATAAGACTGAGAGGGCACACTGAACATATAGATAGTAAGACAGCTTCTTTAGAGCCATGGGGGAGTGTCACGGAGAAGCTATATAACCTTAACTGGCAGACACTTGAAGATAGACATTAACCATCCCCCACAGCCTAATTACAAAGTTTCGAGAACAAGTTTTAAGTGGATAATGTACTACAACCCCTTGCGAATCGCCGCAGTAAGACTCGAGAGGGCCAGATTAGACTAATAAGATCGCACACAGTTGATTCTAAGCAATCATTCTTATCACGGACCACACATGGATGGACTGCGAAGTAGCCCTAATGTCTCCTACGGCATGCAGTCCACAGCGGGTTGCAGATCGTAGATGCAGATTAAGCTATTGATTTCCATTGCTTGGCCTACCTCGGTGGCACAGTGGTTCTAGACGCTTCAGTCCGGAACCGCACGACTGCTACGGTCGCAGATTCGAATCCTGCCTCGGGCATGGATGTATATGATCTCCTTAGGATAGTTAGATTTAAGTAGTTCTAAGATCTAGGGGACTGATGACCTCAGATGTTAAGTCCCATAGTGCTCAGAGCCATATGAACCATTTTTTTCCATTGCTGAGAAATGAGTCCTCCAGCAGAAACTATGCATTACGTTCAGTTGCGCATATCCATTTTGTTCTTGCATGTGTTCACTTACCTCATGATATCGAGCAAGGAACTTCTTTGTTTCATAGACAATCCATTCACATAGCAACTTGTCCCAAACATGTGCATTTTATTTTCAAACTTCCTGGCAGATTAAAACTGTGTGTCGGACCGAGACTCGAACTCGTGACCTTTGTCTTTCGCGGGCAAGTGCTCTACCAACTGAGCTACCCAAGCACGACTCACGCCCCGTCCTCAAAGCTTTACTTCTGCCAGTACCTCGTCTCCTATCTTCCAAACTTAACAGAAACCGCTACCATATTTATTTTATTTAATGCATTTATTAACGTCATCGTATTTGATCTACATTCTAGTCGTGAATCAACCATCACTTCCTACAGTGATAAATCAAGGTTTGTTGTTGTTGTGGCCTTCAGTCCGAAGACTGGTTTGAGGCAGCTCTCCATGTTACTCTATCCTGTCCAAGTTTCTTCACGCTTCTAAAGTACATTTTCATATTACGGAGACGCCAATGTATTTATTAAAACTGTTTCCATGTTTTGACACATTTTAAGCAGACATATTTAGATCCATAAACAATAAACAATTTAGCAAGCTCTGTAAATCTTGCATGTAATTTATAAAATATTGTTGATAGTATGAAACAAAAATTTCTGCAACGCGATGCTTAAAGTTCCCAGTCTCGTTAAGGGGCATAAATTGGCAGTAACTAAAAAAAAAATTGTTTGGTAGACATCATATATGTCAAAAAAGTTTAGTATTACCATCTGGTAATGTCCATAAAGTAATAAGTGGATACATTTAGGCCTAAATGTGCACTTTTGTTATGGGTTTTACATTAAATGTTCATACCTCAGTCTCATAAGTAAGAAACTGGTCGTTCACGCTTTTCGTAAAATTACCACTTCAGAAGTATACAAGTCTTACTTTTCCAAACACAATTTACTATGTACTAATCAGCCAGAACATTACGACCACCTACGAAACAGCCGGTATGTCCACTTCGGCACGGATAACAATGACGACGCTGCGCGGAGTAGCCGCGCGGTCTGTGAAGCCTTGTCACAGTCCGCGCAGCACCTCCGTCGGAGGCTCGAGTCCTCCCTCGGACATGAGTGTGTGTGTCGTCCTTAGCGTAAGTTAGTTTAAGTTAGGTCAAGTAGTGCGTAAGCTTAGGGACTGATGACCTCAGCAGTTTGGTCCCATAAGACCTTACCACAAATTCCCAAAACAGCGGCGACGGGTGCTGGCGTGCAAGCAGTGAGGCCTTGGTAGATTGCTGGAGGGAGTTGGCACCACATTTGCGCACAAAAGCCGCCTAACTGCCGCAAAATCCGGTGGAGGGGGACGATGAACTCTGACGTCTCGTTCAATCACGTCCCAGATGTTTTCGATCGGGTTCAGTTCTGGCAAGTTGGATGCACTCACTCCGTCTTCAGGCCACAAGTGGCCCATCGGGACCGTCCGACCGCCGTGTCATCCTCAATGAGGATGTGGATAGGAGGGGCGTGTGGTCAGCACACCGCACTCCCGGTCGTTATGACGGTTTTCTTTGACCGGAGCCGCTACTATTCGGTCGAGTAGCTCCTCAGTTGGCATCACGAGGCTGAGTGCACCCCGAAGAATGGCAACAGCTCATGGCGGCCCGGATGGTCACTCAACCAAATACCGGCCACGCCCGACAGCGCTTAACTTCGGTGATCTGACGGGAACCGGTGTATCCACTGCGGCAAGGCCGTTGCGTGGCAAGTTGGATGGCCAGCACATAAATTATAACTAGACCTCTTGTTCCTTAAGCCAGTCCATCAGACTCCTAGCCTTATGACATGTCACTGCCGTCAGGAATCATGATTCTCACGAAGGGGTGTAAGTGGTCTGCAACCAGTGAACGATACTCCTTCGCCGTCATGGTGCCTTCCGCGAGGCCCACTGGGCACATGGCTCCCAAGTGAATGTTGCCCAGAGGATAACGGAGCCGCAGCCAGCTTGTCTCCGCCCCGCAGTAGCGATGTCAAGGAGCTCTTCGCCTGGAAGACGTAGAAATCACGCCCTCCTATCGGCATTATAAAGGAGGTATCGGGATTCATCAGATCACGCAACGCTTCGCCATTGTGCCAACGTCGAGTGCCAATGGTCACGTGTCCTATTTTAGTCGTAAGTCGTAGTTACCGATATCGTGGTGTTAACATTGGCACATGCATGGATCGTCGACTGCGGAGGCCCATCGTTAGGAGTGTTCGGTGCAATGTGTGTTCAGGCAAATTTGTACTCTGCCCAGCGCTAATGGCTGATGATGTTAGGTCCATCGCAGTTCGCTGTCTGTCGTGTTTCACCAATCTGCCTAACCTGCGACGTCCGAAATCTGTAATGAGAGGCGGCCGTCCATCCTCGCCATGTCTCGACGTGGTTTCACCTCGTTTTCGCCAGGTGTTGAAGACATTCACCACAGCATTCCTCGAAGACTCGAGAAGTCGTGCAGTTTCCGAAATGCTCGTACCGAGCCCCCGTGCCATTACAATCTGCCCTCGGTCAAACTCAGGTAGACTGCGCGCTCTCCCCTTTCTACACATGGACAGCACGCTCACTACATGCACCGTGCGTGTGTCTGACCGGCAGTCATTCCTCGCCAGGTGAGTTGCTATCTCCTGGAGAGGTTTATATCGATAGTAGGTGGGTGGTCGAGATACTTTTAATCGTATTTATTTTGTTGTCAATTCCATTTCCTTTTTCGCTGTCTTAAATATAGAAATTCATCAACTGTTCCTTTGAGTCATTCCTTAATTTCCAATGTTTTGTTCCACTTATATATTTCTTTTCTCGTATTATAACTGATCTTAAGTACTAATTGCAACGTGCCCTGTTAACGTCATCGAGGCGCTGCTGATGTGTCTCGGCACTAAAGGAAAACAGTACGACGTCACCCCCAACGTAGGCGATTCATACATGTTATATTGAATTATGGTTTTTGGAGTAGCTATAACAAGATAGCGTTTTCAGCTAATTATCTAATTAATGGCTATCACTACTTACTAATCTACCCACCCATTCTAGTACAGACCTGAGCCTTGGCCTTTACTTCTATTACTATGAACAATTAAAGATACTAACTATAAACATCTGTATATTCAGACTGTTTAATTTACGGAAAGCAGCATGTAGCAATCAAAATTAAGAGTAACAGTAGACTTTTTATAGAGGCTCCTTTCTTGTCATTATTCGGTCAAAATATGTACCATCCAATCTACGGCCTTACGCAGAGAGGGGGCCACGGAGGATCTAGTCCTAATTAATTGTGGTGGTAAAGATATGTGGTTGGTATTCCTGCCTAGTAAGATTCCTATGGACTCACCACTTAGCCAACTAACTGGTTGCCCCGTCCACGTCCTAAGATTATATAGCAAGCCAGGGTGCAAATAGTAACTGAAAGTTGTATTTGCATTTGTGAATGTAGGATGCTGCCGCAATCTGGAATTGTGTAGTGAAATTAATATATTATCAGTGTCAGGTCGAAGTTCTGGGTTGTTTGAGTAAGAGACACGATCTGCACAGCTGCCATTACCTTCCAATGTCGTTTACGTACGAACTCTTTTGGTTAGGTTTTTCCGTGACTTCTAAAATATCGAATGAAACAGCAACTTCAGTAAACAGGAAATATGAGTAACAACGCCCTCAGTCACAATTTTTTCGTGTTTTATTGAATCACATTATGTATTCTGAAACCTGTGGGTCCATCGTCAGGTGCAAATCGTTTTAATACACTTTTGCTCTTGAGTGAGGTTATGGGAAATATGTGTACCTGTTACGAGATGGCTGGACGTTACGTTCAATATTTTTCGAATGAAATTAAGGAAAGTATGATGAGAGCCGCGAAACACGGTGAGAAACTTACACTTCACAACACTTACACTTCAACAACAACAACCACTTCACAAATGCAGTTAACATGAGATGGCAAAGATGATATTTATCATGGCGTGTCAGATTTTGAGACTCGCTGATGTTGTTAGGTATCTCTCGGGAGGACACCTTTTCCACAGCTAATGAAAAACCGATTGTCCTGCAGTTTTCGGTATGTCAAAGGGTGCTTCTATCTCACGAGCACCCGAGATTAACAAGCGAGTTCGGTCGACCTTCACGAAATTTTGCAAACAAGTTGTAAATAGCGTTTTTTGAAGGTGAATTATTACAAAAAGTTGACCTTTGTGGTTAGAGGTATTGCTGGTGAGTCTACAGACGTCGTTATAATCATTCAACCAAAACCCTCACATGATATTTCCGTATTTTCACAATATGTTTCTTTAAATGCTCATTGTAAATAGATTGCTTGGCTGAATTCTGATCTTCCTTTGTTGTAACAATAACAAGTGGTACATTTTAAAACAACAATACTCACATCTCAATAGCAGCATGTAGTAATTGTTTGCACAGGTTGGTAGCTCATTGGGTTGATGTGTAATATCTGAAGCAACGCCATTCTTGAGAGGAAGTTTGAATAATTTGAATTTGTGAGGAATTTGACTGCACACTAAAAAACCGTTTAACTTCTGTTTATGATTATTTTACAAATTTGATATAATTTCCTTTACTGTCTGTATAAGATGTAGGGTTAGCTTCTTTCTTGTCCATTATTGTTCGTAGACTTTTCCCAGTGACCGAGCGAAAGCTTTGTGGAAATCAACAAAATCAACTTTTTTTATTTATTCGCGTCGTTTTTCTAGAATTCTTGCAAAGGTGAAACTATTACACTTCGATGAGCGTCTCTTCCAAAATCCACCTTGTTCTTCTCCCAGGAATAGATTTGCTATTGCTCTCAAGCAATCATTTAATATTTTGAGTACATTTATGAACTATGAGACATATATTTCTGTACTTGTTAAAAACATTTCTTAATCCTTGTTTGATTACGTCTGCGGTCTTCCAATCAGCAAGAAGCTACTAATATCATTAGCATTTATCGAATTTCTTGAAATATGGCTTAAAATTAAATACTCTTTACAACTTTGTGACGTAGGTTTTCACCTGAATTTTAAACTACGCCGCGTAATTTTTTTACGTATTTTTGTGCTGCTGTGCCCATCAAGCAGAGAGGAGTTCTTGAGTTCATTACGACTTTTCTCTTTTTATTCACAATTTACATCTGTATCGCCCAAAATCCATTTAATCTCCAAACTAGATCACAGCCTACCGTACATTAATATATCGTCAATACTACATGCAGTATTCAGTGGGAGAGGGAGTTGATGGGGTAGTGGTCAGGGGGTGAGGAGGGTGTAGGCAGGGTTTGGGGCGAGACAGAGTAACGAGAGAAATAGCGCGCTACATAGAAACCAGTGGTACGTGCTCAGCACTGATCCCGGACACATGGATCTAACACAGAGACCGCGCGCCCGCTACCTATAGTGGGTGCGAGTCGTTGTTAGCGACGTGGAGGCTCATCACAGCGAACCCGGCGAACGTCGTTAGCACTGGAGACAATGGTGTTAGCGTCATTACTAACGGCGCCGCGCTCTGTATGCGGGTGCCCTGTAATCCTCGGCGCTATGAGCATTGCTCGGATTTTCCCAGAAACGCAGAGTCGCTGTCGGTCGTCGCTGACAGCTACCTGCGACTGACAATCGGATCAGAAGCATCAAAGCTCTGCGACAGGGCACCGTGGGGAGGCCTAGAAACAGTAGAAATGGGGCTGATTCTAGAGAGTTTTCAAGTTCTGTATTTGATTCCATGATACAATTATAGTTGCCTTAGATTTATCAGGACAGTAAAGCGTTCCGCACCTACGAGTATTTCCAGCATCCGGATGTTGCAGGATACTACAACATTAGCAGAAATCGCTCTGATACCACGCAACGCCACCTATATAATGGTCACAACTAGGCGAGGAAATGAGCCAACCAGTCTGTCCATATATCTAATATCCAACTGAAGCGACCCGTTGATGATTAGGTACCGCATTTCATACAAATGACTGATTTTGATAGCTACGTTTCACCACCTGTTTCATATAGTCCCAGACATTTTGTGTACGATTAATATCGGGGCAGTAGACCTCTGATAGGGTGCTTGGTTGTTGTTCAAACCAGAAATGCAGCCCTGTGAGCACTGCTGTTGTCGTCTTGGAATAGGGGCGGCGTACTAATCATGAAGATGGAGAAGAAAGACAAACACTTTGTTAACGAGAATGTTGAAATAAGCTTCCTGATTCAAGCCATAGACACCTGAATCAGTAGGGCCAAATCGTAGTAAGGAAGCCCCCCCCCCCACACACACACACACAGACACACACCCTCCACACACATCGAGTTGAATGCCTTCTGAGACTGTCGGTGAACACGCTTTGCATTGTTTCAAATAGGGCAAAACTGCGACGACATGTTACACGACGGAGGGTACCTTGTATCACTACTACTCATTTCGCCGGCCGGAGTGGCCAAGCGGTTCTGGGCGCTACAGTCTGGAACCGTGAGACCGCTGCGGTCGCAGGTTCGAATCCTGCCTCGGGCATGGATGTGTGTGATGTCCTTAGGTTAGTTAGGTTTAGTTAGTTCTAAGTTCTAGGCGACTGATGACCTCCGACGTTAAGTCGCATAGTGCTCAGAACCAACCAACCAACTACTCATTTCTTTTCCTGTTAAACAATCGGAACCGGAGCGAGGGAAAAACGACTACCTGTACGCCTCCGTGGCAATGCTAACTTCTCCTAATCTTCGTGGATTTTAGAGGGAAGGTTCGTTACAGCCAGTAGAATCGTTCTGCAGACAGCCTGAAAAGCCGCTTCTCTAAATTTTGTCAGCAGTATCCCGAGAAAAGGACGTCGTCTTCTCTCCCATTTGAGTTCACGAATTATCTCCCTGATACTTGCATACTGATGGCATCTACCGTAAGCGATCGTCTTACCATTAGGCTATCCGAGCAAGATTCACGGCCAGACTCTTCAAAATGGCTCAAATGGCTCTGAGCACTATGGGACTTAACATCTGAGGTCATCAGTCCCCTAGACTTAGAACTACTTAAACCTAACTAACCTAAGGACATCACACATATCCATGCCCGAGGCAGGATTCGAACCTGCGACCGTAGCAGCAGCGCGGTTCCGGACTGAAGCGCTTAGAACAGCTCGGGCACAGCGGCCGGCGGCCACACTGGCGTCAGTCATGTGTCTACAACCTGTACTGGTAAATCCAGTATGTATATTTTCGGAAAGGCGTTTTTGGAGCATCATCATCGACCAGCTTTGCGAAAGAAGCGGCGACACTTTCTGCGCAACCCACCTATCATACTGCAAGACAATGCGCGGGCAAACACAGCGCAAGCTGTGGCTGCTCTTTTCGGTTGATGGGACTGCGAAGTACTGTACCATCCATCATACTACTCTGACTTAAGTCCTTGTGACTTTGATTTGATTCCGAAGATGAAGGAACCACTTCGTGGCATTCATTTCAACTCTGTTCCAGAGATTCGACAGGCAGTAGACCGTTCCATTCGCACCATCAATAGAACGGGCTCTGCTAACGTTATACTACGCCTTCCACATTGCTGTCAGCGGGTTCTACACAACGCTGGTGACTACTTTGAAGGACAGCTACAGGTGCAAACATGTAACTCTTTCGTATCGGTTGTGAACAAATAGTTGCCACTATTTAAATTTCTACCCTAGTATTTATGCGCCATCGCCGGGCAAACGATTTTCAGGTAATATATCTCGCCTGTACGGAATATACGTAATGGATGTTCGTGTACAGATTGTGGAGACATGGTTTGCGACATATGGAAGTTTGGGTCTGGCCGTGAGTCGTCCTCGGATAGGCTAATGGTAAGGTGACCGCTTACGATAAGTGTATCAATGTGACTGTCCCAAGCAATAAACTACTAACACTGTATTCGAATGTTACTGGACTGGCTTCACCACTGGTTTTATGCATTAATTTACACGTTTCTACATTTACAGCAAGCAGCCATTCGTCACACCAACTAGAAATTCAGTTAAAGTCATGTTGTATCCTCGTACAATCATTTAACGACAACGCATGCACATACACCACAACGTCATGAGCAAACAACCGCAAATTGCTGCTCACTCAGTCCGTCGGATCGTTTCTGTATATCGAGAGTAGGAGCCGTCCTACCACAATTCCGTGGGGTGCTCCCGAGGGTGCACTGGACTCTGATGAACACACGCCGTCGAAGAAATGTCGTGGTTTCTGTTACTGAAGAAGCCTTTGAGCCACTCACGTATCTTGGAACTTAAGCCACATGGTCCGACTTTTGTTAACAGTCTTCAATGGAGCATCGCGCCACACGCATTACAAAAATCTAAGAATAAGGAATCTACCTGTTGCTCTTGATCCATGGTTTGTAGCAGCATATCTCAGAAGCCATGTCGCAAAACATTGATTCTTCCCAAATACGTGTCAGAGGTGTCGAGAGATTTTTATCTGCGTGCGTAAGAGAAATAAGGTTTTTTAATTGCTCGCCGTCTGTTTATGTCTATATCTTCTCATTCAGTTCTAACGTAATAAATTTGTAAAATTTGTGTCTCATAGCCATTCCATAATAAAAAAAGTATTGTACTTTATGTGTTTGCTTTATCGTGTCTAGAAAAAATATTACATGTAGGTGTGTCGCGAAAGTCTGAACCGTACTTAGGGGTGTCCCAATGGAAGAAAAGCTTGAGAAAAGCAGGTTTGAAGGATATCATGCGAGGAAATGACAAGCTAAGGTTCACATGAGCGATGCTTTCGTGGTGGACACAATCTTTCTGCCTCAAGGAAATTCATTCTTTACGGATTCTGAATACGTTCAAGACCTCTGCTGCAAAGCGATGGTAAGGATATTGGTTTGAAATTATGTGGCCCCGTTATTTCACCCTTCTTGTATAGGGGAGTCACCGCGGTTTCTTCCCGTTACTTTGGCCTTTGTGCTGGACGAGAGATCAACGATAATTACAAGCTAAGTAAGTGTCGAGTTCCGTAGAGAACTGTGTGTAAAACCGAACTGGGATTCCACCCGGACCTGGCGATTTATTTTTGAGCTCTTTCATCCGCTTCTCTAAGCCAGGGATGTCTATTTTTATGACCCCCCTACGGGAGTCTCTGGGACAGTTGAACAACGGCAGGTTTTTACGGCACTCTGTGTGAAAGATTTTTTAAACACCAAGTTTAGAACTTCGGCCTCTCTTTTGCTGTCTTGTATTGCCACACCAAACGCGTCAACGAATGACAGGATAGAAGCCTTAGAACCACTTAGCTATTTTAAGTAGGATCAGTATTTTCTCGGTTTCTGGCAAGATCTTTCACTAAGGTATGGCCGTGGAAGTTGTTGTAGAGGCGCACGAATTTCTACCGACTATTACCTGCCGTCATCAGCGCGTTCTTTTTTGAAGCGAGAGTGCAACAGTCTCTGCTTTCTCAGCATTTTCCTAATATTACTACTAAACCACTATGGGTTTCTCCCGTACTTAGGCACTTATTCGGCAATCAGCTTAAGCGTCGCTCATAGTTCTTCTACGTTCATTCATTGTCCGAATGGGATGGTAACAAGTGCTAATCTGCTGCTCCTAGGCAAACTTCTTTCACGGGCTTCTTGGTGGAGTTATTAACTAAAATAACCATCGTCGCCATGATGACATGATCACTAATCGCCGTCTGTATACTGACATTGCCCATAAAGTGAGACGTGATGGAAAAGAAATTTCTTTGTAAAAGACACTAGATTTGCAGGAGATACACAGCATTCTTTATTGATTTACATACATTGCATGCAACTCAACTGGTCTTCTAGACTTACAGACGTTGTCACTGATGTGATCATAAGCTTTACCTTCAGAGATATGTGACAACATCGATGAATTTATGCTAGTAGAAAACACTAGACGAGGAAACCTCAATAAAAACAAAACTAGCATCGAATTGTCTTTAGGAAGTTTGACGCAATAAATTATATTTTCATAAAACCTAAACAATGTGATCAGCAACACTACCAGAAAAATTTCAATCTGATAACAATGAAAGGCTGATTCAAATTAGTTAAATGTAATAAAATGCTAATAATGAAGAGAGAGAATAGTAGCATCTAATTACTAGATTAACAGTAATATTCTGGAGCCATCACATCGTTAAAATACACCTTAAAACAAAAAACTAAAACAAGAGAAAGAAGACGCACCACGAAGGAATTCTCTGAATGGGACGGAAATCTGTATATGTGATGCACATGCACAGACAAACATACCACTACAATTTCAGAAAAATAGGATGATCTGTTCAACAGAAATTCCTTCACAAATTGAGGAAGTCAATAACGCGTTGGTCCAAATCTGGCCCATATGCGAGCAGATGTTTGGCTTGGTACTGATTGACAGAGTTGTTGGATGTCTCCCTGAGGGATATTGTGATAAATTCTGCTCAACTGGCACCTTAGATCGTCAAAATCCCGAGCTGATTGGAGGGCCTTGCCCATAATGCTGTAAACGTTCTGGCGGCTTCACTGCCCAAGGGAGGATTGAGGAAGCACGAAGACAAGCGGTAGAAACTCTTACTGTGTGCATGCGGGGATTACCTTACTAAAATGTAAGCCGGGATGGCTTGCCACGAAAGGCAACAAAACCGGGCGTATAACATCGTCGATGTACCGCTGTGCTGAAAGGTTGCAGTATATAGCTGCTATAGCGACTCTGCTATGAAAATAAATGAAAATCATTATCATTTACCGAACCGCGTGGCTGGCGACAGTCAGGTTGGTATCCCACTGCTGCCCGGGGAGTCTCGAGACACGTCTTCAGCCTGGGGTCTCATTGACATGAGTAGAATTCTCCTCAGTCGTGAGACCCTCTTCGAATTCAGCATTGACGACCAACGAAGGTGTGCCCGGTGACGCCCGGGACAGTGATGGGTTACGAACCTGACTGGTGCGTCGTTTTTTTCCTGGTACATCTAGATTTGTTGGAAGAACTCTGGGGAATTGCAGTGCGTTTGTAAAGGAAAACGCACACAGAACTTTCGTGTGACTTATTCTACAGTATTGTACTAGTGTTTCGAGTCCTTATCAGACAGCCATGACAAATACACGGCATATATTCAGAGACTTTCGACGCGCACTCATAGCTTAACAGACGTCCTGGTACTTAAACAGAAATCATTGGAAGAAAGTGAGGTCGTTATCGTGAAACTCCGTTGGATGAACTTAGAAAATCGGTATTCGAGGGTACTATGACCCAATTCTGCTGCGTTTACAGTCACTTGGAGACATAGTTTACGTTGCCTAGTTCATGAATGATACACAAAATTGCTATTATTGGTACGAATGCTCTCCATGACACGACACGCTGTACAATTGCTGCTGTGGTAGTACATATATAGATGTAAATGAGTTATCGGTTTGCTGAGAGAGAGAGAGAGAGAGAGAGAGAGAGAGTCTTGGGTATGGTTCAAATGGTTCAAATGACTCTGAGCACTATGGGACTTAACATCTATGGTCATCAGTCCCCTAGAACTTAGAACTACTTAAACCTAACTAACCTAAGGACATCACACAACACCCAGTCATCACGAGATAGAGAAAATCCCTGACCCCGCCGGGAATCGAACCCGGGAACCCGGGCGCAGGAAGCGAGAACGCTGCCGCACGACCACGAGCTGCGGACAATCTTGGGTATGAGAAAAGATATCGCTGAACATTTTACTTAAATTACTTCTGTTGTACATCGCACGCGGAAAGGTTGCCGAATGTATACAGTGACCGGAACTGAAGATGATGTATCTCAGACAGTTCATACGGCAGTAGGAGAAAGCGCCGGCCGGAGTGGCCGAGCGGTTCTAGGCGCTTGAGTCTGGAACCGCGCGACCGCTACGGTCGCAGGTTAGAATCCTGCCTCGGGCATGGATGTGTGTGATGTCCTTAGGTTAGTTAGGTTTAAGTAGTTCTAAGTACTATGGGACTGATGACCACAGCAGTTAGCCGGCCGCGGTGGCCGTGCGGTTCTGGCGCTGCAGTCCGGAACCGAGGGACTGCTACGGTCGCAGGTTCGAATCCTGCCTCGGGCATGGGTGTGTGTGATGTCCTTAGGTTAGTTAGGTTTAAGTAGTTCTAAGTTCTAGGGGACTTATGACCTAAGATGTTGAGTCCCATAGTGCTCAGAGCCATTTGAACCACAGCAGTTAAGTCTCATAGTGCTCAGATCCAATTGAGTAGGAGAAAGCGTGTGCGTCCTGCACGTAAGGAAACATTACGCAACTGGTTTTTCTTTTAGAAATTACACTGCAACGTTGTTTATGAGAATATCGTGTTACAACTCGTATAAGAATGATAAACTTCTGCCAGCAGGTGACAGGAATTCGAGAAGAGCAGGGTAATGGCCTAACAAGCCGCTGTTATCGTTCCGCGATATTGCTGCTAGCGTTGGTGGGGATCCCACAGCTGTCCTGCTAATATGGAATCCATGGAGGCAAGAGGGCCATAGTCGACGCCATACCTAAACTCTACAGCCGCATGAGACTAGCGCTCTAGAGCAATTGTACAGTGTTGTCTCGACCTTGCAGGATCGTACTGCGACGTGACGTAGTTTAAGGCCCTGTTTGCAGAAATATAAGTTTCCACACGAACAAAACTACGACTTCTGGAATCTCATGGACTGTCAAACGGCGACCACTGTGGTGGCATCATTTGACGCGGCAGGAGAGAGTACCGAGCTGGCAGTGATGAGATCAAAGACAACATAAGGGAGGGTAAAGGCACACCGTCGTCTCTTGAGAAGAGTCTCAGTTCTGCATACAGCACCACAGTGGACTTATCAGTGAGTCGAGGGTCCGAGGAGACTGAATTTTGTCGGAAAGCGCTCATAATCGACTTTCAGTCCCAAACACATGACGTGATGGTATGGGTTTCTATTGCATACTCAACAATATCACCTCAGCCTCTCGTAGACGGTAATTTGACCTGCATGTGTTACATTTCTGCCGTATTAAGGGAGGCGGCTGTACCATATTACAAGTTCTCCGTGAAGTTATCTTTCAATAAGATAATGCAGTATCGCATGTTGATCATGCTATGCTGAGCTACTTACGTACAGAGAGTGTTGGCGTGTTGCCATGGGAAGCATATACTTCCGATCTCTAACCCATTGAAAACATCTGGTCGTGTGGTTGGTGAGAGAATGACACGCCACTATTCTCCTGCCACAATGCCTGATGAACTCTAGCTTAGCTTGGTAGTCTCACGGGATCATGTCCGCCTGCTTAGATGGGTGGTAATGTCCGGGTTGGACATTTCTCTCCGCTCGGGAACTGGATGTTGTGCTGTCCTCATCAACATTTCATCCCATCATCAGCCGCAAGTCGCCTAATGCAGCGCCGACTGAAATAAGACTTTCATTGGCGGCCGAACCCGAATGGGACCTCCCGGCCAACAATGCTATACGATCATTTCATTTTCACTTTTCATGGGATCATAAATCATTACATGTTATCCACCCTCAGTTCTAACAGACTACCACGTGTGTTAGAGACGTTGCAACTTCCCGAGGTGTGCACCATATTTCGCATCCTGTTTAGCCCAGCGTCACTAATAAGTTTAATCGTGTATTGCCCTTACTAAACTGTATCCACATAACAAGGAAATTACGTGATTTGATATGCTTCCTGGTGTGACACTTTTAGTGGCCAGCAGTGTAGTTCGTTCCCTTTACAATGGTTTCAATGAATTTCTCCGACTGTACGAGGATGGGATATTGGAAATTTTTGCTAAGGTCTTATGGGACCAAACTGCTGAGGTCATCGATCCCTAACCTTAATCTAAGGATAACACACACAACCATGCCCGAGGTACGAGGATGTTAGAGGGGTGTTCAACACGTAATGCAACACATTCTTTTTCGGCCAATTTCGGCCGAAAAAATGCGAAATTTTTCCTGAGACATCTTACAATATTCCCGCTACAGGCTCTGTAGTGTCATGAAGTTCCGGTAGGTGGCGGCGCTATACGTAGCGTTCAAAATGGCCTCTGCAAGGGAGGTGTGTATCAAGCAGACAGCCTTTATTGAGTTTCTTCTGGCGAAAAACTAGAGCATCGCAGATATTCATAGGCGCTTGCAGAATGTCTAGTGAGACTTGACGTGAAAAAAAGCACGTTGAGTCGTGGGTCGAGGCATCTGACATGAACGCAACAAGGTCACGCAAACCTGTCAGATTTCCCTAATGACAATCGGCCGCACACAGCTGTATCTTCTGCGACTTTGGAACGTGTGTACACTCTCATTCGAGGTGATCGAAGGAACGCAGTCGAACATCTCGCTGCAAAATTGGACATCTCTCTTGCTAGTGCTGACACACACATCCACCAGTTGGAGTTCTCGGAAGTATGTGCTCTCTGGCTCCCTCGCCGCCTGACAGAATACCATAAAGAGCGAGGCAGGACCATCTGTGCGTAACTGTCAGCGCTTTACCAGGCTGATTGTGACTCCGAAGAAAATCTTCTAAGCCGCACCACCAGCCAGTAAAATCATGGCGACGGTGTCCTGGGACTCTGAAGAGGGTTATCCTATTTGATTTCCTCCCTCATGGTGTAAAGATCAGTTCTGTGTATTGTGCCACCCACAGGAAACTGAAGAAATGATTTCAAGAAATGACTTCACCGTGTCTGTCGCCACCAAATGTAAACGCATTTCTCTTTCTCAGTGACAACGCGCACCAGAGAGAAGCTTAAAAAACTTCATTGGACTGTTCTTCCTCATCCACCTTACATCCCGCATCTCGTACTTCTCGACTTCCACCTGTTTGGCCCAATGGAGGAAGCACTTCGCGGGAAGCACTACATGGGTGACGGGGAGGTTGTTGATGTAGTGGACGCTGGCTCCGACTTCGACGAGTAGAGCGGAACCCTGCGGGCATACACGCCCTACCAGTAATCTGGCGTAAAGCCATCGCATTGGACAAATGTGATGTTGAAAAACACAGTTTTGTAGCCGAGGGAGTGGGGAATAATCTGGTGTATTGGAACCCTGATTAACATCGACCTTCTTTCAGCAAATAAATTAAATTTGCTCATCAAGCGCCCGTGGTATGATTTACTACTCTACGCTTACGAATATGCTTAATGTGAGTGTAAATAAAGTAAATTTGTGTTATTACTGTGCATGGTTTTCATACTTGCCTACTGTGCATATATATTTTACGTGTTGCGATGTACAGAGCATGCAAAACGGTAATGTTGTGTGTACTTTTGTAGAGACGTGGTCGACGGCGCCTGAAGATGCGTGCCAACCTCCCAACTTCATCAGCCGACAGCTGCCTTTCTACACTTTAATAAGTGAGTACATCATTTAACGAAAATCCAAGATAGAGTGCAGGGGGTACCACATTAATTGTATAGCTTTTATCCAATTCTCTTTAGTTATTAATTCAAGAGCAGCAAACAGAGCTAAGCAGAGATTTTTTTTCTATACAAAACTAGTCATGTAACTTACCCTACGTCATCGGAACAGGTTTCGCAAAATTAAGTTTAAATATAGCGATTAAGAGATACATTATCTACAGATTGAAAAGTAAAATATGGTACTTGGATATTGGGCATGTACAAGGAATGTTACCATGTTGTAACATATTTCCAACACTGCCTGATAAAAGAAGTGGTAGTCAGATGTGGTTGACTGGAAACTTTACAATACGTATACCCGACCTCAAGTTCCCATGCATTCCAACGTCAGGCCACTGTCACATCAAAATGCACCAAAAATCTGTGTATTGCACAATTCGATCAGCTCGCCAAAAGGACACCTTCAGTGAATCCCATTTCCCACTCAGTTAATTCTGTCTGACACGAGTGTGCGGCATCTCCGTATCTTTGACAGTGATCACTGAACATCTGACGTTATCCAGATGTAGCCTGCCAGGCCTAGGCCTAGTAACAACACTAAACACGTGCAACACTAATTCTGTTTGGTGGCCGTTCTGTCACAGAGAACTGAAATTTGAATCATTTACGTAGCCATCCTTCAGTGATTTCTACATGTACAATGTTACGTTCACATCCGACCATCTCTTCGGGGAGGTTCGCTTTTTATCAGGCAATGAAAGTCGGCCGGTGTGGCCGAGCGGTTGTAGGCGCTTCAGTCTGGAACCGCGCGACCGCTACGGTCGCAGGTTCGAATCCTGCCTCGGGTATGGAGGTGTGTGATGTCCTTAGGTTAGTTAGGTTTCTAAGTTCTAGGGGACTGATGACCTCAGATGTTAAGTCCCATAGTGCTCACAGGCATTTTATGATGGCAGTGAAAAACAGAGGGGACAGAACTCGCGAGCATACAGTATGAACCGTTCATAAATGAATTCTTCAAAATATCTGCGGTTAGCAATTATCAAAATGGTTGAGTGCAAGGGCACATCTTCCTCTGGTGTGATAACTCATTCTAATAACAGTTAAACGTTCACCATTAACTGAAGGTCCTAACTTATAACATTATTCATTGGTTGGTGTTCTGAATCTAATTGTTACATTAAAAATGTAACTTATCTTATCATTGCTTAGAGAGGAGAATTTATGGGAAGTGATTACTGATTTCATACCGACATTACAAACTGTACTATTACAATGTAAACATGGGGGTGTTGGTGATGTTGTTGTTGTTGATGTTGTTGTTGATGTTGGTGATGATTATGTTGTTTTCAGTGCGACGAGACTTTGTGCATTTCTCACGCTGATCTATTCTGAGAACGGCTCTTCATCTGTGCATAACTTATTTCTTGATGCCTCAGGATCCGTTAAATCAACAGATCTCTTCTTTATGATAAGTTTTGCCATAAATTTGTTTTCTCCTGAGTTATATTCAGCACTTTCGCATTGTTTATTAGATGTGCCATCCGATCTTCAGTGTTTTCCTGTAGCATTATGACTGAAAACTTCTGGTCACCTCTTGTCTGAACTGCTTACCATCCACGTTCACTTCTGCAAAAGGTTACAGTCCTTACAATCACTGTCATAAAAGACTTCTTAACATTTAGATTCAAATTCTATCGTAAAAAAATCTTTCTTGAAACTTCGTGGCAGATTAAAACTGTATGGTGGGCTGGCACTCTGAGACTTTCGTCCTTCGGAGGCAAGTGTTCCAGCAACTAAGCTGTCCAAGCAGAACTCACGACCCGCTCTCATAGCTCTGCATCCTCCAGTACGTCTTTTCCTGTCTTCTGAGCTTGACAGAACTTGTCCTGAATACGTTGAGCGACTATTACTCCAGAAAAATTTCTTTTACAAATTGAAAATTGTGGTAAGCTCCTATGGGACCAAACTGCTAAGGCCATCGATCCCTAGGCTTGCACGCTACTTAATCCAACTTAAACTATCTTACTTCAACTACAACAAACACACACACCCGTGTCCGATGGAGGACTCGAACCTGCGACTCGGGGAGCCGCTAGAACCGTGGCAAGGCGCCTAGACTGCGCGGCTCTCTTATATAGAAACGTTTTTCTTGTTATTGCCAGTCTACACGTAGTATCTTTTCGACTTCGGCTATCATAAGTTACTTTACTGTTCAAACAGCAAAACTCATCTATTGCAGTTAGTGTGTCATTTCTTAATCTATTTCCGTCAGAAGTACCTTTTTTGAAACACATACGTTCCAACACTCTTGATTTAATTTTGTTGATGTTCACTTTCAATAATTTTTGGGACACTTCAAGTACTTTAGTGTGTCTGACAGAATTACAGTTTCATCAGCAAACTTTAAAGGTTGTATCCCTTCTTCAAAAACTTTAATTGTTTTCAGGTTTCTCCTTGGTTGCCTTTATTGCTTACTTAATATACTGAGTAACATCGAAGAGAGTGTGTCACTCTCTCCTGAACTACTGCTTGAATTTCACGTCCTTCGACACTTATTACTGCAGTCTGGTTTCTATGCAAGTTGTAGATAGCGTTTTACACTCTGTAATTTATGCCTGCTATCTTCAAAAAGTCAGAGAGTGTATTCCAGTCAACACTGTCAAGAACTTTTCGTAAATCTACACATACTATAAGGTAGGTATGTGTTCCTTCAGTCTAAGCTGTAAGGCACATCGTAGCTTCAGTATTGCCTCGTGTGATCTTATATTTCTCTGGAACCGAAAGCGATCTTCCCCGAGAACGAGAAATAACATACATACGTAACCATGTAAAGTTTCCACTAAGAGAAGTGGCTGTTTTATTTGCTATATTTGCCTCAGAGAGCGTTTTCAGATAGCTGAACAGATAAGTGATAGGTAACGTTTTAGTTACCGGAGGTTGTGTTAGGAACAGTTGACGTCACTTTCGTTCTGTTTCAAGGAGGCGTCTGTTGTTGGCGGTCGGTGAAAGAGCAACAGAGCAGCGCGGATGGTGGACATGATGGATAGACGAAGGATACTTTCTGATGTGACTGTTCATTTGGAATGTAATGTGGGGAAAGTTGTAATTCGGGCTTGTGCTGAACTCGGCGATGGGGCCGCGCAGCGAGCATAGCCCAGCGCCCACGCGAATGTCGGTTGCCCGATCTTTCGGAGGTAGCGATCCTACTCACGCCAACTCTATGTGGCTGCCGCGTGCGTCACTGTTCCCATGGCCCGGAACATGCCTGACTGCTACCTCAAGTGCGACTTGTCGAGTCCGTGTAGAGTGACGAAGCAGCCGTCATTGTAATGACCCTCAGCACCCCTGACCGTCCGCCCAGGGCAGTTCGTTCAATGAGCGGAGACAGCTCTGCACCCGGGATGCTGCGAGTTCTCGACCCGGTCCCACCCCTGCAGAAGGCAGCTTGCAATCCACCGGACGATGCCACCCAGTCTGGAACCACGCGACCGTTACGGTCGCAGGTTCGAATCCTGCCTCGGGCATGGATGTTTGTGATGTCCTTCGGTTAGTTAGATTTAAGTAGTTCTAAGTCTAGGGGACTGATGGCCGTAGAAGTTAAATACCATAGTGCTCAGAACCATTTTTTTGATGCCACCCAGAGAGCGGAGGCTAGCAGGCTTTTCTTTCCTAGCGCCGGTGTAGCTCCAAGATGCGGCCAGCCGCGCCACAGCGATGACGCGTCCGTGCAGTGGAGGTTGATGGTAGCTTCAGCGGGCTGGTTGGCCGCCTATATCCCTCAGCAAAAGCTCATTGTGGTTGGCCTGCAACTTTAACAACCGTCATTCTCTCCGGTTCGAAACGCAGACAAAATGGCGACACGACTGCCAGCTTCGAGCCTGCGTACTCACTTATTGTTACGTCTTTTCCCTACGCCTCTTGTGTAGTTCCTCTGGATGGGACAAATGCTGCTCTTCAATAGTTTCAACGTCAGCTTTCCTCAGCCCGCTACGCACCGGTTTCCAGGCGCTGTTGTAACTGCAACGTATTGGTTCTTCACAGTGCGTCGGTTTCTGCCCTGGTTACTTCACACATGTGTACAGTGCCCGCCAGGCTGTACCTTCTTACCTGCGAGCCGTCTCGTAATACTACGTCGCAGAAGCATTTGAAAAATATCAACATCACCCGCGCCTGCAATCCGATGTGTCAATCGGTCCCTTAACTACTCCCCTCCAGCCATAGTTGCGCGAGAGTTACAAGAATTCCCCAAATCCGCGCGTGTACCTATTCGTGGTGCAGCACCATTTTGATAACGTAAAGAGGAAATTCCAATCAACAATATCTGTTACCCATTAATAAGTCGTCAGTCATGTGTTCAGGGTACTTATGACTATTTCTTACCTCCCACACTCAAAAGTATTTCAGAACGAATGCGATGGGAAACTTTTATATGCGGAATATCCTTTAGTTTCTGTGTATTTATGATGATGAAGTCCCATACTTCTTAACAGAGCTTACTAGACAAGGACCTAATGGAGTTGGTTTGCCGTTGCGTTCCTCCGACCGTAATAGGGATGATTGATAATGATGAAGACGACAATAACAACACCCAGTTATTTCGGGGCAGGTGAAAATCCCTGACCCCGCGCTCGGAAAGCGAGAATGCTACCACGAGCTGCGGACTTCTGTGTATTAGTTTTGTTATTTGTGATAAGGCTTAAGGAGGACTTAAGTTGTCTTGTTAGTGTTATTCGGATTTTGTGTTTGTGAAAAAACCGCAATGTAAGTTCAATTTGAAACAACTTTTTTATTTATTTGCAATGAGTTCATTAAGCTTTCCTCTTACTGTTTGGAACAAAAATTTGACGCAACTTTCTTGACATGCCTTGCACTATTGCGTGATATGGTAGCTGCATTTTTGCTTATATATCAGTCCTCATTGGCAAGCAACTACAGTAAATTTTACAGTTGTAGCCGCGCAGTGATTGCTTTGAACAACATGCAGCTCAGAGTTTTAAGGCTGAGAAAAGTAGAGCAGTGTTCTCAACTGAAGAGCCAACACAAACATCGCGGGAAAGAACTTCGAAACAGTGATTATTTGTATGTTTTTCATGTTACCCATGAACTGAATTTACAAACAGCACACAGATTTAATATGTGGCAATTTAAGATTGATACTTTTGGTTGTTGATGAGGAAGTTATTCAGTGTAATACACATAGTTACTCTTTACATTCAAGCATTTATCACGTCAAGATTGTCAAGCTCGGTTTAGAGTATTTAAATCTGAAATAGTTAATGTTTATATCAAAAGTAGTGTAGTTATGGCAATTCTAGGTCACCACATACTGGCAACATTGTAATGAGAAAATGGAACATTTAACCCTGCACTTCAAAAGTATACTACTATATAAAGACAAGTCGAGGTTTAACATAGTTACCAAAAATTTCGATAAGTTCTTCAGATTTTTAAACATTACTCTAACAAAACTTCTGACCAACATAGACTAATATATATATATATATATATATATATATATATATATATATATATATATATATATATATATATATATATAGCGTATGTCAAACAAAAGGTTAATTAAAGTATTGAGTAAAAATAAGAAGTAAATCTGTCAATAAGTTTTGGAATTTTGGTTAAAAACGTTGATCCCTTAGTTGACTATGTAAGCCATGAAGTAGTATTTTAGGGAAAGAATAGAAAGTTTAGGCACTGTACTGCCTTGAAATGGAAGGAAGGAAGGGTTTCCATACGTTGCTCTGGTGGGAAAGTCTCACATCGAGCGGTCTAGGCGCTTCAGTCGGAAATCGCGTGACTGCTCCGGTCGCAGGTTCGAATCCTGCCTCGGGCATGGATGTGTGTGATGTCCTTAGGTTAGTTAGGTTTAAGTAGTTCTAAGTTCTAGGGGACTGATGACCACAGATGTTAAGTCCCATAGTGCTCAGAGCCATTTGAACCATTTTTTTCTCACATCCAGTCCTAGGCGATCCAGAAAACCCATAAAATCTCTACTTCTATGCGAATATAATGAATCGACGCGTTTTTCCAGCGTAATTACAAAATATAATGCACGCTTTCAGATTCGATGTACAACAAAATAACAGAAACACACACACACACACACACACACACACACACACACAACGTTTTTAACAAAAATTCCAAAAGTTATTGACAGATTTACTTCACATTTATACTCAATACTTTAATTAACCCTATGTTTGACATACACTACATGTTTTTAATAAACTTGGTATGTAATGACATGTTTAAAATCTATGCCATTGTCCATAGCAATGTTACAAATGCGAAAATAGCTACGCAAGGCCTTCATGACCAAACCGCTGAACCGCTTTTGATGAAATTTGGTATGATGTTAATTTGAACACTTAATTTAGAAACTGCGTAGCACAACGTATTTATTAATTTGGATAATATAACGCAAAATATCGAACAATAACTACTATTTGAAAAAGCTGTTTACTCTTTGACTTTTAAACTTCATCGCATTTGTGAAAAAGCTTTTATTGTTTGATATGCTCCACATATTACGATTCAACGTAATGAATACAATGTTTACACAATCCTCTACTTGTTGACTCCATAAGACCCCCTACTTCAATAGTAATATCAGTCACACGCCCGTAGCATTTTAGACTCTGAGCGTCATGCGTCTCGTATAGCTTCCGAGGTGCTTGAAGATCACAACGACGTCATAATTTAAAGGCTGAATGACGAACAGAGAGAGCTCTTCCATTACATGTGGAACGTAGGAGGCTTTTGGTGAGGCTGAATTTGATTATGATCCTTCAGTTGACTATGTAAACCATGAAGTAGTATTTTAGGGAAATGGATAGAAAGTGTAGGCACTATACTGCATTGAAATGGAAGTAAGGAAGGGTTTCCATACGTTGCTCTGGTGGGAAAGTCTCACATCCAGTCCTAGGCGATCCAGAGAAACCTATAAAATCTCTACTTCTATGCGAATGTAATGAATCGACGCGTTTTCCCAGTGTAATTACAAAATATGATGCACGCTTTCAGATTCGACGTACAACAAAATAACAGAAACACATTCAGTATGTACGTACATAACGCCACTGCATACATTTTAAATACATACGTCTCTTAACCACTACGTACGTAGACATATATGAATCAGTAACTTGCTTGCTAACCATCAATCATCATAACAAAACTACCAATATGCGGGCGCAGCCGCGGCTAACTACCAGTATTGTATGAAGACATGTCGATGTTCAAGGTTATTACGAAAAATCTCGAAAAGTTCTTGACCGATGTACTTCAAATTTTTACACAAGACTCTAACGAACACTTGGATGACATAGGCTAGGCATACATACATATATAGAATCAGGGGGAAGTGTTGGTACCAAAAACCTCGAGAAGTTCACCTTCGATTTAATTCAAATTCTTACGTGATATTCGGAGTGAAGTAGACTATATATTTCTTTGACACATATAATATGTAAATACATAAAGGGGAAAATAACCAAAAATTTATTGACCGATTTATTTCAAATTTTTTCTCTATACCCCAGTACAATTCGGAAGGACATACGCTTTCCTTTTAACGACAACGTACAGATTTTCTGTTAAAAACGACTGCGAGGATGAAAGTGGTGCTATGTGCGTTGAAAGTGTGCGATTCCGATTTCTTTCTTTTTTAATCAGGTTAGGAGTGCCTGTCAACACATTGCTTCTCCCATATTATTCATTTTCAAACTATAATTTCTCTCACAATAATGGGTTGATTTGCTTTCTTCCTTGCCATCAGTTTTACAGAAAACAGGGAAGTGGCAGTTAGGGCTTATCGACTTATAATAAGAGGAACACTACGGGATCTGAATCATCCGAAAGTTTCTAATTCTACCAGTTCAAAGCTTAAAACTATGGAAAATACTGTCGTTGACTATACTATCCTCACAGATATTGCCCGATTACCTATGATCCGAAACGATTTACCCTTTCATTTTAAGCAGCTCCAACAGCGTTTCTTTCGTTATAATAATAAACAAGTCTAAAGGTCAGAGGGAGGGTTGAGGACAGAGAGGGCAGGAGGTCGAGAGGAGATGGACAAAGAAAGAACGGACGAGGAGATGAGCAGAGAGGAAGGGAGGTTGGAGAGGAGTTTAGAACGATTATCTAATTACCATACATATTTAATAGTTGCAAATCATTGTCGGTTTCAGTAGTAACACATAGTCACACACAGACAGAAAAAAATACACAAGGAAACAAGCTGCGACATTGTCGCGAATAAAATAATGACCCATTTATACAATAAGTTTCCATTAATTTCGCCACGGTCGCAGGTTTGAATCCTGCTTCGGACATGGATGTGTGTCATGTCCTTAGGTTAGTGAGGTTTAAGTAGTTCTATGTTCTAGTGGGACTGATGACCTCAGAAGTCGCATAGTGCTCAGAGCCATTTGAACCATTTCCATTAATTTACGCCTATGGTCACAAACTTTTTGTAAACAGATTACCGTTTTCGGTCTATAATGACTATAAACAGATCTGATGATGGTCATTATAGACCTAAACCGGTAATCTGTCAACAAAATGTTTGTGACCATAGGCGTAAATTAAAGGAAACTTATTATAAAAGGAAACTTACTACCTAACCTCGTTTCTTAGTAATGTTGAACTCGCGGAGTCTAGTGTACAGATGTAGCGCCGGAGACGCTGCCTGTGCACAGCCGGCTGCAGCGATGTGTATTGCGTGGTTGCCTGCCGCAGCGCCGTCGCCGCGCCGCCAGCCGTGCCCGCGCTGGGGAGTGTACGCCGTCGTGCCCAACGGCGGCGCCGGCTCGCCGTGCGGAGCGCTGCCCACCATGGCCGTCGGCTGCGACCAGCCGGACCTCATGCAGTTCCTGCCCGCGCCCTGCCCCGAGGTGCGCTCCGACGCCTCTTCCAGTGAGTACCTTCCACGTTCCTCTCTCACTAACCGTCCGACTGATGCACGTGATCGAAGGGCCTCGAAGATTATCCATTGAGGAAGGTAGTGGCTCTCCTGTCATATAAGCCGCTTTATAGTGATCGCTGGGTGACAGACAGCAGATGGAAAGACCCACAACGAACTAATTTACAGGACTGCGTCCAGATTACTTGAACAATCCGGAAAATCAGACGACGGGCGTTCAATAAGTAATGCAACACGCCCTTTTTTTGGCCGGCTGAGGGCTTAAAGGTTTTTCGTCGGGGGAGATGTCACGTGGAGCAACTCCATGGATTGCCGCTTCGGTTCCCGTTCGAAGTAACGATGTTCGACAAAAAATTGTCACCGTCAGTCTCGTTACGTATAAGCAACTCCGCACAGATGGTCCTCCATTGCTCCTTATGGTCTTCTTTTAGGTGGCGAGGAACCAAGCGGGCACAAACCTTTGAGTACGCAACTGGCGGACGATTGTGACAGCATTAACAAAAGATACGTGAAGTTGCGCAGCGAGGTGTTTGATATGATCCATTGATCGCTTCGAATGACACTTCCCGCACGTTCCAACTGTGCAGGAGCCACAGGTATGTACGACTGGATGGTACGCGGGTGGTCGGATAGGTTTGCACGATATAGTTACGATGGTAACAGACACCTCTCCCAACGACTCACCGTGCTTTTGTTCACTGTCAGGTTGCCATAAGCATTCGGCAAACGCCTATGAGTACCAGCGATTCTTTTGTTTTCCTTCAAAATAAATTCAGTGATAGCTTTCTGTCTGTAACGCACCTCAGTTACACACTATTTTAAAGGCTACTTATAGTGCTGCCTCCTATCGGAATTTCATGAAGCTATAGGTACTGAAGCGGGAATGTTCCACGATATGCCACAACACATTCCTCATTTTTTCAACGGAAATGGGCCGAGAAAAAGATACGCTGCACTGCTTATTGAACCCCCACCGTGCATTAAAACAAACAAATGTATAATCAATTTATATAACCAGTGAAGTGGGAACTTAACCCTTAAATGCATGATTTTTTATTTCAAGCTGTAAAAATTACCACGTTTAGTTTATAGCGCCTACATTATGGAAAAAAAGGTATTGAAAAAATTTTATTAAATTAACAAAGCATTATTGTTGACAATCGCTATAAACACAAAAACAGACCTAATTTCAAATCTGTAGTAAAGACACTTGAATTAACTATCTACACCATATCTAATTACGTTTTAAAAATATAAAAGGTAATTTTGAAACCCAAAAATCAGTGCACAAACACCAAAAAAAGTCTCTACTTTCCGCAAAAACACACGCTCGGCAGTACATCCACACAACTGATTGTCGAATTGGTTCAAATGCATAATCAATTTATATATTCAGTGAAACGGGAACTTATGCCAGGTCAATCTCAAAGCAGTTAGCCTGGTTGCAAGATAAATAATTTAATGAACCGAAAAGGATTTGGAGACAAAATCTTTTAACATGATTGTTCTTCAAACCAGTAAGATGTGCGTCCAGTCCTGTGATTGCGACTGAGGTTGTTTTGGAACATAGGACAGTCAACAGCATATTCGTGGTGAAGATGTAGAAGAAAGGGAACCACATTGACAGCGAGAATGTTGAAAGAAACACCCTGGTTCACGTTCATGGTTACCTGAACTACTAATCTAAAAGCATAGGACGGAAAACACATCCAAAACATCAAGGAACAAGCTGAGATCAGAGCTTCAGCGTCCACACGCAGCAGGTTGAACGTCTCCCTGGGACATCGAAGACCTCGACGTCTTGCCCTGTTTTACATGACACATACCTCTTCTACTCAAAACTCTTTGCTTTTACGAGTGGCCAACGGAAAGCTGTAAACAAATGAAATCACATTGTGTCACTGTGTAACAGCAGGGCTTCTAAAGTGATCTGGTTGCTATTACATAAGACCTGCACTTCTGTGCTATTTGTAAAGAAGACGCTCAATATGGTGTACATTATAAAAGGTTTCCATTATGTTGATAAGTGGAACGATAAAACTATGATGTAAAGGCTTTTTACAAACTTATCAAAACACGAACTGGTTCTATTAGAACCTATGTAACCCATGCTCTGTACTCTCCCAGCACTGTGAATACAGTTTACAGCAACAATACTAACATATGTTTGCTGAATGCTGTATCTATTGACAATAACAGAAGGATGTATTCTCATTTGCTTACTACATTTTGTTGGTCTTTCGTAATACTAAAGAGCTTGCAATATAACAGATGTGTCTCACAAAAGCGAAGATGAACACGTGCTCACAGCTCTTAAGGTATGGCGTTATAGCTCGCACGTTTACCGGACATTTTTGTCTTGTTTTGCTTCATACTAACATCTCTCAAAATGTAGAATACTGTTTCTCAACAATGTGCATAAAGCTTAAAGTAAAACGTCCTTTGGGGGAGTGTAATGCCGGCCATTGCACTTCTCTCCCCTTTCACCACCCACCATGGATCCGCTCCTAAAGGTACATAGGACGTGATAATTAGTGAAGTACTTAAAAATATCCTGAAAAAGTGTATTACATTATCACCGTACTTGAGATATTGTTAAGAAATTCATTGACTGGTCCTCTCGCTTGATGCTTTTGACGTTCAGCATAGGGAGACGCCAAAATAAATTCATTTTCTTTTGTTAGTGATGTAGCTGGATCGAGATGACCGTTTAACAGTTTACTTGTGAAAATAATTGTCACATCTGAAAAAAAACTCTGCTTCCTCAATAAATCCGTCACAGAGTTACGTTTTTATTTTGCGGCAGTATAATACTGGTTGAGACGGCGTCGCATGCCAGAAAGGAGTTTACTGCGGCAAGTAGAAAGTAATTTACGAGACAACTGTACGAAAAATAACCCAGTTAAAGCATTCCAAGCCATAAATTTATATCTTTTTTCTTTTCCCTCGCAGCGAGGAAAGGGTGGCAGCAAAATTTCTAGTTAACATTCTGTGCTGGAATGGTCACATTAGCGAATAAGACTAAGTGTTCCATATAACACCTGTATGATATATCCAAACGAGGGCACAATACACATGTCGGCTGTATGAAATACTGTGACTTCACCTTGTTACAGGCAGGTAATGAGCAACCAAAATTCTCGTGAAATATGACGTTCAGATATCCCAAGGGAGTAGTTTCGTCATACATGGTATACTAACATGCGTACATTGTATTCAGTGGGGGGATTGCTCCATACGTTAGGGTAAAACGTGCACCCAAGTGCATTTTCAGCTGTTATGAAAATTCATTTGAATCCTTTGACAGTAACGAAAGAACTGTGAAAGAAAAGATATGCAGAAAAACATTTGTACAAAGATGTCTTTGGTGTTTCTGTTGGCTGTTGGCGTAAGAAAGTGCAAGCATTGCATGATGATCTTGAAATAGTGGTTTTATGCACTAGTTAAAAACATGCGCTCTTCAGAAAGGCTGTAGCTTCTGTATACCTTTATTTCACTGCGCTCTCGGTATCGGTTCGTACAGGATACATCTAAACGGCTCAACCTATTCTTGCTTGTTATAAATTTGATTTATTTATTGGTAATTGTATTTAATTCTAAAATTAGTTTTCCTGTTAGCTGTACACTGTCAACGGACAGTCCTGCTTCTGTGTCATTAATGAAGTTTCCTAATGAATAATGTCTGCTGATGGACACACATAGGCGAAACTTTATCGATAATGTCATTTTTAAATGAAAAACTGTGTTCAGTTAATCATTATTTATATAAATGACAATTATTTATATAAATAAATAATCCCAACCTGGTTGTTGTTCTTCGCGCCGAATGGGTTTTCATTTTGTGAACACACATGCAGAATGCTACATACGTACTGAAACCAAACAGAGGATTTAAAATTTTATACGATTTCCAGTAATATGTGTGACATTGCACGTAATAACTACGGGTTGTTTGGAATAGAACAAGTATGTAGAAGGAACTGGATTTCATAGGGATAAACAACTGTTATACCATAATCTTCAACGGACGGCTTAGTATTACAGAAACATTCATATATCGGTAGTGAAATCCGTAAACGAGTGAAATGTGGATTCTACTGTAAATGTCGAACGGTTTCATTGGAATCTCTGTAGCAATGATATTGCTATAAAATTCCTCTTCTTCAAAGTCTTAATTATTACAGGGTAAAAACGGGAAAGTACGTAGAATTACACCCTTCACCCCGCCGCAGACTTTACGTTGCCCATTAAGTTTGTCAAAAATGACTATCTCTAGCAGTTTTCCTTTTGTTATATGGGAATGGTCCGTCGCACTATGTTTTTCATCAGACAACAGACGACCCAGCTGTCAACAACGTCACAGGTGCAGTTAGAAGCCAACACCATTCGAAAACGTCACTATTAGAAATGAAACACGGATAAATATATGGTTTTAAGGTGTTATCTCCAGCAAACCAATAGGAGGACAAGAAAGCAAAATGGATGATGATTGGAGGTAGTGATTGCAGCTGCAAGCCATGGCCTATAATAGGTGATGAGCTTGTGCACCAAAAAGTAATGAAAAATTACGAGGAAAGGAATGCAACATCTTATGCATTGTATGAAGCACAGTTCACAAAATTATGGACAATCTCCATAAAATGTTCAGAATTTGAACGTGTTTGTGAAATCACTGCAATATTTTAGTCTCCATAATGAATGCCACAAACATAAGGGGGAGCTGCACTAAGCGCAGTAAACGATGATTAGCGAGATACATTTGGGTACATAAACGATGTGCTGTAGAACGCTGGTTTCTGGCTAACTTGAGACATGCTTGTGGCTTTCTCTTCCAATTACATTTGGTACAAACTGTTGGTGAGGATATTGATGGAAGATTGCAGGCAACAGTCCGTCAAACACTTTATCTTAAATCAGTTGTTCTTCATTTTGTGCCATTAGGAGGAGTCTTTGCACTAAACAGCGTTGTTCAAGACAAAGCTGATCCTATGGCACGAAAAATACATCTACCACACTAGTGTGTTTGCGCACTACTGTGACACTTTCTGCTCAAAGTGGAGTATCGACAAACATCAAAGACTAAGAATCTGGGTGTTCGTGGATGTCCAATACTGTCAATTTCCGTAATGACTTTCAAGGCAGATCCGTTTTTAGTACGCAACGATGTGATTTACATCATGTGGTACTATCTATTTTTTCAAGTCACGTACGTAATCTCGTTTATATATAACTCTCTAAGTGTCTCCTCTGTCACAGTAGTTGTCAACTCCTCCACTCTTCTGGTTTCTGTGTTTTTATTTCCTTCTGTTCGCTTACTTTGCTTGTCTACAGTTGAAAGTAATTTCGGAATCAAGCGCTGCTACGCTTGTGTGAAAGTTTCCGAATAACGTTTTCCCTATATACCAAACTAAATATTTGGAGAATAAATCAGTCACAAATTTTCATGTTAACAATATTCTGTAAATAATGCCTGCAATATTTTTGTGCCAGCTTGTAATAGTATTCGTTTCAATACTAACAGGATATCTAATATCTAATATGATTGTCATCATCCGTGGTGATCCAGTTAAATTTATGCACTCGAGGCTGTTTTAATTTTGATCTCGTGAAATCCGTAGAATTACTTACGGAACACAGCAATAAAAATTCTGTACAGAAATTTAGTTGTAGATGAACGCGTTCGAAGATTCGATGCTATGAGAAGCAAAACACACAACGTATCAGGAAGATGGCAAATATTTCAGATGGAGAGGCCAACAATGTTAAGCTACAGAAGTTAAAACAATCTGCAGGTAAGAAAACACACGAAAATGGCAGCAACAGACGTTTTCTAGTGATGGTTTCTGCAATACATATAATATCAGTTTTGTCTATAAAGAATAACGTGTTACAATTCACATTTCTTTTTGGTTTTAGGATGAAAGAGTGTGGGGTTTGGGGGAAGAGGGGCCTGCCTTATACATTACTTTCGCCTAGTGCACGGAAATATCTAGAAGCAGCCCTTCTCGACAGCCACTGTCAATGTTGTTCAGTGCACAAAAATGGTCAGTAGAAAAATTGCGTACCGAAATAGTTGTCACCTCTCCTCAAATATCTGCCACACGTAATGCGAAAAACATTTCATGGAGGAAAAATAAATATTGTTTAGCCCTCTTCTTCTTTTTCCCCTCATCTCTATTTACTGGTTACATTGACACATTATCGTTTACAGAGCCAAATAGTTTCATGTTCAAGCATCTTACAAGTTGCAGGACTCAGACCACATTAATAATCTCGAAGTATGCCATTTGTATGATACTAGTCAGTTTAGGTTATGTGACATTATTTATATATACGTACTTTAAACATGATTCTTCCGTGACTTTTAATGATGATGACTGATTTAGGGCACTCAGCACGATGGTCAGCAGCGTCCTCGCTGGCTACTATCATTCACATTCTGTGAGCTTCACGATGGCTGTTTTCACAAACGAAATTATTGTGACGAATCCCCAGAAACACACATTAACATTTGTCTTTAGAATGTCGGGATATGTCCACACAAGTATTTAGTTCATCAATGATAAAATGAATTGATGTGTTATATTGTCAAGTGCTAAAATCCAGATAGCCTTTGGAAAAACGTTGTTATAACTGTCGCACCTAAAATATTCAGCTCGCAGTTTCTACGACAGGTGGTTAATTGTATGTCCTCATACCCCAGCGTCCTTGTGGTAGAAGATAACTGTACTTTTACTAACTGCTTAATGAAACAAGAATCTGATAGCTATTTTCTAAATTATAAGGCGCTATAGTTTCGTCGATGACAGCTCGCCCTACTATGCTAGAATGACATAATCACGTCGTTTTAGCCATCACAGTGGCTATTTCTGATTGGTTAACCGTCAATTCCTAATTTTATTAAATTTGTGCACCGAACAATCAGCAAAGGAGAAAAGATGAAAAATTTGAGAAAGGAATTAGAGTTCGAGGAGAAGAAAATAAAATAGAGGTTTTCAAATGTCGCAATAATTCAGTCAGAGACCGCAAATGACTTGGAAGAGAAGGAAAACGGAATGGATAGTGTCTTGAAAAGAAGTTATAAGAGGAATATAAAAAATAGTAAAATATTGGTAACGCAATGTATTCAAACTAAATCATCCGATGCTGAAGAAATTAGGAAATGGAACACTAAAAGTAGTAGATGAGTTTTTCTATTCGAGCAGCAAAGTAAATGACGATGGCCAAAGTAGCAGGGATATAAAAAGAAGACGGGAGATCAAAACTTGAGAACAGTAAGCAGGTTGGAACGGATGTGGCTTGCAGAAATGAAGAGGCTTGCACAGGATCGAGTAGCGTTGAGAGCTGCATCAAACCAGTCTTTGGACAGAAGACCACCAGCAAAGAATGACAACATCAACAGAACTTTTTGAGTAGAGATGTGTATAAATAGTTGAAATACGATAGGATAGTGTTATTGAAATTAAGTGTGGATAAATAAAGTTATAACATAGATTATAGCTAGAAACTGTTGAGCACAATATGCACAAAATACGTCAGTTCTGGCACTTGTCAGCGCATGGTACAGACTGAATACACAGAGGGATGTTCAATAAGTAAAACAATCCTTTTTCTCGGCCAGTTTCGGTTGAAATAATGCAGAATACGTAGTGGGACATCGTGGAGTGTTCAAGCTTCATCCCGTATAGTTTCATGAAGTTCCAAATGACGGCGGCGCTATATGTAGCTTCCAAAATGGCGTCTGTAACTGAGATGTGTTCCGAGCAGAGAGCTGTCATTGAGTTTCTTCTGGCGGAAAACCAGAGTATCGCAGATATTAGTTGAATTTATCTCCGGAGACCTGACCGTGAATAAAAGCACGGTAAATCGTTGGGCGAAGAGACTGTCGTCATCGCAACAAGGTCACTAAAACGTCTCCGATCTCTCGTGTGCCGGGCGACCGAACACAACTGGGACTCTTGCAATGTTGGCACTTGCGGACACACTCATTCGAGTTGATCGACGGATAACAGTCAGACGCCTTGCTGCTGAACTGCACTCAGAAGTGGTTATACTGTTTGATGTCCTCCACAATGGTGGAACGATCAACTCTCTGAGGTGTACTGAGCTGTCAAGAAACTGTAGAAACAACTTCAGCGTGTTCGTCGCCACATCATCATCATCATCATCATCATCATCAGTGTTCTGCCAAAAGGCAGGTTTCCACATGGTAGTTCTACAGGCTGTCCGGTATTCTGCCAGCGTCTTCAGGTCTGCATAATTTCCTCTTCCCTTTATGTCGTCTATCATCTTGTATCTCCTTCTTCCTTTCAGTCTTCTCTCACAAACCAATCCTTCCAAAGCATCTGCTAGCAAGCACTCCCTTCTCAATGAATGCCCCAACAGTTATTTTTCCTTTCTCTTACAACCTTCAGCAGACATCTTCTCTCACCAACCCTTTCCAATACTCTTTCATTACTCACTCTTTCCATCCAGCTAATTCTCTCCATTCTCCTCCACATCCACATCTCAAATGCTTCTAACCTTTTTACATCCTCTCGTCTCAGCGTCCAATGTTTCTGCCCCATATAGTGCCACACTCCCGACAAAACATTTCCCAAGCCTTTTCGTTAGTCCTTTCTCTAATTTGCCACATAAGAGTCTCCTCTTTCTGTTGAATGCCTCCTTGGCTGTGGCAATTCGAGTTTTCACCTCCTGGTGACATCTCAAGTCTTCAGTTATTGTGCTTCCAAGATATTTACATTCACTTATTTGGCTGATGGTAGATTGTCCTATTTTAATATTGGTCAGTTTGCGTCTTGTACTGATGACCATACTCTTTGTTTTTGCTGTGTTTATTTGCATCCCATATTCCACACAAGCTTCATTCAGATCTTTCAGCATGTTATTCACTGTCCACTAACTTTCTGCCACTAATACCATGTCATCAGCAAATCTTATACATTCTATTCCCTTTCCATCAATACATTATTCTTCTTTTCGTCGCCACAAAAAAAGCAATTAAACTTCTCCTTTTTAATGACAACGCAAGGCTTTGCTCGTGTCTGCGCACCCGTGAGAAGACCATAAAACTGCACTGAACTGTTCTTCTGGATCCATTCTACAGCACGGGTCTCGCACCATCCGACTTCCATCTGCGCAGGGAGACATTGGCGGTAGCATGCTGGCATACAGGCCGTCACATTTCACGGAGATTATGTTGAAATAAAGAGTTTTGTAGCCAAAAGAGAATGGCTTAATATATTGTATTGGAAATCAGAATAAAAGAAACTTGCTTTTAGCGGGAATCCTTATCGCACGCCGCTCGTAGATTAGTTCATGCTTCTTGGAGAACAAACCATTTTTCTCTTAAAAAGGTAGCACGTAAATCTGACATTAATAAATAAAGCTCATCGCATAGAGAAAAGAAATTCGAAGGGAACAGGAATGTGATTTTTTTAATCCTCTGTGAATTTCCTACAAGCTGATGTCCACCTCGATCATAACGGAAGCCACAATGTTATCATTCTGCTGATGACCCCTGCTGCTCATAATCTTCCAGTCGCTGTCCTGCAGGCCTCCGGCCCGGAGTACGCCATTCCCTTTAAGTCGTAAGACGGCCTCCTCGCGGACCCACGTTTCGTCCCGGCCATGAATTATTGAAACGGGGGTAATTGCTCGGACTGGCCGCGTAAACGGTCGCGAATGGGCTCTTTTACGGCCGCTAAAGCCGTCCCGCGGTAGCGCAGCGCGAGCAGCTAGACATCCCAGTGAGGCGCGGGTCGGTGCTGGTCGTGGTGGTGGTGGTGGTGGTGGTGGTGGTGGTGTGTACGTGTGTGTTTGTGACGCAGCGTACTCGTGCCACGGGTCCTGGGACGAGGCGGGCCGCAGCTTCCTGATCGCGGCGCCGGTGTCCCGCGGCTCGCGGGCGGCGCGGCGCCACTGCTTCATCTTCGGGAGCCCCGCGGGCGCGCAGGACCTGCAGATGGCCAGCGTCACGCACACCTGCCACCGCGACACCGCGTCCGCCGCCGCCTGGGTCTTCAACCTCACCGCCAGAGGTAAGGAATAGGGGCCCATTCTTGCTCAAGAGCTGAAACCAGAGGATGTTGGACGCTGGGGTCTGAAGGGAACTCGACGATCTAATCTTTGCCAAAGTCTGCTGGGTCACTTCAAGTGAGTTTCAATGTCTATAGAACAATGGCAGCCGATTCTTCCTCAAGAGCTGAAACCAGAGGTTATAGTGATGCTGGACGCTGGGGGTCTGTTGCAAAGTCGATATTCTAACCTCTCTCCAAGTCCGTTGCGTCATTTCAAATGAGGTCTCAATCTCTATGGGGGAAGACGAACCCATTCTTTCTCAAGAGCTGAAACCAGAGGAGGTAGTGATGTTGGACGCTGGGGTCTGAAGGGAAGTTGACGACCTAACCTTTCCCAAAGTCTGCTGGGTCACTTGCAATGAGCCTCAATGTCTTTAGAGAACTGGCAGCGGATTCTTCCTCAAGAGCCGAAACGAGAGGTTGTAGTGACGTTGGACGGTGCGGTCAGAAGCGAAGTTGAGGTTCTAACCCTTCCCAGTCTGCTGCTGACTTCAAATGAGGCCTCAATATCTATAAATGGCAGCTGATTCTTCCTCAAGAGCTGTAACCACAGTTGGTAATGACGCTGGATGCTGGGGTCTGGTGCGAAGTCGATATCGTAACCTTTCCCGAAGTCTGTTGGTCAGTTGAGATGAGGCCTCAATCTCTATGGAGGAACAGGAGCCCACAATTGCTCAAGAATCGAAACCAGACGATGTAGTGATGTTAGACCCAGGGGTTTGAAGCTAAGTCGGCGTTATAATCCTTTCCAACGTCTGCTGGGTGACTTAAAATGAGGTCTCACTGTGTATAGAGCAGTGTCAGCCGATTACTCCTCACGAGCCGAAACCAGAGGTTATAGTGATGTTGGGCGCTGGGGGTCTGTTGCCAAGTAGGTATTCTAACCTCTCTCCGAGTCTTTTGCGTCATTTCAAATGAGGTCTCAACAGGGGGAACAGGAGCCCATTCTTGCTCAAGAGCTGAAACAAAAGGAGGTAGTGATGTTGGACGCTGGGATCTGAAGGGAAGTCGACGGCCTAACCTTTCCCAAAGTCTGCTGGGTCACTCCCAATGAGTCTCAATGTCTTTAGATAAATGGCAGCGGATTCTTCCTCAAGAGCCGAAACGAGAGGCTCAAAAATGGCTCTAGGCACTATAGGACTTAACATCTGAGGTCATCAGTCCCCTAGAACTTAAAACTACACAAACGTAACTAAACTAAGGACATCACACACATCCATACCTGAGGCAGGATTCGAACTTGCGACCTTAGCGGTCGCGCGGTTCCAGACTGTAGCGCCTAGAACCGCTCGGCCACACCGGCCGGCGAAACGAGAGGTTGTAGTGATGTTCGACGGTGCGGTCAGAAGCGAAGTCTATGTTTTAACCCTTTCCAGTCTGCTGGTCACTTCAAATGCCTAAATATCTATAAACGGCAGCCGATTCTTCCTCAAGAGCTGAAACCACAGGTGGTAGTGACGTTGCATGCTGGGGTCTGCTGCGAAGTCGATATCCTAACCTTCCCTAAAGTCTGTTGGGTCACTTGAATTGAGGCCTCAATCTCTATGGAGGAACTGGAGTCCATACTTGCCCAAGAATCGAAACAAGATGATGTAGTGATGCTAGACCCTGGGGTTTGAAGCGAAGTCGACGTTATAATCCTTTCCAAGAATGAGATTTTCACTCTGCAGCGGAGTGTGCGCTGATATGAAACTTCCTGGCAGATTAAATCTGTGTGCCGGACCGAGACTCGAACTCGGGACCTTTGCCTTTCGCAGGCAAGTGCTGTACTAACTGTGCCACCCAAGCACGACTCACGACCCGTCCTCACACCTTTAATTCCGCCAGTACTTCGTCTCACATCAGCGCACACTCTGCTGCAGAGTGAAAATCTCATTCTGGAAACATCCCCCAGGCTGCGGCTAAGCCATGTGTCCGCAATATCCTTTCTTCCAGGAGTGCTATTTCTGCAGGGTGCGCAGAAGAGCTTCTGTGAAGTTTGGAAGGTTGGAGACGAGGTACTGGCGCAATTAAGCTGTGAGGAGGGATGGCCAGTCATGCTTGGGTGGCTCAGTTGGTAGCGCACTTGCCCCCGAAAGGCAAAGGTCCCGAATTCGAGTCTCGGTCCGGCAAACAAATTTAATTTTCCAGGAAGTTTCATGTCAGCTGGGTCACATAAAATGAGGTCGAAATGTGTATAGAACACTGTCAGCCGATTCTTCCTCAAGAGCTGAAACAAGAGGTGGTATTGATGTTGACGCTGGGGGGTCTGGTGCGAAGTCGATATTCTAACCTTTCCCAGGGTCTGTTGGGACATTTCAAATGAGGTCTCAATCTCTGTGGAGGAGTGACAGCGTCTTCTTCCTCCAAAGCCTGAACGAGAGGAGAGGACTCTGGGGTCTGGAGGGAAGTAGACCTTCTAACCCTTTACAAAGGTGTTCCAGTATAGTGGTTGGGTGGTTGGTGGAGGAGACCAAACAGCGAGGTCATCGGTCTCATCGAATTAGGGAAGGAAGTAGGCCGTGCCCTTTTCAAAGGAACCATCCCGGCATTTTCCTGAAGAGATTTAGGGAAATCACGGAAAACCTAAATGAGAATGGCCGGACGCGGGATTGAACCGTTGTCCTCCCGAAAGCGAGTCCAGTGTGCTAACCACTGCGCCACCTCGCTCGGTCCAGTATAGTGAAATTGGCTCCAAATTCAGACTCTGGTAATCAAAATCATTGAATGTGATGTAAAATTATTTATCGAAACTCTGTCTTTGATAATAAAGTTATAAGAAAACTAGAGCCAAAATATATTTCTGAGCTATTCTTAATTACTTTCGTACAAAAGGAAGAATGATTAATAATGCTATTAATTTACATTTACTTTAAAACTGAAAATAGTGGCTATGGACCACAGTTTGCATGGTAAAGATTCGTTTGATATTTTCAATGACGCTGAATAGAAAAATAGTTTCCTTTCAGAATTGTTGCCGTAAATGTTACCGAACTTCGTGAAAATAAATGGCTCCAGATTCTAATGAATGTAATAGGTAAATGATAATTAAACGCAAAATGGCGTTTGAAATAATCTTGAATCAAAAGAAAAGTTTTAGTATTTAATTATTTCACTTTTACTGCAAATAGTTAACTTTTATTCTCAAAGGCAATGAAGTCATATTTGAAATTATGTTTTAAATTCGTAGACTCATAAACAAAACTCATTAAATAATGCAGCTCAGCGATAACAGGCATCTACCAAACAATACTGATGAAGTGTCTCTTTTTACACTGATGAGTCGTATGTGTAACAAATATCTCTGTTTTTTACAAACGTTACTGTCAATGGCCACAAAGTTCACATGTCACTGCATCTCATAGACAACGAATTACCGATGGATTAAATATCTTTTAAATTACGCACGCTTAACGTCGTTATTACGTAGATCTTCGTCTGGACATCGGGGAATTTTTTTAATATGGCTGTGAAGTGTACCTAACACTGTCATTACATAGATATTTATATGGATTAAGGGGGAAACTTTTTTGAATATGGCAGTGACACTACAGTCTTCGAAATATTCCTCTGCTCTTCTCAGTACATCATGCTGTAAAACATGTTCACATCATTCCGTATTTAGCGTTTTTGTAAGCCCAATTAGGGGACCGCACCCTACTGACGGAAATCATCCCCACACAGCAACACCACTTTCTCTGCACTTCACTGTCGGTGCTATACGTGATTGTAGTTAATGTTCTCCAGACATTCACCGATTCCAAATCCTTCCACCGCATTGCCACAGGATGTACCTTGATTCATCTCTCCAGATCAGTCGTTTCCAGTCATCCACTGACCAGTGGCGCCCCTCTTCATATCACCTCAAGCGTCGTTTTGCAATGACTGTAGAAATGTCTGACTTACGACGAGCTACCCGCACACACCACGCAAGCTGACCCCGCTCTTAACGACACAGACCGCATTATAAATGTTCCTACGACCAGCTCCGTCTAACAGGTGGATATTAGACGAAGAACAATAGCACTGGTTGAGAAGAAAATACAAAAAAAAAAAAAAAAAAAAAACAGTTACAGGCATCCCATGTTTGGAAGCGAAGCGTCATCTCCTTGGCTATAGTAGAGAACAAGTAGTTCATCTCACATATTCACCTTTCGTTTGCACACCTCACACTTCATCCAACCCCATAAATAAAAATGTAATCGTGAAAGGCCCTTCGATCTTGGTGGCCAGTTAATTTTACCACCAAGACCAAACGAGCGAGTAGAATAAGGCAAACATGTGCGCGCCAGTAGCCCAAAATTAAGTGTCGTTAAATGTGTTCCATCTCGTAAACCATTCTCAATAGAGTATACGTCCATATGAAGTTTTCTGCGTGAAATGAGCGTTCCTTTCATATCCCTGAATATTGACGATTTCTCCTGGGACACCCTGTACGTATATGTTACTATTTATGTTACTGTGATTTCCCTCGTCACATTTGGCGAGTCATCGTCTGTGTACGCCTTTTGCACGTTCTTGTAAGGGATCATGTTTTCCGCAGACCACTGAAAGGGTAGTCACTATTTGGTCTCCAAAGAGGCGAAATAGTAGCGCCTTAAATGTACTCTTTCCAGCCATCCGCTCTCTCCTCTGCATTTAACATTGGAACTCCCGTTGCGCTCTTAATTCTTTTAATTTCACAGAACGTTGTTCTGACTTTCCTGTACTCTGTGTGAGTCCTTCAGACCATCATTTCTTGTTCGATATCTTCACATTTTTCGTGCAGCCATTTCGTCTTAGCTTCCCTGCACCTCCTACGTATTTCATTGCTCAGTGGCTCGTATTTCTGTATTCCTAACTTCCCTGAACATTGTTGTACTTCCTTTTTTCATCGACCGACTGAAGTATTTCTTCTGTTACCTATGGTTTCTTTTCAGTTACCTTCTTTGCACCTACTTCTTTACAACTTCTGTGATAGTCCTTTTTAGAAATGTCTATTCCTCTTCTACTGAGCTGTTCCTTATTGCTTCATCTATAACCTTTGAGAACTGCAAGCGTACATCGTCATTCCCTAGTATATCCGCATCCCACTTCTTTACGTATTAATTTTTCCTGATTAATCTCTTAAACTTCAGCGTACCCTTCGTCACTGCTACATAGCGATATCAGTCTACCTCTGCTCCTGTATACGCCTTACAATTCAGTATCTGATTTCGGAATCTCTGATTGGCCATGATGCAATATAACTGAAATATTCCCGTATTACCCAGACTTTTCCAAGTATACCTCCTCCTCTTGTGGTTCTTGAACAGAATATTTGTTATTACTAACTGAAATTTATGACTGAAATCAATTAGTCTTTCTCCTCTCTCATTCCTTGTCCCAAACCCATATTCTCCTGTAACCTTTTCTTCTACTCGTTCCCCTACTACTGAATTCCAGTCCCACATGACTATTAGCTTTTCATCTTCCTTTACGGATTGTATTACCCTTTCATTATCCTCATATGCTATCTCTGTCTCTTCGTCTTTAGCTTGCGTTGTCGGTGTTGGTTCAAGTGTTGGTTCACGTAGTGTAAAATGCGCATTGGAGGCAAAGCGTAAGCGTCTTCGATGGCTACTCCTCCAAAATTGTGACAGCAAACTCAAATAGTAATACGTTCTTGACCACTATGAAGAAGGCCGTGGAGGAACTTGTGTATAACTGCCATAAAAGCTGATGAAACCAATGGAACCTGAATTGGGCGGGCAGGTTTGACAAACTACAATCTTCAGCCTTTTACAGCTCGACACGTTGCTTACTCCACGGATACATCGATGCAATGGCACAACGTAACTTGCCTGGGTGGCATCAACGACACATTGTTTCCCATTCGACACTAGCCGCAGGTGCAAGGCTGTGGGTCTAATATTAACTGCACTCCTGTAATTGGAGGGTTTGTTCACTTTTCAGGGACGTTTTCCTTTACAATAGCAGTAATTGCCTAGTAGTAGGAATCAACCACCATGCTATGTCTGCCTTACACTACACACTATGACCTCGGTCTCTGAGCTAGTCTGATCTTCGGGTGCTAGTTCGATTGACTTAACTTGTGCATGCGCACTGCGCAACAGGGTGAATCAACAGCTGACGGATATAAAAATTTGCCGAAAAATAACGGTTGATAGATCCTGAACATGCGACTCCATATCTTCGGATGTGGGTCACTGAGTCTTCATTTGAAATGTCGAGCCGTGTGTCATGGGGACAGAGTATCCAAGGTCTTTTGGCCACTAGAGAGCTCCTTTGTAGACCACAAGCTGATAGAGGGCAGTGGATGATCTTCTCAGCATAAGACATGCGATAAAGGTTGACTAATGGGCCCTCCAAGGTGACAGCTCCAGCAACACTCGTTTGAAATCTTAGGCCATGCATCGCGTGGGATCCTCTTGCGACTAAATCATCGGTATGGTACTAAGGGACCCAATGACAACTGCACGTTATTTGCCCATAAAACTAAACATGGTCGTGTTTACCTCGGATAACGGAAGTTCTCAGGCGCTATGGAATGTAAGATAGAGGTAAGGTGCAAGACTCCTCCATAGTATCTTGTCCAATATGTTGAGAGACAGGAGCACCAAAGGTACCGTAAGTTGGTTACTACTTCTGGGTATCACTGGATATTACCCTTCAGCAGCTGCCAAAGGTGCAGGTCATGCACGAGAGTCTATGAGGGGGAAAATTGTCTGATGTGATAGAGGAAGAAACAGGGGTCTATTTAGAAGAGATAGGGGATTCAATATTATAATCAGAATTCAAGAGAACTTTGGAGGACTTGAGAACATATGGCTCTGAGCACTATGGGACCTAAAATCTGAGGTCATCAGTCCCATAGAACTTAGAACTACTTAAACCTAACCAACTGAACGACATGACACACATCCATGCCCGAGACTTGATTCGAACCTGCGGCCGTAGCAGCAGCGCGGTTCCGGACTGTAGCGCCTAGAATCGCTCGGCCACAGCGGCTGGCGCAGCGCTCATAATGTCTTGCCTCATCAATGTCTATAAAGGGTGTCGTCCTAAGAGTCGTCAGGTGCATTTGTTCTGGTTTTTCCGCAGATATTTATAATTTCGTTTTTGCAATGCGTAAAGTGGGTCGTCCCAAATAAATACTGCTCATTACGTCACACGCCCGGTGTCGACGGGAAGTGTCGGTTTGTTTCCTGTTACGAGCGAAATCGGAATTTTTCGTGCTCATTCGATAGATCGGTGCCAAACCAACCTATTCTGATGTTATATTTTCCGATGTATATTAATAGGGGCAGTAAAACACGATAAATAACCAGTAGCGACTGAGCAGAGCCGCTGTATGGTGGTTGTCGCTGCTGGAGTACAGGTTATTCATGGTGTTTTACTGTCCCTGTTAGTACATATAGCTACACCGAATATCACACTAGACTCATTTGTCACCGATCTAACGAATGAGCAAATAAAATTCCGTTTTAAAAATCATTTCCTTCGTAACTGGAGAAAACGTACGCTCTACGGGGACACTCGGCGGTCCCATGAAAGACTTGAAGTGCAGTATTTGGACCGCCTCCCGTTACACATTGCAAAAGCGGATCTGCAAATGTCTGCCGAAGCGCTAGAGAAAATGCGCGCCGGCCGCTGTGACCGAGCGGTTCTTTTTTTCTTTTTAATTGCATTTTGTTCGTTGTTGATCGTTGTGTTTGATCGTTGCGGACGTCACATGACATCGTTCAAGTTCGTTTTTGTTGATCCACACAGTTATTTTTTATTACAGACGCCAACCAGCTCTCTGACCGAACACGCTGAGCTACCGTGCCCGCATTCTAGGCGCTTCAGTCCGGGACCGCTGCTACGGTCGCAGGTTCGAATCCTGCCTCGGGCATGGATGTGTGTGAGGTCCTTAGGTTAGTTAGGTTTAAGTAGATCTTGTCTAGGGTACTGATGACCTCATATGTTAAGTCCCGTAGTGCTTAGAGCCATTTGAACCATTTTTGAACATGCGGCCAACGACTCTTACGAGGAACACCCTGTGCATAATCGTGTATCAGCTGGGACGAAGAGAGGGCGACGCAAGAGAAATACGACAATGGTAGTGGTTGCTAGAGTTTGAGAAGGAAAGGGTGAACTGTGCAGAGAAGGAAAATGTAAATTAATGCAGATGAATAGGAAAAAGAATCCTGTAATGACTGAATACTCCATTAGTAGTGTAGCGCTTGAGACACTCACGTCGATTAAATATTCGGGCGTAACATTGCAGAGCGATATGTAGTGAGACAAGCATGTAATGGCAGTTGTGGGGAAGCGGATAGTTGTCTTCGGTTCATTGGTAGAATTTTGGGAAGATGTGGTTTATCTGTAAAGGAGACCGCTTATAAAACACTAATACCACCTATTCTTGAGTACTGCTCGAGCGTTTGGGATCCCTATCAGGTCGGTTTGAGGGAGGACATAAAAGCAATTCGGAGGCGGGCTGCTAGATTTGTTACTGGTAGGTTTGATCATGACGCGAGTGTTACGGAAATGCTTCAGGAACTCGGGTGGGAGTCTCTAGAGGAAAGGAGGCGTTCTTTTCGTGAATCGCTACTGAGGAAATTTAGAGAACCAGCATTTCGTTCAGAACGTGTGCGTGTGCACGCGCGCGTGTGTATGTGTGTGTGTGTGTGTGTGCGTGTGTGTGTACGCGTCAGCTGGAGATGACCGGGACTGCAAAGTGTTTGTTACGTGTGTTCCAGGCGAATGTGTGAGCAGCTCGTCTGCGGCCCCCCTGCCGACGCCGCCGTCACACGCAGCTGCACTGCTGGTGGCCGCCCTGTGCTTAGCTCCTGCGCACCGCAGGTGATGCTAACCAGCTGGCCTCCGACTATTTTTCCTGGGCGCGCCGGGCGCTACATCGCTGCCGCAGCCAGCTTCCTGCGAGTGGCGTGAGCCGAGAGGGAGTCTTCGGAGACGAGACGAGAAGAGACGAGACCTGGTGGCGGAATTAAAGGCTGAGAGTGTGACAGCTTCACACAGCAAGAGCTTAAAGACTTTCTTCATTTTACTACAGAGGAACTTTATACACCATGACCTGTATTCACGAACCGAGATACTTTACTTTTTTCTTGCGATGTTACCATATTAGCTGAGATCTATACCCGACGAAGATGACCCAACGGAACCACTATTTCCTATTGTGACTTGCTACAGCCTTTCATTTATTATACGAACTGTTTTACTGTTTGAACGTCCTTTTCCGCAGGACATTACACTATCGGAATATTTGCTCTCCGGTTTACTTTTTCACTCAACACATTTTCAGACAGTGCAGTATCCAAGCGATAGTTACAAGGAATCTGCTGTTTCAACTGTTCACACTCATCTATGCATTTTCTTTTACTGCGTCCGAAACTACAGACCATTCTTATTTAATAACCATCTCTGAATTAGATTCTTAGTAACCTGGCTTCGTCAAAAACATTTTCTAATGAGCTCTCTGTAATATAACAACATGCAGATACTGCAGTTTTGGCATTTAATTTTCGGCAAACAGCCTGATCTCGGAATAGCTTCACTTTTTGATTTGTGATTGTTCATTCACGTTTGAACTTTCCAAGGACTGGAACACGCACTAGATAGTCCCGTAAAAAAACTGGAATATTAATGTATTGCTAATATTAAGGGCATTATGAAGCGAGACGTTTCTTTCGCTGAGATGTGTTGATTCATTTACGCATCCTTCACTTGATGTTGATATATTGTAATAAATGTTATTTTCGTAAAATATTAGAGTTAGCTTGTTGACGTTTTATAATACTTCGAATGAAGCGCTGTTTCCTTGCCCGGGTCCGTGCAAATATTTCCACTTTAGGGACCACTGTTAAAAAGCACATCCATTGAATGCTGCAATCTTCACTTCCCGTTACCACTGCACATGTTTCATCGTTAGTTTTCATGTCGTCCTGTTGCATCGTTTGCCAATCGGCACTAACCGAATAAAGTGCTTATTTCATATTGCAAACAATGACAATATTGTCAAACTTGAGCATATTCGGAACCAAAATTTTCAAATACTTTGGATTAGATGGCAACTTCACAAAAACGTCAGAAAGGCGGCAGATCTATTGCAAAGCTATTAACCACAGCACGATACTATTATCGCCATCGAACGATACGTAAGCGTCTAATATGTGGGATTATTAGTGATATGGAACTTTCAGGCTCCAGTTCTTATCGCGAGATAGTTAGAAAATTTTAAGACCTCAGAGAGTTCCAAGAAGGCTTCAGATATCTCTACAGAAGTACACTTCCTCTGTTGCGTCATGAGTGACGATTCTGATTACCATAATTTGATACAGAGGACGATAAACACAAGGATGAAACTAAGGTGGATTGAAGTTAGCGTACGACCATTTTTCTTTTTCAGACGATCTTACGAATAGTTTGCCTCTGTGCTGCAGTTCTTTCTATCCACACCAATAGATTCTTCTAGGTTTAGGTATTGTACAAAATATTCTCATTATCTTTTTTTTACAGTAATCCACGTCTTTTCCTACAATGTATCACCAGTACTAATCCTTGTAGTGCCCAGTTAATAATTCCCATTACACTATCCCTTCTACTGGAAGGACATCTTGTATCCTTACTTTCTGTAATCTTTTCCTTTCGTACTTCATCTAGCCTTTAGCATAATTTAAAACCGTATCAATTTCTCTTCTCTGTAGTTCACTCCAGATGTACATCTTCAGGACTGTCTTCATTACTGCCGCACCAATACTTAATATTTTAGTTGAAGGGTATTGATTTTGTCCGCAATACTCAACGTTTATTTTCCCCTTTCCCCTAATATTTTCTGAATTCCTATTCTCCGACATATTTAATGACGCAGTTCCTTTGGTAAAACTAATCGTGCTCCTCACTATTATTCTATATCAGTTTTTTCTTTGCTCAGGTTATCTTTATTTATTTACTCGTTAATTATGCTGTTCATGCAGTTTAACAGGTTCCTTCCATTCGACTAGGACGACAATATGTTCTGTGATACCTGACATTTACTACTTATGGGATTGACGTGGCGTGAAAAACTAATGTGGAAGCGAAAAGCACATAAACTAGTCAGCTTATTACGGTTTCCCCACTGTATCCCGTACCAGCTGACGTAAATACAAATAATCACAAACAATCTGATGTGAAGATACAAGGTTTAAATCTATGTTAATGACCTTAATGTTTCCAATCTGCTTTCCTCTCTTTGACAGCAGAACACCGTAATGTAGCTGACGAGCCGAAGTCAACTGATATTTTCCTACCGTATATAAGTTTCTCTTACAATTAAGGCCAAATCTTGCGAACCCTCGATTTCGGCCACCTGTAGTGCACTTGACGGGGCTACTTCTTAAGAAATGATCAAGGCCACGACGCTTCCTTTAATCGCAGAAGTCGAGGTGGCAGGTGATAGCGGAAGTATCCATTTCGGACTATGAGCAATCGGTGGAACACTAGTCAACAAAGTGCAAAGTGATCAACGATGATACCTGTAGTTGCTCTCCGCAGTCCAACACACTTAGAAGGCGCATGGTCGTACATCGACAGCAAGGTGCTGTTTTCTTTATTTCAGCCTCCAAGAAATAAAGGAAAAAGAGAAAAAGTAAGAGGAGAGTGAGAGGGGGAGAACGAGAGAGGGAGATAGAGACAGGCAGAGAGAGAGAGAGAGAGAGAGAGAGAGAGAGAGAGAGAGAGAGAGAGACGGGGGGTGGAGGAAGAGATGAAGAGGGATTGGTAAAGAGTGGGATAGACCATTTATAATCATGTAACGCTTTAGATCGCTTCTGATCTTCCTGATCCCATTAAAAGACATAATTTATTTGGTCAGAAGAAACACAACGTCTGTACTGAGGATAAACACGTGTCGTCGAATTTCGTATGCACGTATGCTAGTCACTTCTTTCCTTCGTTATTAATAAAATTAATTTTGCCTAAAGTAACATTAACGATATGTAAGTTTCGTGATTCCATTCTTTTGGTAAAGACTAAAGACGAATTGCCGGAAATTCGATTCAAACCCACGCGTCTGAACGGTATCTGTGATCTGGTCGAGGGCTTTATATAACTTACTTCCTGCTCCAGAAAACAAACGTTTCTATCAGGCATATATGCAACCAATTGAAATGACCAATTGGTCGGTTTCTCAGGAACTATTAGGTTACAGGCCTGTAAGGAACAAGTAAAATTTATGTATTTTCTATTCTTCTAAACATTCCGTCTGCTCCTGCACGTATTCCGTATTATGACTTTCGACCTTGATTGTCGCGGGAAAGGAAGCACAGTTACCTAATCCCTTCACAGGTCATACTTCTGAGTGGTTCCCGACTAGTTTGCTGAATTTCGTCGAAATCTGTGGGTCGCAGGATGTGGCCTATCCTTGATAGCGTTCACTGTTTCACGTAAAAATATACATCTGTATAAAGTTTGCTGCTATTCAGGAGAATTATTAAGCTGAACCACATTCATAATGTTAATCGCATTACAATCTGAGCAAATTCAAATTGACTTGCGGAACTACAGGCTTTCAACTCAGAGTCAAACCATCACAAGAATGACAACACAACGAATAAAGGCACATATCACTTTACAAAAAAAAAAAAAAAAAAAAAAAAAAAAAAGTAAATTGTTTCGGATTAAGTTGTCTTCGGTTACCTTTTTTGGCAGTGCTGTTGTCATTTAAGTAGATCAACATTATAAATACAGTTGCGATATTACAGTGATTGTGTTGTTAAGAATTATGATGCAACACATTGGCTGCATTATGGCATTTATCCGGCGATACCAGGCAGCGACTTTCAATTAAAATGTCCTCCGCTGTGCGGGAATCTCATAGTGTGTACGAGTGCAGGTTTTGACGAATGAACGAAGACATTTGGAATATTCGGTATGGCCATGAGTAGTGTACGGATAGCAAAGCAGTTAAGGTGACCACTCGTGTACAGCGGGAATTCCGGGTTCGAGTCCCGAACCGGCAAAATTTTCACTGTCTTCAATCCCTTATACACTTAATGATTTTTCGCATTCGCAACTGTGAATACATGTCGAGTAATTATCTTTAACTATTAAATTACAACTGCAACCTCGTTCCATCGAGCTGTGTGTGAGGTAGTGACGAAAAATTAGGGTTGCATGTACTGTGTAACACTAGGCTCGCTCCCTGGAAGGAAAGTGGACAGAATCCCCAACGTGTATTCCTGAACCAGTTACGCTCCTATTGATTCGATTTTGTGCTGTGTATATACTTGGACTGTGCAAACTTTTTTTCCATTCCTGCGATCCTTTGTTTCAACAATAACAACGAAAGTATTCAAGAAAGGTGTCACATACTTTTATAACTTTATTAGATATAGTTGCCTCTTAGATTCTCGTTTAGTTACAGAAACAGTCCTGGCAACAATAAAATTTTAGAACCTACCCACATTTTATTTGCAGGTGAGAGGTAGATATAAAGTAAACCGTGAACTACATCGTCTGAAGAAAAAGAACACAGTGCCAGTAGCAGACAACTATTTACGTCCGACGTACAACACTGAAGTAAGCAAAAGGTTAAGTTAGTCACTTTACTCACTGAAAGTTTTGTGACAACACACAATCTATGTACGATGTTTATCAACTTTAGAGAACTTCCCAAGATATTGCCTATCTGGTTACGCCGTCGAAAATCTGACGTTACGTAGTATTAGTTACTGGGAGTTGGGAAGTGGTTAATTGGAGATTACATATATCCCAGATGATACTGAAAAGCAAGTTAGAGACTGAATATATTCAAAGAGATGTGGAGGACCCAACTGAGGCAAAATGCATCTCAAGCATATTCAGTCGGAGACGTGCCTAATCGATATGACGGCACTGTGAATGACGATCCGCCAAACAAAGCGGCAATTGTGTTGCTGGAAAATTGCGCCAGTAGTGTCAGAGAAGTAACAGCACGCCTGTACTTTCTACAGGATCACAAATGGGGTGACTGTTGTTCAGAATAACAGCCAAGATTCTGAATAATTTCCAGTATTCATCTGACACGCCACCACAAATCACATGATACAACATGCCTTCCACCACACTGCTGTATAGTGTTTACGTTCTCACACACTTATACGCTCGTACGTCCATGTTCGTGTATGACTGGTAATGGTAACGATTATTGGGATCATCATCATTCCTTGCAGTGCAAGCTGTGATCGCTAAGTTGCAATGAATTGAAGGCTGTCGTGTCGTAGGTACCTAGGTCGATTACTAGAGATACAACAGAGTTCGTTAAAGTTATTTGACGAGAAAGATTAATCAGATTAGTGACGTATGGGTTCTCATTCACTCATTTTGCTGCTTCCATTAAATACAGACAACGTTAGCAATGTCCTCCGGTGTGAAATCACCGCCTGGCGAAGATTGCAAACCTGACGACCCCCTTGGGGACATTCTCTAGAAGAACCCGCCTGTCTGCTGTCACGCAGACTCTGCGCTTTGCATCAATAGCAATACAAACACGAAAGTCCGTCACTGTCATATGCTTTGTACTGATTCCCGCGAACAAAAGAGTACAGCGCGTCTCGAAAAGATTCTTCCGAATTAACAAGACATATCTCCTACATTAACGAAGGTAGAAATCTATAATGGGTCGAGTGACCAAACCACAACTAACATATGACGTCTCCAAGACAGTAACGCTGTCTGTATACCACTCGTACTTCTTGTAACTCAAGCTCGTAAGTAACGTCTAAGTACAAAAAGTGCTACATGGTGGGATCCCTACTTCTTCATGAGATTTGTAACCATTCACAATTCGTATTCCTTTCTATCTGAAATCATTTGGTGATTTATTTTGTTCTCTGCTCTTGTCAGTTTTTTTTAGTGTGTTCAACGTAGCACGGAAGAGTTAATATTTCATAAAGTGTTTGAGATGTTGAAACAACATTTCTTGAAATAACAAAATTTTAATAGTATAATTTGCATTTTTCTGCGTTATTTGACAGCTGTTGAATGACTGTTAATGCTTTCAGTTAGATAGTTCAGGAAAATGGCTAGCGAATGGTCGAAATGTGTGAGTAAAGTCCACTAGCTCAGTTGCTTTCACACTCGTTACACTATTTTTTGCTTGATATTGTCCCATTAAGAAATTTTTATCTGCAAACATAAACAACCATTGTTTTTCATTTATTTATTTATCTGGTACAAATGAGGACCACTAGCCGCTCTGTTACATACTACCAAGTGTTCTTTCTCATAATCATTTTGATGTCACATATCAGATATATTACTGAGGAAGATTTGTTGTTTTATTGGTCTTCATTCCGAAGACTGATTTGATGCAGCCCTCCAAGCTACTCTATCCCGTGCAAGCCGCTTCGTCTCCCAACAAATACTGCAGCCAACATTCTTTTGTATTCGTCTCTTTGTCTCCCTCTGAAGTTTTCACTCTTCACACTTCCCTCCAATACTGAATTGGTAATCTTGTGAGACCTCAGGATGTGTCCTACAAAACCGATCCCTTCTTTCACTTCCCTCCAATACTGAATTGGTAATCTTGTGACACCTCAGGATGTGTCCTACAAAACCGATCCCTTCTTTCAGTTAAGTTGTCCATAATTTTTGTCCTCCCCGCTTCTATTCAATACCTTTTCGTTATCCACGCGATCTACTAATGTAATCTTCAGCATTTCACAATATTCTTCAGCATTTCAAAATCTGCTATTATCTTCTCCTCTGCAATACGAATCGACCACTTTTAACTTCATACAATGCTACACGCCAGACAAATACCTTCACAAAAGAATTCCTAACTCTTAAATTTACATTTGATTTCAACAAATTTTTTGTTCTTCAGAAATGCTTATCTCGCCATTGCCTGTTTGGATTTTATATCGTCTGTACATTGTCCATCGTCAGTTATTTTACTACCCAAATAGAAACACTCATATACTTCCTTTACTGTCACATTCCCTAATGTAACTCCCTCAGCATCGCCTCATTCAATTCGACTATAGTCCGTTATCGTTTTGATTTTGTTGATATTCATCTTATATACTGCTACCAATAAACTTTCTAAGCTGTTCAGCTTCTTTTCCAAGTTCTTTGCTGTCCCTAACAGACTTACAATGTAATCAGCAAAACTGGAAGTTCTTATATTTTCTCCCAGAACTTAAATTCTTTCTCCAAGTTTTTCTTTGGTTTACTTTACTGTTTGATCAATGTTTAGATTGTATAAGATCGGGGATAGGCTGGAACACATCTAGTTTTATAACTGCCGTCTGGTTTCCGTACAAGTTGTAAATAACTTTTATTCCCTTTACTTTACCCTCTCTACCTTCATAATTTCAAAGAGTGCACTCCAGTCAACATTCTTAACTGTTTCCTCTACGTATACACATGGTATAATCAAAGGTTTGCCTTTAACCTATAGTTAAAGACTAGTCGTAGGGAGATTATTGTTTCCCATGTTCCAACACTTCTTTGGAACCCAAACTGACATTCCATGAGTTTTGTTTCTACTAGCTTTCCTGTCTTCTGGAAATAATTCGTCTCAATATTTTGTAGCCATGACTTATTAATCTGATACTTGGGTAATATGCACACCTGTCAGAACCTGCATTCCTTGAAATTGTAATTATTACTTCCTCTGGAAGTCTGAGTGTATTTTGTCTGTTCCATTCATCTCACACACCGGGTGCAATAGTTTTGTCACAGCTGAGTCTCCCAAGGATATGAGTATTTCTGAGCAAATGTCGTCTACTTCAGGGGTCTTGTTTCGATTTAGGTCCTTCAGTGCTCCGTTCAATTCTTTTCGCAGCATCATATCTCCCACCTCATCTTCCGTTACTTCCGTTTCCATTTCCGTAATATTGCCTTCATTTCTCTTGTGGTATATCCCATTTATATACGTTTCCCACTTTTCAGCTTCCCTTCTGTGCTTATTAGTGGTTTCCATCTTAGTTTTTGATACTCATGCTGCTGTCTTTTCTCCAAAAGCCTTTATAATTTTCCTCTAAGAGGTACCTATCTGTACCCTAGTGATATATGCTTCTATATGCTTGCATTTGTCTTTTAACCATTCCTGCTTAGTCATTTTGAAGTTTTTGTCAATCTCTTTTTAGTCGTCTACATTCACTTTGGCCTGCTTCATTAATTGAGGCGTTGGCTGAACTGAAATCCAAATGAGTCAGTAATTCTCACATATTCAACTATCACGTTATATATTTTGAAAACGCAATATATCTTTTACATTTGATTGAAAATTAATTCATGTGCGGGACTTCGGAATGAATGGAAAACCATGTGATGCTCTGTGTGCCGATCTTAATAAACCTCAGTTAAGTCGTCTCCCCAGCGAACACCTTAATTAGAGAAGTAATAAACATAGTGATAACAATAAAAGAAATTAACGAAGAATGTATTTATTTGTGAAGAATACTATATTAATGATAATTGACGGGCAGGAAGATGTAGTCTGTGGGCCATGGCAGCAATGGGTGTGTGGTAAGAGACACAGAAACAAGAGTAAAAGGGAATCCAGCTGACGTAAGGCAATGAAGAGCGCTTAAAGGGGTATAATATATTGATATGCTATCCAGAACCATAACAGGGTATCGTTTCGTTAATAAAAGATGCTCTATTATATATAAAGACACAAAAGTTTTCATCACACAGATAGTATAGAGGACTCTGTCCTAACATTCTTTCGATACCTCGAATTATCAGTGGAGTATAAACGATACACAAGTTGGTCGAACATCTTATAGGTTATTGTTGGACAACATATTTTTGTCTTGTACCGTATGTGTCAATTTCTGAATTAACCAGCGTACTTCAGCGCGCTCATCAACTCATGGTAATAATTATGGATGCTTGTACGTAATTTACCGAAATACGTCAAGATTTTAAACGTGGCTGAAACAGCAACTGTTGAAATTCTTTACGATAAAAGATGACAGACAAAACAGTTGCAGGATAAAGATTTATTAAAATTCTTGACCAAGGTTTCCGTATATATCAATATACCTTCATCAGAAGTAAAAAATCCTGAACAGGAAGACAGTTGTTTTCGCTAGTATGTATTTTACCACCTGCGATACGCGAGATTCTCGCGCATTACACTAGTGCCCTCTCTCTTAGATGTGTTCCATAGCGCAAGCTTCATCTGTTTGACACTAGGACACAGGTAAATTGGTTCCATATTTTCTATTTCACAAAAATGTTTTTAAATGGTCTGATATGTTTTATTTATTAAGACATAAGGTTTGAATTAGCACAACTCTTAATAATTTTGATGCGCTTATGTATGTATCCATGCATTTTAATATGCGCGAGTGTCTGGCACATACCACAAGTGCTCTCTCTCGGCGAAACCATCTGCCCTAGTGCTTTCACACTCTCGTCTCGATAGTTCATAGGCGAAGTACTGGTGCTACACTGTTCACATTGACCCTGTGCCTCTAATAGTGTGGTACAGATGGAAAAGATGTCTTAATTATTGACAACGCCTTTGGCACAATTGTTTTATTAATCTCCATTGCATGATGTAATTTTAGTAAGTAACTAAAAGATCTTGTGTCTGTCTTGCTTTGGTAATTTCACTGTTACTTAAGCTTTAGTGTTTCTCTTTTCCGATCCTCTCCCATCCCCGCCCCCTGCCACGTCTTCACTGTTGTGTCCCCCCTACCCTACGTCACCTTTCCCAAGGTGGCTTCCATCAACTCCCCCTCCTGGATGATGCCCTCTCTCCCTCCATTTATCCCTCCTATCAACTCTGATCCTCACTCCCCCTCCTTTCCTCTGTCCTTTTCCCGGGCTCCCTCCCCCCCTTCCATCCTCTTTTTTTCCCCACCTCCCCTCTCTCTGTCCCCTTCTCTCCCCCGAGTCCTTTTGCATTTCCTTCCTGTTCCTCTTCTCATTCCCTTTCGTGTCTGCCCTGCCCCTCTCCCCCCTTATGAGTCCTCTCCCTCCTTGGTTCCCCCCCCATTCGTTTTATCCTCTCCTCCCTCCTAGGTTTTTCCCCCTCCTCCAGGTTCCACCCCCCCCCCCTCCCCCCATCTGCCTTTGGCTTGGGAGTGTCATCTTTGTGCTGCTATTTTCGTGCAGTGTTTTACAGTGAGTGTTTTACAGTGAGTGTTCCGTGTTGTGTCTTTTGGGAAGTGTTGCGAACGGCCATCTTACTGTCGCTGAATGTGATTTTTTATCTCTTGCGAACAGAAACCAGACTGTCGCCATGTTTTTTAATTGTGTGTCTGCTATGTTACTTGTCTGATTCCTGAGTATTTTATTGACATTGCCAACCCCTTTGCTTTCTGTTTTAACTTTCGGAATTTTTCCGCCATTTTACACTTTAAGTCAGCGTTTTATCGCCTGTTTTTCTTGTTTCTTTTCTTCATCCGTTTTTAAAAAAGTCTGTAGGCTGTAGAGCAGCGTACTAAGCTGCTGCCAGGCCGCCCCCTTCGGGGGGAATTGAAAATCAATAAAGAAAAAAAAATCTTTTCCGATGCTTAGGTTTTGCTAATGAAAATGTCTTCCTGTTGAGGATTTTTTACTTCTGATGAAGGTATATTTATATATAACGAAACCTTTGTCAAGAATTTTAATAACTCTTTATCCTGCAACTGTCTTGGCTGTCATCCTTTATCGTGAAGAATGACCGAAATACCTTTCGCAACAGTTTGTTACGATCCCTATAAGTACACACACATACACAAAACGCAGACTAAACTAGTGGCTGAAAATACGCGTACATCAGTGTCGCTGTACATAGTTCCCAACGATCCCTGTATTTGTGACACCATCGGTCTAGATTATCTGCAGAACAGACGGGCGCCCCGCACACTGACAAAGCGCGTCGCTCGCTACGTGCGTGTCGCAGTGGAGAATCCGGCGCGTCATGAGGCGGTGCCCTGATTAAGGCAGCCAGGCTCCGGAATCCGGCCTCTAATTTGCGGTGACGAGTTTCCAGGCTTCTGTGTCGCGAAATGCGTCGCGGCGCAACGCTGCCAGCCGTGGGACGCGCCGTGCGCATGCGCAGTTCGGACGTGACTCGCGGGAGGGCGCTGTAGCAATGGCGACGGCGGCTGTTGCGTCGGCGTGTAGCGCGCGATCGTGTTAGTTCACAGGACGGGAGAAGGATCGGGCGCTAAGTTTGCACGGGCCTGGCGCAACCTGCCGACACTGGCGTTAAGTGAACAGAGCGCTTTATTTTTCACGTTTTTTGAGCCAGCACAGCGTGGGAGAATGTATCGATAGGGTACCGAAACGAGACAATACGGAGATTGAATCCTCGAGCGAAGACTGCAAGTTACCTTGTTGATGTTGTTGATTAGTGTTTTAAAAAAGTTTTTCGATGTGAACGATGAAAATTAACTTCCTGTTGTGCGCTAACATATCTATAAAGAAATAATTGTCATACGCTCCTCTGTCATATTTTGTGTGTTATCAGATAAATTCAGTACAGATATCTGCGTTCGATCAGACGTCGTTCTCTTTTGACTTCCGTTGCTTCCACCATTTAATGTTATTATAAATGTGTCGATTTGAAAAGTTTCAGATATTGCATATTCGTCGTACATCTAAATGTTTGTGCAAAGAAATATGTGTGTACAATTGTTTGTAACATATCTTCTGTGTTAAATATGTATATAATAAATAATATATCATTGTACCAGAAACTGATGTTTTTGAAATGTAAAACCTGGTACCACACTACTCTGATTGTGTCACAATGGCAAGAAACTCTCACACACTGATACCATCGTATTTATCCCCGATTACACAACCCTAAATTGACGATCCTTCCCTTGTTTCCCCATCGTAGTATAACAATTATTTCAATACACTTATTAATGAGGGGGAAATCCGAACCGCTTAGAACAGGAAACACTCTTTATCTCTCTCTCTCCGAGGCGTTACTTACATTACGGCAGAGTACAGAACTTACCTAATCAGTTTTATTAATGGAAATCCATACATGAAATTCAAAATATAATCAATTTAGCTATCGTGTCGAGCCAAATTGTATCCAATATTATCATCCAGAATATTAAAAAAGACATTATTTGCCCCTGTGGAATGGAACTGTACGAATTAGAGATACACTTAATATTATGGTTCACCGCTCAAGGAGAACAAATTCGAGGGAATTAACATACAACTACGAGATAGAAAATTTTTGTAGCGCTGTTTCATTGTACGCGGGCATTTGAGATTAATTTATGTATTTCCAGTTACAAGGTGTAACACAAGTTTCAGATGCAGGTATAGTCTTTCCGCTCACGTTACACGAAGTACTTCATGTACGTTGTTTTTACATGGAACAGTCCGCTATGTGTGTAATACAAGTTGGTTATGGGCATCATTGAAACTCTAATATTTATAATATCTCTCCATTGACTTAATCTGAAATGAAAAAATTAATTTTTGCTTGTGCCGAGCGCTGACTAAATACTAGTAGATTACGCTATAATTAATAATTCAACATTTTGTAGATTCAACTTCTTCAACTTCTTCGCCTCTCAAGAGTTGGACTCGTCTTACTATGAAATCATATTGTAAGCATGCAATGATTTCGTTATAGATGAAAAAATGAAGAAAAAGCGTAGTCTCTTATGATACGTTTGCAAACATATTTCATCATATGGCGTACTAAATCCTTCACTTACAAAACGTTTAACACGATAAGATAAACGCAAATATGCTCTAAAATATCCTTGTAGATATGGCACAATCTTATGCCGTGATCTTTTTGTTACACATATAAAGAAAAGTTTAATGAATGACGAAACGTATATTCCAAACCGAATCGATGGACGTCTACGTCGCAGTGATTTCTGTTTTTCACTTAAAACTCACGTTTTCGGTAATCTGTTGAGAAGAATCACAAAATCATACCGTAAAATTTGCTTGACGTATCTTATCTGCAAGTAACTGAACAACGAGCAGCAAAATGTCGTCACTGCTCACAGGTAAGTGATCAACCAAGGCACTCGAAATATTTTACAGTAAGCTCTTTACTGTTTCTGATGATATGTTAAGACAATACAGTACGGTTTACTGCGAAAGTTTCTCGTTCTAGTTATTGAAACATTGTCATAATATAATGAACTAACCGACAATGAATCTGCACTGTGTGCTGTTTCATTTCACAAGCCGGTTTGTAAGAGACGTTAAGTTGAAACATTGACTTTACCGTTAAACTGAGTGTTAGTCACATTTGGAGTACACATGAAATACAATGACTGTGTATTGATACTTAATGATTTGGATGCAAGCCGACAAGTGTTGTTTCGACGTCGAAAACTTTCATATTAAAAATATATTATGAGCAATGCGTCTACGTCTACATCTACATGATTACTCTGCTATTCACAATAAAGTGCCTGGCAGAGGGTTCAATGAACCACCTTCAAGCTGTCTCTCCACCGTCCCACTTTCGAACGGCGCGTTGAAAAAACGAGAGTTGAAATTTTCCTGTGCGAGCCCTGATTTCTCTTCTTTTATCGTGATGACTATTTCTCCCTAAATAGGTGGGTGCCAACATAATGTTTTGGCAATCGGAAGAGAAAACTGGTGATTAAAATTTCATGAAAAGATCCCGTCGCAGGGAAAAACACCTTTGTTTTAATGATTGCCACTCCAATTCAGGTATCATGTCTGGGGCACTATCTCCCCTATTTCACGATAACACAAATCAAGCCGCCCTTCTTTGAACTTTTTCGATGTCATCCCTCAGTCCCATCTGATACGGATCCCACACCGCTCAGCAATACTCCAGAATAGGAACGACAAGCGTGGTGTAAGCAGTCTCTTGAGTATATCTGTTATACTTTCTAAGTGTTCTGCCATTGAATCGCAGTCTTTGGTTTGCTCTACCCATAACATTATCTATGTGATCGTTCCAATTTAGGTTATTTGTAGTTGTAGTCTCTAAGTTTTAAGTTCATTTACATCCTTAAGATTTGTGTGACATATCGCGTAATCGAAATTTAGCGGATTTCTTTTAGTACTCAAGTGAATAACCTCACACTTTCCTTTCCTCAGGGTCAATTGTCACTTTTCGCACCATACAGAAATCTTATATAAATCATTTTGCATTTCGTTTTACATGACGGTAAATGGCAGCATCATCTGCAAATAATCTAATAGGGCTACTAAGATTGTCTCCTAAGTCGTTAATATAGATCAGGAACAATAGACGGCCTAGAACACTTGCTTGGGGAACGCCGTTTATTACTTCTGTTTCACTCGATGACTTTCCGTCTATTAGTACGAATTGTAACCTTTCTGACAGGAAATCACGAATCCAGTCGCACAACTGAGGCGATACTCCATAGGCAAGCATTTTGCTTAGACGAGGAACGGTGTCGAAAGCCTTCTGGAAATCTAAAAATATGGAATCAATTTGACATCCCCTGTCGATAGTACCCATTACTTAATGAATACAAAGAGCTAGTTGTGTTTCACAAGAACGGTGTTTTCAGAATCCGTGTTGATTATGTGTCAATAAATCGTTTTTTTTCTGGGTAATTCATTATGTTCGAACACAGTATATGTTCCAAAACCCTACTGCAAATCGACGTTAGTGATATGGGCCTGTAATTCAGCTGTGTACTTCTATTTCCCTTTTTGGGCATTGGTGTGACTTGAGCAATTTTCCAGTCTGTAGGTACGGAACTTTCTGTGAGCGAGCGGTTGTATGTTCAAAATGTTCAAATGTGTGTGAAATCTTATGGAACTTAACTGATAAGTTCATCAGGCCCTAAGCTTACACACTGCTTAACCTAAACTATGCTAAGGACGAACACACACCCAGGCCCGAGGGAGGACTCGAACCTCCGCCGGGACCACCCGTACAGTCCATGACTGCAGCGCCTTTAGACCGCTCGGCTAATCGAACGGTTGTATATAATTGATAAATATGGAGCTATTGCATCAACATATTCTGAAAGGCACCTGAATGGTATACAGTCTGGACCGGAGGCCTTGCCTTTATTAAGTGATTTAAACTGCTTTGCTACGCCGAGGATATGAGAATCTTGGCAGTTATTCATAATTCAAATTGAGGAATATTTTCTTCGTCTTCTTTGGTGAAGGAGTTTCGGAAAACCGTGTTTAATAACTCTGCTTTAGTGGCACTGTCATTAGTGACTTCACAGTTGTTATCCCGCAGTGAAGGTATAGATGGCGTCTTGCCATTGTTGTGCTATGCGTATCACCAGAATATCTTTGGGTTTTCTGCCAGATTCCGAGATAGTTTCGTTGTGAAAATTATTAAAAGCATCTCGCATTGAAGTACGCCCTATATTTCGAACTTCTGCAAAGCTTTAGCAATCTTGGGTATTTTGCGTTCTTTTAAATTTGGCTTGCTTTTTTTCGTTGCTTCTGCAACAGTAATCTGACCTGTTTTGTGTGCCATGGGGGATCAGTACCATCACTTATTAGTTTATGTGGTATATATCTCTCAATTGCCGTCGATACGATCTCTTTAAAATCGTGCCACATCTTTTCTATGCTTACGTGATCAGATAGGAAAGAGTGGAGAATGTCTCTTAAAAAGGCTTATCAGTTTTTAAAATAGATGTACTTTGCGATCCTTTTTTATGGTTGTGGGTGTTACGGTATTCAGCCTCGCTGCAAGGGTCTTCTTGTCGCTAATCACTGTATTCGTCATGATACTCCATATTAGTCCAGTATTATTTGTTCCTAATAGGTCAAGAATGCTTTCGTAAACATTTACACTTTGAGTGGGCTCATGAACGAATTGTTCAGAATTACTTTACAAGGTGTTGGAGCGGGCACCAGTAACATCATAGAAGGCATCGCGGCTGTATAAAGACGTTTATAAAGACGATGGTAGCAACCAAAAGACTTGTCATTGTTGGAAGCTCGAGAGAATTTTATCAGTACGTATCGTCGCGAAATCAAGCATTCGTATATTACGTTCTTAGGAGTTACCACCTATTTCCTACTTCTTCTACCGAAACGCAAACCACGTTCTTCTTTGGGGCCGGAAAATAGCAGTTGAAAGTAACCAATTTGGTTTTATTGGAGGGTAAAGTGCTGTGAGCTGAGCAGCTTAGCGCACTCACCAGAAATCTGCAAGCATACTCTGTTCCTTATGGAGTCTGCCGAAATGGCGAAGCCAGTTCCCGTCACTGATCAGTTCGCAGCTTTAATGTCGACCCCAAGTATTGTTATCGGAAATGGTCCACATTCGAAAAGAGTGCATAGAAAGGTGTCGTCTGTGTTGCGAAGTATTCAATCTCTAGTACAGGATGACTTTACGTTTATTCTTAAGAATCACGTAGAAACAAGGTGACGAAGTGAGGTAAGGTAAAAATACGAAGAATATATACACACATCAGGAAAAGTTTTGCATCACCCCGGTTCCCAGATAGCCTGAAGATAGACGTTGGCTGTGGATATTGTATCACAGACACAGTCAGTTTGACTGTTCAGAGATGCCACTAAACCCGCCCAAAGATGTAAACAACCATGCATGAGCATCGCCTATTGAACGGAGGGGTTCGGACAGCCGATCAGTTCCAGTCATTCCACCAGGGAGGAGGTACACGGCTCGTGTTGTCTGTAGTTCAACCATGCCTGGACGGTCAATACCGCGTTTCGATCGCGGCCGCATTGTTACTTTGAGCCAGGAAGGTCTCTCAACAAGGGAAGCGTCCAGGCGTCTCGGAGTGAACCAAAGCGATGTTGTTCGAACATGGTGGAGATACAGAGAGACAGGAACTGTAGATGACATGCCTTGCTCAGGCCGCCCAAGGGTTACTACTGTAGTGTATCACCGCTACCTACGCATTTTGGCTTGGAGGAACCCCGACAGCAACGCCACCATGTTGAATGATGCTTTTCATGCAGCCACAGAACGTCGTGTTACCACTCAAACTGTGCGCAATAGGCTGCATAATGCGCAACTTCACTCCCGACGTCCACGGCGAGATCGATCTTTGCCATCACGACACTATGCAGCGCAGTACAGATGGGCCCAACAACATGCCGTGTGGTCCGCTCAGGATTGGCATCACGTTCGCTTCCCCGATGCGTGTCGTATATGCCTTCAACAAGACAATCATCGGAAACCTGATTAGAGGCAACACGGTCAGGATGAACTCCTTAAACTCAGCATTCAGCGGGTGCAGTAAGGTGGAGGTTCCGTGCTGTTTTTGGGCAGCGTTATGTGAGGGTGACGTGCGTCGCGGATGGTCATGAAAGGTGCCGTAACACCTGTACGATACGTGAATGGCATCCTCCGGCCGATAGTGCAACAATATCGGCAGCATATTGGCGAGGCATTCGTCTTAAAAAAAAAAAAATGGCTCTGAGCACTATGGTACTTAACATCTGAGGTCATCAGTCCCCTAGACTTACAACTACTTAAACCTAAATAACCTAAGGACATCACATACAACCATGCCCGAGGCAGGATTCGAACCTGCGGCCGTAGCGGTCGCGCGGTTCCGGACTGAAGCACCTAGAACCGCTTGGTCATCGTGGTCAACATTCGTCTTCTTGGACGACAATTCGCGCCCCCACGTTTCTTTGCAATACTTTTCCTGACGCATTAGAAAACGATCCACTTGATGTTCGGTGACAGCTATGGTTTCTGCAAGATGGTGCACAGCCACACTGTAGAATGAATGCGTTATACTGTTTAAATGAAGCGTTTACAAGGGAAATGGACTGGTTGAACAAGTACAATCTTCTGGCCTCCAGGTTCCCCAGGCCTTAAACCACTCGATTTATATTGGTGGAGACACTTAAAGAAACAAGTTTATAATACTCCGTCGATGGATGTACACGACGTAATAGCTCGCGTATATGATCCTTCGGCAATCGCTAATAGAGATTTGTTGCGTATGGTCCAACAAAGTGTGTGATCCAGAGTCTGGCGAAGTGTTTATAAATGCGAGGTGATTTGCGCTATGGACGAAACAAAGTGCTCACTTACGTCTGAAATAAGCTCATGTATTGACGCAATGTATAGATAAAGGTAACAGTAACAATAACATGTACGAAAGAACAGACAAAACTTTGATCCAGCAGCTACTGTGAATGAAGATGCAAAGGAATTACGGACATTAGTTGCGAGCGGGCATTTATTGAAATCATTACGGAAACTGGCGGATCGATACAAACTGGGTCTCGTGCTTAAGAGACAGATAATATGGCCACTAAACCATCCGGGCATCCGGGCACAGTGGTATTTGCTGCTTCATGGAATATTTTCTCACGTCTCTCGTGAGACAACAGTTCTCAACTTATCCACACACTACTGATGTACACTACTGGCCATTAAAATTGCTACATCAAGAAGAAATGCAGATGATAAACGGATATTCATTGGACAAATATATTATTCTAGAACTGACATGCGATTAAATTTTCACGCAATTTGGGTGCTTAGATCCGGAGAAATCAGTCCCAGAACAACCATCTATGGCCATAATAACGGCCTTGCAACGCCTGGGCATTGAGTCAAATAGAGTTTGGATGGCTTGTACAGGTACAGCTACCCATGCAACTTTAACACGATACCACAGTTCATCAAGAGTAGTGACTGGCGTATTGTGACGAGCCAGTTGCTCGGCCACCATTCACCAGACGTTTTCAGTTGGTGATAGTTGTGGAGAATGTGCTGGCCAGGGCATTAGTCGAACATTTTCTGTATCCAGAAAGGCCCGTACGGGACCTGCAACATGCGGTCGTGCATTATCCTGCTGAAATGTGGGGTTTCGCAGGGGTCGAATGAAGGGTAGAGCCACGCGTCGTAACACTTCTGAAATGTAATGTCCACTGTTCAAAGTGCCGTCAATGCGAACAAGAGGCAATCGAGACGTGTAACTAATGGCACGCCATACCATCACGCCGGGTGATACACCAATATGGCGATGACGAGTACACGCTTCCAATGTGCGGAAACCCCAATGTCGCAAAACGCGGATGCGACCATCATGATGCTGTAAACAGAACCTGGATTCATCCGAAAAAGTGACGTTTTGCCATTCGTGCACCCAGGTTCGTCGTTGAGTAAACCATCGCAGGCGCTCCTGTCTGTTATGCGGCGTCAAGGGTAACCGCAGCCATGGTCTCCGAGCTGATAGTCCATGCTGCTGCAAACGTCGTCGAACTGTTCGTGCAAATGGTTGTTGTCCTGCAAACGTCCCCAATCTGTTGACTCAGGGATCGAGACGTGGCTGCACGATCCGTTACAGCCATGCCGATAAGATGCCTGTCGTCTCGACTGCTAGTGATACGAGGCCGTTGGGATCGAGCACAGCGTTCTGTATTACCAGCCTGAACCCACCGATTCCATATTCTGCTAACAGTCATTGGATCTCGACCAAGGCGAGCAGCAATGTCGCGATACGATCAACCGCAATCGCGATAAGCTACAATCCGACCTTTATCAAATTCGGAAACGTTATGGTACGCATTTCTCCTCCTTACACGAGGCATCACAACAACGTTTCACCAGGCAACGCCGGTCAACTGCTATTAGTGTATGAGAAATCGGTTGGAAACTTTCCTCATGTCAGCACGTTTTAAGTGTCGCCACCGGCTCCAACCTTGTGTGAATGCTCTGAAAAGCTAATCATTTGCATATCAAAGCATCTTCTTCCCGTCGGTTAAATTTCGCGTCTGTAGCACGTCACCTTCGTGGTGTAGCAATTTTAATGGCAGTAGTGTAGTTCTCCTTGCCCATTATCCTCATTACTCACCGATTCCCTCAGGAGTATGAGCCTGGTGTGCATCTGTGATGAAGAGATCATTGGCCGTCTCATCTTAAATATTATACACATACATCTACATCTACATCTATACTCCGCGAGACACCTTACGGTGTGTGGCGCAGGGTACTTATTGTACCACTATCTGATCCCCCCTTCCCTGTTCCATTCACGAATTGTGCGTGGGAAGAACGACTGCTTGTAAGTCTCCGTATTTGCTCTAATTTCTCGGATCTTTTCGTTGTGATCATTACGCGAGATATATGTGGGCGGTAGTAATATGTTGCCCATCTCTTCCCGGAATGTGCTCTCTCGTAATTTCGATAATAAACCTCTCCGTATTGCGTAACGCCTTTCTTGAAGTGTCCGCCACTGGAGCTTGTTCAGCATCTCCGTAACGCTCTCGCGCTGACTAAATGTCCCCATGACGAATCGCGCTGCTTTTCGCTGGATCATGTCTATCTCTTCTATTAATCCAACCTGGTGTCTGTTCTCTCGGCACAAAGTTTCAGCTTTCCCCATGGATTTACATCAACGCCCACTCACAGCAAATGTCCGTAATAACTTTGTGAGTGGATACAGCTTGATACTTTAGATGAAAAAAAAAAAAGTTTGTCACGAACGTGACTCGAACGTCGTAGGGTCCACGTATCCATTCCCCACGGTATAGTCTTGTCTTACTGAGCTAGTGGGACAGCGTGTAGTTCATAATACATGATCTTGGCCACGTTGCACGCAGTTAGTACATTTTTACAATCACATTTCTATTAAATGTACTGGCGGGATCAGATTTTGCACGATACATTTTTGTCTTGAACTGGGATGCCGACCGCCAAGTGCGGTACTTTTTCCTCACGCTATACATGGAAGTTTGCTCTGAATACTAGTGCCTACCGTCTCTGCCAAATAACGCATTGACAAAAAATCATAAATGCGACAAAGAGTAATGAATTTCTTAAAATTCAAAACCACAACGGGATGAGAGAACGTTTAACTAACTTCGCAATATAGAGTCACGGCTAGCAGTCAATACCTGCGTTACGGATAGCAAAATTATAAAGGATATCCAAGATTCATAACTAACTTATTGCAAAAGGAGCGAAAAGGCAATTAAAAAAAAAACACTAGCCGAAGGTACCAAAATGTGGTTTAGGTTTACTTTATTTATGCGTGCTTACTTGTCAAAGCTACATAATAATAACCCAGTGGTTTACTGAGTACTGTTGCATAAATTGGCCAAAACGATTATAATACAATTACTCAGAATAAGGATAATGTATTACAAGCCCGCCCGGTTAGCCGTTCGATCTAACACACGGCTTTCCGGAGTGGTATGGGGCGCCTGGTGCTCGGCACGAATCCGCCCGGCGGACTTGCGTTGAGGTCCGATGAGCCGGCCAGTATGTGGATGGTTCTTAGGCAGTTTTTCATCTGACTCGTCGAATGCTGACTGTTCCCCGTATTCCGCCTCAGCTACACTATGTCGGCGATTGCAGCGCAAACAAGTTCTCCATACACGCGTACACCACCATTACTCTACCACGCAAACATAGGGGTCTGTGACGTTCACTGGGGAAGGGGGGGGGGTCCACTGGGGGCGGAAAGAGCGGTTCGGTGTGGGGTGGCGGAGGGGTGAAGGGAACTGCGGTAATCGTCGAGGGGTTGTGGACCACAGCGGCTGCGGCGAGGACGAAGCCTGTAACGACTACTTTTTCCTGTAACAACTAATTTAGGAAGGAAATACTAGTTTCTTCATCTGTAATACTCCCAACACCTTATACACTGTCCAGTCACATTAATTGTGATTACCTGTCAAAAGCCTGGAAATGAAATGAAATGAGAGTATGGCATCGTTGGCTGGGAGGCCCCATCCGGAGAAGGTGGGCCGCCAAGTGCAAGTCTTATTTCAGTCGATACCACATTGGGCGACTTGCGCGCCGATGATGAGGATGAAACGATGATGATGAGGACAACACAACATTCAGTTCCCGGCGGGGAATCGAACCCGAGCCCGCTTGCATGCGAGGCGAGCACGTTACCACCCAGCTAAGCAGGCCGTCTGTCAAAAGCCTGAACAACCATTGTTTGCAACGCCGATAGCTGCGAGACGTGCAGGGAGAGAGTCCATGGGGATCTGGAATGTGCAGAGTCCAGTGCCATGGTCAAGTGCGCTAGGTTTCTAGTCTGAGCACCAATGGAGCGAGCAGCTTGTTCCAGGCGTTCCAAAAGATTCTCCATTGCATTTAAATATGGAGTGTCTGGTGGCCTGGGGAGTACAGTAAACTTATCCTGGTACTATAATAATATAATATAACTGGTATAAGAAGACGAAGTAGGTATTCCAGTATTCGAACGAAGAACAGCTTCCAAAATAACTTAGACGTAGATATCCTCGGAGTAGTAAAGCAAGTTAAATCACTTAATATAAGCAAGTCCTCCGGTCCAGACTCCATACAAAATTACGTTCCTTTCAGAGTATGCCGATGCAATTGAGACGCCCTGCTAAACCCGCAGGACAGGACAGGTATTTTAAATTGTGGAAAGGGGTCAAAATAAGCGGCTGGCATTTACACTCGAACATACAACTCTATTTATTAAACCAAACATTACAAGAGCCAAGAAAATTAATAATAAACAGGGTTAATTTTTGGAACCGGCTGAATACGCGATACAGTCTCATGCTTTAAGGGCAAGCCCACTTTAATTTAAAATCGGCTGAAAGCCAATAACTTAAGACTCAAACCAAAATAAATTTTTACAATTCCAAAGGCCTTAGCTTAAAACTGTTCCTTAATTGAGCTGAAAGCCCAAACAATCTTACTCTTTAAGGGCAAGACAACCCTTATTTAAAAATCGGCTAGAAGCCATACAAATAGTAACGACGGCGCTCAGTAGTTTCCGAGGGTCGGCCTGGAATTCAAACACTGACGCTCCTTTGGGTGAGACAGGCAGTCAGCCCAACCATTCTCGATCCGACGACAACCCAACCAACAGACAGTCGATGACCCAACGACAAGATAACTTCCGCTCCACACGACGAACAAAAACAGGGAGTTCAATGGAACAACGTAGAAAGTATTGGCGATCACAACCAATTATACATTGAGCGGTCAAACTACACACCATGCTGGACAGCGAAAACATGATGAGGAAAATACACTGCCTGAATTTACGTCAATGGCCAGGCCAGGTAACCGGAACGTTAACGGCCACAAGGCAGAAGATTCAGCTAGTGCACTTCAATTCAAAATAACCAAGTAGAGTTAAACCCCACCGGAGGGTGGCTAAAATTAGCCAACTTGAAAACACACTTTGTTGCTCGTGAAAATGTCCCAACAGCCGACAACGAAATCCAAACGACACAATGTGAACAACGTGACTTGCTGGTAGATTAAGTCAAAACTCAACTTTCGTGTCCAGAATCGGTGAGCCACAGGCCTCGTAGCAATGGGAACAGCACCACACACTCCGACCGCGCGTAGACAGTGCCAGCGGTCCCGGCCAAACTATGTGCAGTGGAGATTTCCTCACTGCTCCACGCTAACAGACCAATTCGTCGCACACAGCACAGCCAGAAACCATAAGCGCCAGGCCAAATACAGTACAGGGTGAGGATATCGATAACACCGCCGCTGCCACCAGCAGAGAGAAAGGATAACAGCATAATCATGATAACTGCGGGAGACTAAACACAGAATAGCAACCAAGGTTTAATCCAACGCATAACATGAGCCCGCCACGGCTCAGCAATATCTCCATACTTAACAGCCATATACAACCGCTCGCTCGACGAAAGATCCGTACCCAAAAACCGAAAAGTTACACAAGTCCTACCAATATTCGAGAAATGTAGTAGGAGTAATCCACTAAATTACAGACCCCTATCATATTAACGTCTATATGCTGCATGATTTTGGAGCATATATTCTGTTCGGACATTAGGATTACCTCGAAGAGAACGATCTATTGACACACAGTCAACACTGATCTAGAAAATATTGTGCTAGTGAAACACAACTAGCTCTTTACTCACATGAAGTGTCGAGTGCTACTGACAAGGGATTTCAACCTGATTCCCTATTCCTATGTTTCCAGGAAGCTTTCGACATTGTACCACACAAGCGACTTGTAGTGGAATTGCATGATTATGTCATATCGTCTCAGTTATGTGACTGGGTTCGTGGTTTCCTGGCAGAGAGGTCACAGTTCTAGCAATTGACAGCTAGCGAGTAAAAGTGAATTCCGGCGTTCCCCTTCTCCTTTTCCTTATCTGTATAAACGATTTAGAAGACAATCTGAGCAGCCGTCTTAGGTCGTTTGCAGATGATGCTCTCGTCTATCGTCTAGTAAAGTCATCAGAAGATCAAAACCAATTGCAATGATGAGAGGTCCCATACTCCGAGGACCATAGGAAACGATGCGGGAGACCCGCACCTTAAGGCAAGGTCCTAGCGGAGATGCTTTGCAATTGCCTTCCTCCGACCGTAATGGGGATGAATGATGATGATGAAAATGACACAACAACACCCAGTCATCACGAGGCAGGGAAAATCCCTGACTCCGCCGGGAATCGAACCCGGGTCCCCGTGCGCTGGAAGCGAGAACGCTACCGCAAGACCACGAGCTGCGGACATCAATTGCAAAACGATTTAGAAAGGATATCTGTATGGAGGGAAAATTTTGCAATCGACGCTAAATAATGATAAGTCTGAGCTCATCCATGAGTTCTAGAAGGAATCCTTTAAACTTCGGTTACACGATAATGATTTGTCATAAATTCAAGTAAATACCTAAGAACTACAATTACGAGCACGTTAAATGGGAAGGAACAGATAGAAAGTGTGGTGGGGAATGCAAACCAAAGACTGCGTTTTATTGGCAGAACACTTAGAAAATATGACAGATCTTCTAAAGAGAATGCGTACACTAAGCTTGTCCAGGACGGAGAACTACTTCACGGTCTGGGATCCTTACCGGATACGATAAACCGAGTACATCGAGAAAGTTCAGAGAAGAACAGCATGTTTTGTATTATCACGAAACAGTGGAAAGAGTGTCACTGACATGATACGGGATTTGTGGTGTACACCACTAAAACAAAAGCGTTTTTCGTTGCGGCGGAATCTTTTCAGCCGGCCGCGGTGGTCTCGCGGTTCTAGGCGCGCAGTCCGGAACCGTGGGACTGCTACGGTCGCAGGTTCGAATCCTGCCTAGGGCATGGATGTGTGTGATGTCCTTAGGTTAGTTAGGTTTAAGTAGTTCTAAGTTCTAGGGGACTGATAACCACAGCAGTTGAGTCCCATAGTGCTCAGAGCCATTTTTGAATCTTTTCACGAAATTTCAGTCACCAACTTTCTCCTCCGAATGCGAAAACGTTTTTTTTTTTTTTTTTTTTTTGACGCCGACCTACATAGGGAGAAACGATCATCATAATAAAATAAGGGAAATCAGAGCTCACACGTAAAGATATAGGTGGTCATGTTTTCCGCTCTGAATTAGAGATGGGAATATCGTAGAATTATTGTGCAGTTGGTTAGACGAACCCTTTCCAGGCACTTAAGCGTTATTTGCGGGGTAACCATGTAGATATAGGTGAATTAGGTAGGCTTCCGCGGCCAGAGTCAGTTGACATAAAAGTTTTCTGACTATCGTGTTGTTGTTGTTGTTGTTGTTGTTGTTGTGGTCTTCAGTCCTGAGACTGGTTTGATGTAGCTCTCCATGCTACCCTATCCTGTGCAATCTTCTTCATCTCCCAGTACCTACTGCAGCCTACATCCTTCTGAATCTGCTTAGTGTATTCATCTCTTGGTCTACCTCTACGATTTTTACCCTCCACACTGCCCTCCAGTGCTAAATTTGTAATCCCTTGATGCCTCAAAACATGTCCTACCAACCGATCCCTTCTTCTAGTCAAGTTGTGCCACAAACTTCTCTTCTCCCCAATCCTATTCAATACCTCCTCATTAGTTACGTGATCTACCCCATCAGCATACTTCTGTTGCACCACATTTCGAAAGCTTCTATTCTCTTCTTGTCCAAACTAGTTATCGTCCATGTTTCACTTCCATACATAGCTACACTCCATACAAATACTTTCAGAAACGACTTCCTGACACTTAAATCTATACCGATGTTAACAAATTTCTCTTCTTCAGAAACGATTTCCTTGCCATTGCCAGTCTACATTTTGTATCCTCTCTACTTCGACCATCATCAGTTATTTTACTCCCTAAATAGCAAAACTCCTTTACTACTTTAAGTGTCTCATTTCCTAATCTAATTCCCTCAGCATCACCTGATTTATCGTACCGAGTCATAATTTAAAAAACCTTACTGGGGAAACCAACGTTTCGGTCATGGTTACAGTGGCTTCTTCTTGGTCTAGGTACCAGAAGGAAGCCACCGTAGCGTTGGACGAAGCGCTGATTTCTCCAGTAAAGTGTTTTGCATTTTGACGTGGTACGATACTCAGAAGACTGCTGTGTTATCCTGGTACTGTTCTAACCACGAACTTGCAGTGAGCTGTGTAACAAGTTACATTGTCCTGCTCGTACATTCCATCGAGGCGAGAATAAACAAACTGCATTTTGATCCATAGTGCCTTCCAAAACGACGACATCGCCGAGAGAATACTCACACACCCTGCAACGTACTGAACCGACGAGCCAACGGTCATCTGTCTAATGAGGCATAAAACGTGATTTATTTGAAAAGCCCACCTGATACTACTCACTGTTCTTCTATTTTTGATACTGGGGTGCACTAACCAGCACTAATCGCTGATGAAAGGCAGTCAGAAAGATTGCATGAACCGGGCATCTGCTGCAGAGGCCCATATGCAGCAACGTTCATTGGAAGGTAATGGAGGAGATACTGTTGGTAGCGGCTTTGCTTATCTGGGCGATCAGTTGCTGAATAGTCTCGAGCCAGTTGGTCCCTACACAGCTCCGCAGCCGTCGTTCACCCCTGTCATCTGTGGCCCGTGGTACACCACTCTTACCTCAGTGCCGGTTTTGGTTAATGCCATTTTGCCTTGCGTAATATACATTCACAACGGTGGCTCGCGAATAGTTTACAGATTTAGTCATTTCTGGAATACGTTGACCCGTGGCGCGAAGCCCAATAACTGCGCCCTTTTGGAAGTCAGATAAATCCCTCCGACACATTTTACACTACCGGCCATTAAAATTGCTACACGACGAAGATGACGTGTTACAGACGCGAAATTTAACCGACAGGAAGAAGATGCTTTGATATGCAAATGATTAGCTTTTCAGAGCATTCACACAAGGTTGGAGCCGGTTGCGACACCTACAACGTGCTGACACGAGGAAAGTTTCCAATCGATTTCTCATACACTAACAGCAGTTGACCGGCGTTGCCTGGTGAAACGTTCTTGTGATGTCTCGTGTATGGAGGTGAAATGCGCACCATCACGTTTTCGACTTTGATGAAGGTGGGATTGTAGCCTATCGCGATTGCGGTTTATCGTATCGCCACATAGCTGGTAGCGTTGGTCGAGATCCAATGACTGTTAGCAGAATATGAAATCGGTGGGTTCAGGAGGGTAGTAAGGAACGCCGTGCTGGATCCCAACAGCCTCGTATCACTAGCATTCGAGATGACAGGCATCTTACCCGCATGGCCGTAACGGATCGTGCAGCCACGTCTCGATCCCTGAGTCAACAGATGGGGACGTTTGCAGGACAACATCCATCTGCACGAACAGTTCGACGACGTTTGCAGCTGCATGGACTGTCAGCTCGGAGACCACGGCTGCGATTACCCTTGACGCTGCATCATAGGCAGGACCGCCTGCGATGGTGTACTCAACGACGAAACTGGGTGTACGAATTTTTTCGGATGGATCCAGGTTCTGTTTACAGCATCATGATGGTCGAATCCGTGTTTGGCGACATCGTGGTGAACGAACACTGGAAGCATGTATTCGTCATCCCCATACCGGCGTATCACTCGGCATGATGGTATGGGGTGCCACTGGTTACACGTCTCGGTCACCTCTTGTTCGCATTGACGGCAATTTGAACGGTGGACGTTACATTTCAGGTGTGTTACGACCCGTGGCTCTACCCTTCATTCGATCCCTGCGAAACCCTGCATTTCAGCAGGATAATGCACGACCGCATGTTGCAGGTCCCGTACGGTCCTTTCTGGATAAAGAAAATGTTCGACTGTTGCCCTTCCCAGCACATTCTCCAAATCTATCACCAACTGGCTCGTCACAATACGCCAGTCACTACTCTTGATGAACTGTGGTACCGTGCTGAAGCTGCATGTGCAGCTGTACCTGTACACGCCATCCAGACTCTCTTTGACTCAATGCCCAGGCGTATCAAGGCCGTTATTACGGCCAGAGGTGGTTGTTCTGGGTACTAATTTCTCAGGATCTATGCATCCAAATTGTGTGAAAATGTAATCACATGTCAGTTCTATCATAATATATTTGTCCAATGAATACCCATTTATCATCTCCAATTCTTCTTGGTGTAGCAATTTTAGTGGCCAGCAGTGTATATACCTTTCTCTGCTAGTGCTGGCATCTGACGGCTGATAGTGGTTCGTGCACACTGACGTCGTACATATGCGGTGGTCACATTAGTGTGCCTGAAACTAGAAATTATAGATTAATGTCTCTCTCATAATTTATTAGTTCACAAGCAGAAGTTTGCTGTTAACTGCAAACTAATAATTGTTTGTTTCGTTGTAAATAATCAGTCGGGCAAAGCAAACGATGGCGCTAATAATGTGCGATGTAATTGGTTATAATAACCTTTAACATTATTCTAATGAGTTTTTATTTGTGCAAATGACGACTACATTATTAAGTTAATACCCAATTACTCAAATGCGTCTATTTCGGTCCTACGGGGTGACGAGCTTAACAGCATTAGCCTTGAAAGCTTTTTCGCTTATCGAATTAAACGTGGGGAGCGTCCGCTTATCACACGGTGCTAGTCTCGGCCGGACAGCGGCGGGGAGCAAACGCGGCGTTGCCGCTGCGGTACCGTTAGCCCCGCAGCCCCGCCCGCTCGCCGACAATTCCAGCTGCCGTCAATTAACTCACGCCGTAACACCGCCTCCTCACACCGCCCGTGTAAATTATTTATCCATGAACCCCTGACCTTTGCTTCACGTCCCTGCAACTCGAGCTCGCTACGCAGTAGCTATTGATGTCCTTAAGGTAAGCCTTATCTTATGCTTTAGTAATGTTTGTAAGGATCAGCACTAATGAGCCATAACATTACGGCCACTACCCCTGCTAGACTCATTCTTGCTTGGTTGTGTTGCCGACAAATAACGATGCAGAGACGAGTGAGGAACAGTTCTAACAACGATACGAGGGTACATGGGAAAATTAATTGAAATAAGCGTTTTTGACAAAAAAAAAGAAAGGAAAAAAGTAGCTATGGCCCTGATACTGCAAATGAGTATCTCGGAAACGCCGAAGCTACACTATGTGATCAAAAGTATCCGAACACCCCCGAAAACATACGTTTTCATATTAGGTGCATTTTGCTGCCATCTGCTGCCAGCAACTCCATAACAGCGACCTCAGTAGTCATTAGACATCGTGAGAGAGCAGAATGGGGCACTCCGCAATGGTCACGTGATTGGGTGTCACTTGCGTCATAAGTCTGTGCGCGAGATTTCCACATTCCTAAACATCCCTTTGTTCTGTTTCTGATAGTGAAGTGGAAACGTGAAGGGACACGCACAGTGCTGTGTCTAGACAAGACAGTCTAGACACAAGGGAGGTAGCCGAAAGGGCACGCGTCAACTCAGGCCGTCTTGCGTTAAGTCTGAAACAGGATACGTGATGAAAGCTATAAAGAAAAGAACGGAGCTTCTCGTATACTTAACTTTAATTTCTGGTTGTACATTGCTCTTGATAATACAAGTGAGACTCTCTCCAGATATGGTTAATGGCGCCTTGCTAGGTCGTAGCCATGGACTTATCTGAAGGCTATTCTAACTGTCTCTCGGCAAATGAGAGAAAGGCTTCGTACGTGTAGTCGCTAGCAATGTCGTCCGTACAACTGGGGCGAGTGCTAGTCCGTCTCTCGAGACCTGCCCTGTGGTGGCGCTCGGTCTGCGATCACTGCCAGTGGCGACACGCGAGTCCGACATGTACTAATGGACCGCGGCCGATTTAAAGCTACCACCTAGCAAGTGTGGTGTCTGGCGGTGACACCACACACAGCACAAAAGCGTACAAGCCGACCTCGTCTGTTGAGTGACAGAGACCGCCGACAGTTGAAGAGGGTCGTAATATGTAGTAGGCAGACATCTATCCAGACCACCACACAGGAATTCCATGCTGCATCAGGATCCACTGCAAGTACTATGACAGTTAGGCGGGAGGTGAGACAACTTTTATTTCATGGTCGAGCGGCTGCTCATAAGCCACACATGACGCCAATAAATGGCAAACGACGCTTCGCTTGGTGTACAGAGAGTAAACATTGGACGATTGAACAGTGGGAAAACGTTGTGTGGAGTGCCGAAGCGCTGTACACACGGTGGCCATCCGATGGCATAGTGTGGGTATGGTGAATGCCCAGTGAACGTCATCTGCCAGCGTACGTAGGCAACAGTAAAATTCGGGGGAGGGTGTGTTATGGCGTGGTCGTGTTTTTTGTGTAGCGGGCTTACATCCATTCTTGTTTAGCGTGGCATTATCCCAGCATAGGCCTACATTGATGTTTTAAGCACCTTCTTGCTTCCCAATGTTGAAGAGCAATTCGGGGATGGCATTTGCATCAACAAGATCGAGCACGGTTTGTGGCGGAGTGGTTGCACGACAATAACATCCCTGTAATGTTCTAGCCTGCACAGAGTCCTGACCTGAATCCTATAGAACACCTTTGGGATGTTTTGGAATGCCGACGTAGTGCCGGGCCTCACAGACCGACATCGAGACCTCTCGTCAGTGCAGAGCTCCGTGAAGAATGGGCTACAATTTCTCAAGAAAACTTCCAGCACCTGATTGAAGGTATGCCTGCGAGAGTGGAAGCTGTCACCAAGACTAAGGGTGGGCGAACCCCATACTGAATTCCAGCATTACCGATGGAGGGCGCCACAAACTTGTAAGTCATTTTCAGCCAGGTGTCAGGATACTTTTGATCACATGCTATTCCTGTACCACTATCGTGCATGTCTCTGGAAAGCAGTTGAAGAACGGAAGAAAACCAAGAGTAGTCGACAAGGTGTTGGACCTTTACTCCTCGTTTCGGAATGTTGAAGCGGTAAGCTTTCCATCTATGAAAAGTAGGAAGGCGGCAATGTGTGGCCGCTCTGACGAGAGAGTGCAATGCCAGAGCAGGCAGAGGTGTTTCATAGCACGTATTGCAACACACACTTTTGAGGACGGGGCTCAGTGGCAGGCAACCCTCACGTGTGGCAATGTTTAGGTTACCGGAGCTAAATAATAACACTAGAGCCCTGCAAACTGAAAACGCTCTGTGTAGCTGCTCCAGGGGAGAATGTTCACATCAAAGAATTAGGTTGTAACTTCATCCACCGCCTAGAGCAATGGTTCCCAAACTTTCTTAGTTCATTACCCCGAAGTGCAATCATACATTAGCAAATACCCCCCGCCCCTCCGCCCTGCCGTCTGTAGCCACCCGTACGTTATCATCAAATTTATCACCTAACTAAATGGGAGAATGAAATATTCTTCTTGGAACATTATTATTTTAGAGATGATGTAAGACGAATGATATTTTGTGTGTGCATCACAAGTGCTACCTACAACTCATTCTCAAAAAGGAAGCTAGCTATCCACAGTGAGGTCACACACGTGATACAAAACATGCTTCCCTACATTACTTCACTCCCTTGCCGAACTTACTTCACGTGCACACTGCACTGAAATGCCTGGGCTAGTAGGACAGAGCGGATCGGGGTGTGGAAAGGGGCAAAAAAGAGTTCCTGTCAGTTGCACTCAACATACAAACTTTATTTATCAACACACAATATTACAACACGGATGCAAAACATTCCAAACTTTAATCGACCTCCTTTGATTACCTTTAGATCGGCTGAAGGCCACATTTAAAATCCAAGACACAAGGCTTAAGAGAAATTGAAATACAAGGTTCTTCTGGAGGTTTCACCCAAGAATATTTTCTAAATGTTCAATCTAATCGGCTGAAGGCCTTAGCAATTTAATTTTAATAGAACTAGAGGTCGCGTACTAAGCAATAAGAGGAGTTTCAATCAAAAAGCAGATGGCCTTATCTTAAAACATTTCATGCAAATTGGGCTTAAGGCCCCATTCAAAAGCAGAACAATTTTATGCCCTAAGGGCAAGAGAAGAAGACTAATTTAAGAGATATTAAAATTCGGCTGAAGGTCGCTCACAAACAAATAATTTAACGGCTTAAGCCCTAGACGAAAAGTTTCAATTTTAAAGGGCAGAATGCTGTATCTTAAAACATTTTCTATAACATAAAGAATAACAATCTCATGCCTTAAGGGCAAGACAAGGACATTAATTTAAGAGATATTAATACTCGGCTGAAGGTCACATATCGACAAAATATGTTTAACGGCTTAAGGCCCAGAAAGAGTTTCAACCTAGAAGGCAAAAGACATTATCTTAAAACCTTTCCAGTAAAATTCGGCTGAAGGCCCCATATAAAAATATAACAATCCCATGTCTTAAGGGCAAGACAAGAACATTAACTTAAGAGATATTGATACTCGGCTGAAAGCCACACATCAGCCGAATAACTAAAAACCAAACAGGGAAATTACTACATAACACACAAGGAACGGCGCTCAGAAATTTCCAAGGGTCGGCCTGGGATTGTAACACTAACGCCAGTTTAGGTGAGACAGGCAGCCTGTCCATCGACTTCTTAATCTGGAGGCAACCCAACCGACAGACAGCTGACCGACCAATCAACCAAATCAGTTCCGCTCCACGCAACCAGCGAAGCGGCCACAAGATTTCAAAAGACGACACACAGAATACTGGCGCCCACAACGACCAACAACACCTCAGCTGTCGAACTACACGCCGCACTGGACAGCAACAACACGACGAGGAAAATACACTGCCTAAAATTACGTCAACGACCAGGGCAGGTAACCGAAACGTCAATGGCCACAAGGCAGAACGTACTGCTGGTGAACTTCCTTAACAGGGAATAAATTAAGTTAAATTTCACAGGAAGCCGGCTGGAATCTTAGCCAACTTAAATACACACACGTTGTTGCTAGCGGGAATGTCCCAAAAGCGACAACCAGGATGAAACGAAGAAATGTAAACAGTTGAGGCTCGATAGTAAGTTAAGTGAGGACTCAACTTTCATGTCCAAGATCGGTGGGCGACGAACTTCGTAGCACTCGCAAGCAGCACCTCACACTCCAACCACGACGGCACTTCGCCAGCGGCTCCAGACCGAATCCGCGCGACGGGGGCTGGCTTGCTGCTCCATGCCAACCGACCGACTGGACTGCTGGTCCGTCCACGACTGCTGCTCCGTCGCGACTGCACTGCTGGTGCGTCTCCCACTCACTCCCTACCCGACACACGACGACCCGTAAATACTATCATTCGCTCCAGACATGGTACGACAGGGCGCTTATCGATACGCGCTGCTGCTGCCACTGAGAGGCAAGTAAAGCAGGAAGTTAGTGACGCCAGTAAATGGAATAAGAAAACGAGGCGGCACTACCGTAAAGAGGATGACAAACAAGTAATGGGATGAACATGAGCCGTGCACGGCTCAGCAACACTGGGAGACGTTTCGTCTATGATCCATCAGAGCACCAAGTCATTTTTGCTGCAGAATGGCTAGCCTAGTAGCGTAAGGCGGTGCCTAAAGCTTCGACGTTGTGTAGCGTGGTTGGACGAAGTTTCCGAACACGGGGTCCTCTACTTGATTAGTTCCTCACGACAGCACCCTAAAAACCCTCGAAGTTTGTCGCAAAAGAACTGGGCATAAAAGTGGTTCACATGGCTCTGAGCACTATGTGACTTAACTTCTGAGGTCATCAGTCCATTATAACTTAGAACTACTTAAACCTAAGTAACCTAAGGACATCACACACATCCATGCCTAGGCAGGATTCGAACCTGCGACCGTAGCGGTCGCGCGGTTCCAGACTGAAGCGCCTAGAACCGCTCGGCCAGTCCGGCCGGCTCCTGGGACACCCTCTATAATGAGGTGTTATCTGAAGAAAAAAACTACAAAAATATCCAGGCATACCTTGGTGAAACTTCGAAGATTAGCTATTAATTATAGATTTTAATAAATGTAAAATTTTACATTTCGAAAAAAGTAGAAAAGTAATATCCAATGACTACAGCGTCAATGACTCACTTCTGGAATCAGTAATCTCTACCAAATACCATGACACTCCCTCTTCTGGTCCGGACCCTTTGCTTTAAGACCTTCCAAGTCATACACGCCAACTGCCATCTGTCCGATGGAGCATAATACGAGATTCGTCTGAAGAGTCTACCTGTCGCCACTCAGTGAACGTCTATGTGTGGAATTTGCGTGCAACTTTCATCCTTCATTGCGAATGAGCAGCAGTAAGCACCGGGCGCCAGCTGCTGAGGCCCACACACAACAACGGTCGCTGCACGGTCGTTGAGGAGACACTGTTGGTAGCCTCTTGGTTCATCTGGACACCCAGTCTCTCAAGAGTTGCATATCTGTTCACCCGTATACATCTCCACAGCCGTCATTCTAGGTTGGCATCTATCGTCCATGGTGCAGCATAGTAGCCTCGAGACCGGTCTTAGAAAGCGCGATTTAGACATGCGCCGTGTAACATAGTGGGACACGAAGTGTTTACAAATTAGCCGTTTCGGAAATGCCTCTACTCTTGGCCTGAAATCCCATGATCATCCCTTTTTGAGCGTCATATAAATTGCTCCGTACCCGCATTACGACTGCACTTTCTTCCGCGTCCCCCCGACATGCTTTGTATACTTTTTCTGCTAATAATGCCACCTGCCATCTGTGATTGGTTATTGTCTAATAACTTTGAAATTTCATCAGGGTATGCCTGGATAACTTTGTAGTTTTTTTCTTTAGATAACACATCATTATACCGGGCGTCCCAGGAATGTTGACGTCGAATGTAGGCTATGATCTCATTAAAGTGATTTGATCATGTACTATGGGCCTCGTTTGTCAAGTTCCTTGGTAAAAAAAATAAATAAATAAAAAAATAAAATAACCAACCTGGCGTGTAAAGATGAAAGAAAAGGACCAGATTTATGTTTCCCATTCTTCTTGGGAATAGATTAAGGCAAATGCCGGGAGGCTTCCTTTGAAAATAAACACAAGATTCCTTCCTCACCTTTCCGTAGACCGAGGTTATGCAGTATTTCCAATGGTTTCATCATAATCCAAATGGTAAACAACTCCAATTTTTTTTCCCAAAGGAACGGCTGTTGAGTGCAATACTTACATCGGTAACTTAAAGGTTTTTTAATAAAGGAACGAAGATAACATTTTACATTCCCGTCGATGACGAGCTCATTATGGACGTAAGACACGTTCGGATTGAGATGGAAGGAGGAAAGAATCTGTCTTGTCCTTATCAGAGACACCACATCGGCGTTCGCCTCAAGCGATTCACGGAAACCACGGAAACCTAAATCTGCATAGGTGGCGGTGAGATTTGAACCGCCGTCCTCACAGATGCGAGTCAAGTAGTTGTCACTGCGCCACTTCACTTGGTAAAGGGATTTTTAAGTTACAGCATGATATATAGTCTTAGGGCTATACAGTGCGGATTAAACTGTCATCGGAAGCTCTCACAGCATAGTACTTATCTGGAACTGATTGGAAGATGATAAATGTTTTTGACACACAGCAAAGGCGTGTTGTTCGTTAATTCTGTCTCTAACAATATGAATTTCTGCTAATGTTTTTCATAAGAACAAAAGTAGGTAGACGGCCGGTGTGGCCGAGCGGTTCTAGGTGCTACAGTCTGGAACCGCGTGACCGCTACCGTCGCAGGTTCGAATCCTGCCTCGGGCATGGATGTGTGTCATGTCCTTAGGTTAGTTAGGTTTAAGTAGTTCTAAGTTCTAGGGGACTGATGACCACAGATGTTAAGTCCCATAGTGCTAAGAGCCATTTGAACCATTTTTTGAAAATTAGGTAGGACGGCTAACACAATGATGAAAGAGTGGAAGCAGCCATTTAGCCTACTGATATGGGAGGCGTATTCACAATCTTCCAGGATCCATTTATGTGGAAAAGTTATGCGTTCTCTCCAATTATTCACATTTCCAGTAAAGCTTATGTTTAAGAAAGACGGCTGGAAGAAATAACATCCATTATAAAAACTGACGGCATATTTTTTCATTTGATATTTCTCAAGCATTACACTAGAAACATTGATAATGTAGCAAACCACTTATGTGCATTGTTCTACAAAGAATTGCTACTTAAGGGGTGATGGGAACTGAAAATGTAAACATTAATTTAAAAAATCAATACAGCCAAATTTATTAATGAACAAATATAAAATTTAGTATGTATAAATAAAAAAAGCTGTGTTTTGACAGAAAAAATGTAATAAAATATTCAGGATTAATATTTTGCCAGAAATTTGAAGTTTTAATTTTTTGTCGTCTTTTTTGTATAAAAAGCCATACCTCAAATTCTAAACATGCAGTTAACCTGAAAACTTTATTGTAGTGTCCTGAGAAGGTTATTAGACCACTGAAATACGGTTATTAATGTAAGGTAAAACTGTATCATTTACAGAGTTTTTAATTTTGCACATCCAAAATTAACATTTTTTCCTACATACGTCATTTAAACATCAGAATCTAATTGGAGGATCTCGTATTTTTTAGTTCCAGGGAGACAGCAACACGTTGAGAACAGTTGCTGAAAATGTCATAGCATTAGCACATAGACGTTTTGAGAAAAGGCTTCTAATAACGTAAAAAATGTAAAACAGGGAAAATGAGGTTCAAAGATTTTCTTCTCATACTTCTACATGTAATAAACGTACCTCAATTTTGAAATCCTCCATACTGCTATTCCTCATCTTCCAAGTTTGTCTTCTCTCCTCTTCGAATCTGCATGGCCTGTATTCGCAGGTACGACACTGGTCTGTTAGCTTTCTTGACCCTGCTCTCATTGTTGGTGTAAAATTATTCTGTTGTAAACACACTAGGATTTATACCAACTCCCTTCAGAACTTCAATTCTGCCATTATTTCTGTTACTGTAAAATAAAACTGCATCACAGACACCTATTTTGAGTACTTGAAGTCCACAGAATGTTCTTTTTGAACATCTAATCCAAATTAAATTATTGAGGTTTTCTTTTCCATTTTGTGTCTTTCCGTGAAGACACTTCCTCAATAAATCAGGTTTGGCAAGTATCCTGAATGTGAGCTTAAATAGATTAATAACAGGTTCTGGTAATGAGTGTTTATGTGAGTACGTCTCATTTCTGTTGTTGAACTTACACCAATCGTCTTTCGGAGATAGATTGTGCACTGGTGTTTTGTAAGTGGATAGTTTGGGGAAAAAAATTGCCCTCTCAGGCTGCCGCATTGCCTCTAAATTATGTGTGTCTTTCCTGATATCCCTCTCATAGAATAACTGAAGACAGTGAATGTCTTTCAGAGTAAGCCTGCCTTTTCCGCCTAGTGGTTTTCCATCCTCATGTACTTCACCTTTATTCTCTTTCAGCAAGTGAAGAAACCTACTATGAAGCCTCTTTTGGAAGTGGCCAACACATTCCAACTTTTCTATTGTTTTATTGTATGGACTTTTATCTGTTACAGCTTTGAACGAAGAGGAGTCAGTATCACCAAGGTATTTCAGAGTTTTGGAGGAGGAAATTGAAAACTCATAGCCACCCGAATTACAAATTAATTTAAAATCAAAATCTATTCCCACTCATCTTTCTTCAACAACAATCATGCTTTCCGTATTTTTACAGCTAACACATGAACATGAAAACTTAATAGCCTGCCAGGGAAGATCTAAATCAATAAGTCTGAATACAGTGGAATCCATATCGACATCATTCACGCACCTGTGCAATTCTCCTGTCCCAAGCTTCGTTGCTGAAGCTGAGAGCTTATGTTCGAACTGCTTCCTCTTTTTTGTTAGTAAACCGATTTCCATGAAACCTCCGTTTCCTAAACACAATTTTTACACAACCCATTATGCATAAATCTTGACTTACACGTAAAGGTTTTGCGAATTCAACCTCTCACCTACTAATATGTGTTAGTATTGTCAAAACGTAAATAAACCACATGCATGAAATTTTCAAACAAAGGTATAGAAGTCAGCCAGAGATATAGATGTCAGCCAAAAACATCGAAAGAAAATAGCCTTCACACAGACAAAAATTCCGCTGAAGCAAGCAGTTTCCCAAATGTCGGAAAAGGTGGGCGTGGCTGACAGTGCAGATTTAATCATTTTGACAATTTAAAGGAGTTTTTGAAGTTGCTACCACGATAAAATTCGCAGACAACATCGATTAAACTGTGCAGATCAAGAAAATAATATTTTTGAAAAATCGATATTTTGGAACAAAATCCATTACATGCCCCCTTAAACAACACCTTAACAATGAACATTGATAGAACCTGTTACGGAATGTACCAGGAGGTAATAATTAAAGTGCATGGCAGCGAAACTTGATAAATATTCTAATGTGTTATTTCGGAACCGATTTACGCTGGAAAAAATTTGTCCAAGTTTTGGTCACTTGTTTCAAATCTGGTACAGTGAATGTTTCTACATGTAATGCATTAGCAAAGGGACGTGGGCAGAAAAGATCAAACAAGTGAGAAAGAGATAATCTGAATTTCACTATTAACCACCGATTACTCAATTTGTTAGATACAAGCACAGGAGACGTCGACGAGGTGCTGTACAGCAGCAAAATGCATAAATGCTTTGTGAGAAGCTGCGGCCATTTCGTAAAGCACTCAGACACAAAGTCTTGACCACCGTATTTATTAATCTTACGCATTCCTACGCGTTTCGACCTTAAGCCATTCTCAGAGTCTCAAAATATCTGTAACACATACTCAGGTAAAATGAAGCTGTATGTGTCACGCATGGGTACAAAGCATCTGGCCCACATTGTTTACACTCAGATGTCATCAAATTAGGTACACCCGATACTTTGTATCCATGTGTGACAGACTTAATTTCGGTTTACATAAGAATGCGTTACAGATATTATGAGCCTTTGAGGATGGCATATGACTGAAATGTTGAATGCAGTATAAAATTAATAAATTCAGTGGTCGAGACTAACATCAGTTTTTGGTTGCTGTATAGCACCAGATTTGCATCTGGTGGCCATAATTGTAACTAAGTTTTTCCAGCGTAAATTTGTTTCGCATTAGCGTATTAGCATATCTACCAAGTTTCGCTGCTGCGCGATAACTACAGCCCTCAGTGGAGCGACGTGAACAGACGCACTTTAATTGTAGCTCCCCGAAATTTCATTAAGTTTCGTTTCAGTATTCCTTATGGCCGTACAACAGTCCAGGCTACATAAAAAAAATTAGCAGAGTTTAAAAGCATGGTAAAACTGTAACTGCTCTAGGTGCACGCAGTACATATCGTGTTTCTATAAATACAGATAAACCGTTCATCTAAGATTATTAATTTAGTCTGAATGCTTTTGTTTCTTAAATATTTACATATAAATTTGGTAAAGTCAATCTCTTTGCAAATTATTTCAATTTTTAAGCCGACCATAATATCAGAAAATGGCGGATCATTATTTTCTTCTTCACAGCGAACAGCACAAACAGCTGCGTTTGGATATCAGAATGACCGACGGCTTTGTTGTAAGGATGTAGCCATGTGGAGGGGAAGAGTCAGGAGGACAAAGTACTAGGAATCATTTAGAAAGCCACACCAGAAATTTCTACCCTTCCATAGAGGCAGTTCGTTGACACAGTGAAGACGTGTAATATGTGTAGCTACAGTCAGGAACCGCGCGACCGCTACGGTAGCAGGTTCGAATCCTGCCTCGGGCATGGATGTGTGTCATGTCCTTAGGTTGGTTAGGTTCAAGTAGTTCTAAGTTCTAGGGGACTGATGACCTCAGAAGTTAAGTCCCATAGTGCTCAGAGCCATTTGAACCATTTGAACCATAATATGTGTAGCAACACCCCTGAGCCAAGAGGATGGAACAATCCATGATCGAAAAATGAAGAGGAACGAAAAATAGTTAAGGAAGAGTTTTGGTTTTACAGGAGTGAAGTAATTGTTAATCCTCGTACCACTGAAAAGGTGAGTGAAATCAGTATTATTGTCAGTGGTGCAGAGAAACAGCTGAAATCGTTAAAATTGAACCAAGCTTCATGACTCGATGAAATCCCTTTTGGATCCTACACTGAAGTTGCAGCTGAGTTAACCCCTTTTCTAACCATAATCTATCGTGTATGCCGCGGAAAAAACAACAACACAAAAACACAAAACACAAAAAAAAAAAAAACGAGCCCAGTTCTTGGGAAAAACCACAGGTCACAGCCGTCTGCAAGAAGGATTGTAGAAGTGATTCACAAAACTACAGTCCAATATCCTTGACATCGATTTGTTGTAGAATCTTAGAACTTATCCTGAACTCAAACATATTGCGGTATCTTGAACACAATGACTCCTCAGTGCCAGCCAGCATTTCGAAAACAATGATCATGTGAACCCCAACTCGCATTTTTCTCACATGACGTACTGGTAGACTTGGAGAAACGCAATCAGGTAAATGCAGTATTTCTTGATCTCCGAAAAGCTTGTTGTCAAAAGTACGACCATGTGGGGTATCAAGTGAAATTTGTGATTGGATTCAGGACATTTTGGGAGGAAGGAAGCAGCATGTTATCTTAGATGGAGAGTCGTCGTCAGATGTAGAAGTAACTTCTGATGTGGCCCAGGAAAGCGTGTTGAGACCCTTGCTGTTCATGTTGTTTATTAATGATCTTGCAGACGCTATTAATAGTGATATCAGGCTTTGTACAGATTATTCAGTTATCTGTAATGGAATGCTATCTGAAAGAAACTGCATAAATATTCAGTCGGATCTCGACAAGATTTCAAAGTGGTGCAAAGATTGGCAACTTGCTTTAAAGTTTAGAAATGTAAAACTGCGCATTTCGCAAAACGAAAAACCGTAGTATCCTATGTCTATAATATCAATGAGTCACTGCCGGAATCGGCCAACTCGTACAAATACCCGGTTGTAACACTTTATATGGATATGGCGAGGAATGATCACATAGGTTCAGCCATGACTAATGCAGATGATAGACTTCGGTTTATTGGTAGAATACTGCGTAAGTGCAATCAGTCTACAAAGGTGATTGCGTACAAATCACGAGGGCGACCGGTTCTAGAATATTGCTCAAATATGTGGGACCCGTACCAAATAGGATTAACACGGTATTTTGAACGTAAGGGCAGCACGAATGGTCACAGGTTTGTGAAATCCGTGGGAAAGTGTCACAGAGATACGAAAGGAACTGAGCTGGATGACTGTTGAAGATAGACGTAAACTATCTCGAGAAAGTCTGTTGAGAAAATTTCAAGAACCGCTTTAAATGATGACTGTAGGGATATACTACAGTCCACCACGTGTAACTGACATAGGGATCATGAGAATAAGATTAGAACAATTACTGCACACTCGTAGGCACTGAAAAATTGTTGCCCGCGTTCCATAAGTGAATGGAACAGGAAAAACACTAATAATTGGTACAATGGGACGTACCCTCTGCCATGCACCTCACGGTGGCCTGCAGAATATGGATGTAGATGTAGATGTGTGAAAAATAAATTTCTTTATAATGTATTTGAAAGAATAACTAAATTTTTTTGTGGAACGTTATATATGAGCCTAAATTTTTTACAAGGACTGAGCTAAACTCGTGTATAGTTTTAGCACCCTGTTGTTTTGAGGGAACGCAACCGCAGAAAATGACTACTCGTACAACGAAAAACGCTGTCGGAGGTCTGCTAGCAGTCGGGAAGAAGATTTCGCCAGTTGACTTAGAAAAGAGATCACATTTTGAATATTGCTTTAGCAAGAAAAGAAGTATTAAATGAATGATTTTCTGAGTGTTTCCTTACTCCACACGCCTAAGTAAGTGCGTGAAAGATATATTCTCGGTTGCGTAGCATCGATTTTCTGTATTAACGGTGGCTAGCAGTCCCAGTCTCTTGTTTACAGGCCAAATAAGACTTGGTTGGTTGGTTTTGGGGAAGGAGACCAGACAGCGTGGTCATCGCAAATAAGACTTGGATGTGCAGTAATGTTTAAGGTTTGCTAACTGAGAAATTCTTGAGATGAATGTAGCATTTGTAACATCGCTCCGGTTGTTTTAAGAACCGTGTAGGACGATATTCTCACAAACAGTTAATAAGTCTTACGTCTGTAAGAAAACTAGTTTTCCATGAGATCCGTTACGTTCTACCGAACATTTGAGAAGGTATCTTATTTTCCGTTAATGACGCATTGTACTGACGCCTTGTGGTTTTGTGCCATATACAACATTCATCGATCTGTTTTATTTGATATAAGCAAATATAGTAGAGTTCATTACGTTTCAGTAGCAAATTACATTTACACCAAATTTGCTTACAATGTTACTTGTAACCAGAACGTCCTTCGGTACTCTATTCGTCCTACATTTCTAAATATCACAGCAGTGTGCAGCACAGAACATGATTCGAGGGAATTAGGGCAAAGGATGATGGGAAAGTAATTTTACAGACAGACGTGCTTCACATTTTCGAAGACCTCCAGCATAACCAGGTGAACTCCGGTGACGCTTAATTTTCACCAACGATAGGAAAGAGAGCAGTGAGGTTTATTTATGCGACATTTCAAAAATAGTAATTTTATTCTCTGTGCACCACTCCAAGTACGGACCGAGGCAAAATGGCAAACACATGTCTGTCACGTCATAAGCCGGCTACGACAGAGACAGGCTACGTATTTCGAGCCGTTGACACGTTCCGTGGCGGGAAGCCACGTAATCCGGTTGTGAGAAACGGCGCGAAGCGCAAATTAACGCGAGAAACGCGTGCACGTTTGGCATACAAATGAGATGGCAAAGACAAAAGTCCTCCGAATGGTATGACAGTAAGTTTGAAATAAACGTGGTCTAGCAACGATTAAGTAAATTTCTTGGTTGTAGAGTAGTTTAAGTGATTTGAGCGTTCCTGACAAAAGCATATAATTTCAAAGCTTATTCTTCAGAAAACTTTCTAATGTCGAAAAACAGCGTGTTTCCTGAAAATAATGATTGTAATCATTATATATTAGTGAAGCGTGGAATTCCCTGCAAGTTTGATGAAATGAGACTAAAGAGAGCTAACTAAAATTTATCAAATATTGCTTGGAATTATTTGTGATTCGTTACTGTATTACTAAATTTACAACGTAAGATTTTTCAGCTTCAGTGCCATTTATATTTCAATATTTCTTGCACGACACGTTTCCGTACCATATTTCCATCACAAAGTGCTCAGTTATTCTATTAGACATTTCCGTGAGTTCCATAAAATTATGTTTCTCATCATACAGGTACGAAAAGTTCTATCTTTCGCAACTGAACGTATTTTTGCGTACCGAACGTGTACCGCCAATTCGTGCTAGGCATCTTCAGTGGCTTATAATACAAAGAAAATTGTTTAGTTATACATATTTTGATATGAGTTCCATAGTGATTCTTGACAGCTCATTTAAATCTAAATATTTCTGTAAATCTAACTATTAAAGTGTTTTTCTAACAAATTTGTTTCTGTTTCACTTAGCTGTGTGCCAGTAAGATTCTTTATCCTTGGTACAGTGTGTGTGTGTGTGTGTGTGTGTGTGTGTGTGTGTGTGTGTGTGTGTGTCGGAATGCTCTGTCTACGTGAATGTGAGTGTGCGTTCTCCTGCAGTTGTTTTCTCATGAGTACATTTAATTTCCTGTTTTGTGTATGCTGCTATTCTGTTGGTACTTTCTTGGCTATCTGTTCTGCTTTATCAATCATGTGCCACAGTCCTGCAGAACTGTTCAGTTAAATTGGTATCTGTAGGTGCAAACTGGACAGTTATTTTTTTAGTTGAACTTTCTTTGCATACCGGTGCCTATTTTCATTATTTAATCAAGACCTTTGTGGTGGTAACTTGGCTTTTCGTGCTGCCTGAGAACCAGTTCCTATTTTTACATTATAAAAGAACAAACGACAAGAAACCAAGGAATTAGAAATACCACTACAGAAGAACTGAGACAAATCAAAGAAGTAATCACTGTCCAAAACTATTGTCAGTTTAACAATTCATCTACTTACAAAATTAAGACCAGCCATTGGGAAGTCCAATCTGATGTGCGCTAGCAACTATCCTGATTGATCACACTGAAAACTGAATTTTTGCAGGATTAACCGAGCGGTCTTAGGCGCTGCAGTCATTGACTGTGCGGCTAGTCCCGGCGGAGGTTCGAGTCCTCCCTCGGGCATGGGTGTGTGTGTTTGTCCTTAGGATAATTTAGGTTAAGTAGTGTGTAAGCTTAGGGACTGATGACCTTAGCAGTTAAGTCCCATAAGATTTTACACACAAATGAATTTGAATTTTTGCAAAAAGAAACAAATAAATGTAAAGTATTATACTGGCACGGATGTATGGACAGTACCACATCTCTCATAGATGAACCACAAAAACACATAAACAGTTTATGCAGTAGACAAATAACATACACCACAACATTCAGTTCACCATGGAGATAGTAACAGATGATAACATACACTAATTCGACTTCAGAATCCAAAAGACTCACAAGTGACGCAGCTTGAACATGTTCAGAACACGTCTCCGACGATTTTCTGGTTGAAGGCATATGCATCACTCATCGGTGAAGAGGACGTGATGCCAGTCCTGAGCGGTCCATTCGGCATGTTGTTGGGTCCATCTGTACCGCGGTGCATGGTGTCGTGGTTGCAAAGAGGGACCTCGCCATGGACGTCGGGATTGAAGTTGTGCATCATACAGCCTAGTGCGCACAATCTGAGTTGTAACATTACGTTATGTGGCTGCACGAAAAGCATTATTCAACGTGGTGGCGTTGCTGTCAGGGTTCCTCCGAGCCATAATCCGTACGCAGCGGTCATCCACTGCAGTAGCAGCCCTTGGGCAGTGTGAGCGAGGCATGTCATCGACAGTTCCTGTCTCTCTGTCTCTCCCCCGAACACCATCACTTTGTTTCTCTCCGAGACGCCTGCACACTTCCCTTTTGGAGAGCCCTTCCTGGTACAAAGTAACAATGCAGACGCGATCGAACCGCGGTATGCATGGCTGAACTACAGACAACACGAGCCGTCTACTTTCTTCCTGGTGGAATGACTGGAACTGATCGGCTGTAGGACCCCCTCCTTCTAACAAGGGGAGGTCGCCAATCGGGACACGCCAATTTCGCCCAAATTGCTTGTGTAGAAGGAGATGGGTCTCCACATCCCCTGTCTTAAATATTTCGTCTGATTGGGCCTTCGGAAAGGAGAAAATGCTCTCGAATGTTTTTCCGATAGCACTGTATACCTTATTCAGCGCTCTGTGCGTCATTAGCGGCGTAGCGTAATGGTAAAGCGGACTGCTTGCGAAACAGGCTTCCTGATTTTTTTCTGTTTTTTTTTTCATTGTTTATTTTACTTCGTTTCTTCCCATTGTTCAACTATTTACCGTAGAAATTAAACCATTCAAGCTGTATATTTATATAATCAGGTGAAAGTGTTAATGAGAATAAAGTTTCCAAAGATTCTTGTGATACCGTGCGCTGCTTTTTATTCAGTATCACAGTAGAAGGTTTGCAATTTTTATGGTGACGTCTATCATAGAAACATGTGAAACATATGTATGTTTCACACCAGGCACATTTTCTGAAGGCATTGTTTGAGCAGTTACATTTTGCCGAAACATGCGTCATTGGTAAGGACGCTTCATTCAAGTTCTGAAACGACGGTTTGTCCGCTATCAGTTTGGATGCAAACCAAGCGTAATGGATCATAGGGGTGAACCCAGGAGCACTGAATTGATGCTGCACGATCGAATGTATTTTAATTGCAACTTCTCTTGATGAAATTTCTCGCTGTTGTCGGAGCAATTCAGGGGCACTTTGTGGTCTTTTAATTAGAATTTAGACTTGGCGATAGAAATATACATCACACGGTAGAACAAGCGGTGTATATTTTGGTGGAAGGACCTTCATGCTGCACATTGCCTCCCCTAGCTCATTCGCAAATGTGCCATCATACAGTGTTGAATCTATTTGGCCGCTACAAGAATTCACCAACAGGAGAAATTTATTGTCTGCAACGTATGGCTTCAATGTTGTTTCCAAGAATGTTGCATAAAGTTCTTTTGTTAGTTTTCCTGATATGGAACAAGTAACGACAACTTTTTCGTACTTGTCTTCTAATATTTGGCATTGGCGGCAACCCGAGGACCGAATTTGTTCGCAGGCTCTTGCAAACGGAAAAACACAAGAGGTAAAAGATTCTCTGAAGCGGTTAAACTGTGCTGTGCTGTGTAAGAGTGGGTGGTCTTCGATAGATTAAGTTTCTTCACCATAACAGTCTTTGCACTTTTGACATCCAGTGACCTGTTGTACGTTGACTCATACTGGCATCCGGTCTGGTCGGTGTTAATTATATAGTCGATGTTGAAATGTGGCATTAAATGTCTCATCTGCACACGAACTTCTCTGCTGCTGCCACTGTTTCGTACAAAGTTGCGACATCATTTTTGCTGACGAATTTCGTCATTTTTCGCTGCTTTATCGAAAATTTTTCTTGAAGAATTTTGCCCAAGTATTAGAAGCACGGAAGAGAAAACTCTCCGACAAATACGGGAATGCAGCGGTCATTGCCCATTGCTGTAGGGTTCTAGTCGTCACCTGTTCATAGCAGCGTCGTGCAGCTTGAAATTTTTCCCATGTTTCCGAGTCAATTAAGGACAACTTTTCAAGTCTGGTGCCACCTTGCTGTACTCCAAATCTTAAGATAATCCCTTTTCTTCAGGATTGGGAATCTAGCCTGCAATGTTGCAAATTTCCATTTCGGATGAGCGACAGCAAATTCCACGACCTTCTTTTAGTCAGGCAATGTTGCTGATGTACGTGAGGAACTCGTGGAGAAATATTCAGGAGTGTAATCCTCATCGGTAGTTGAAGAAGTCACCTGTGACAGATAAAAAGAGACTGCATATGATAAGCGTGTGTGTTTGTGTGTCTGTGAGAGAGAGAGAAACACACACACACACACACACACAGAGAGAGAGAGAGAGAGAGAGAGAGAGAGAGAGAGAGAGAGAGAGAAAATGAGATGTTCCACATACCTCTTCGTAAATATTTTCTTCATCAGGCTCTGTGCATAGTATCAGATCTGCGTCGTGCTCTATGAAATGTGTATTCATAACGTCGATAACTGCTCTGCAATTGCTTCACCTATCGATATTACTGTAGGACTGATGGACATAGGAGGATTGTCAGTGATCATCCCTTTTTCTTTATAAATTGAAAAAAGCGTAGGAAAGAGCACTGGTGAAGTTTGCTACGAATTCTTCATCAAACGTTTGGAGATTATCAGACACTTTTTGTTGGGTTGCCATGTTTGATTTTGGCGCGATACTCACACCTCCACGAATCGTTTCGAACTGACAATAGAAGCACAGTCTAACACATACAATCACGACACTCAGTGGTGAGAAGTGCATTACTGGCTAATAGCTGACGCGACGCTTGCTATTCCAACGGTCAGCTAGGGTAACGTCTGTTAGCGTCATGTACATAATAAGAATAATATTTTATTTTCTAAACTTTGTTTGTACGTCATATACGACATGATTGTTTTATATTTGATTCGATAGCTTGAACGTATTTCAAATCTACGGTAAATAGTTGAAAAATCTGAAGAAACGAAGTAAAACAACAATGAGAAAAGACAGAAAAAATTTAGGAAGCACCTGGGATTGATCACAGGTCGCCTGACCATTACGCTACGCTGTTAACGACGAACAGAGCCCTGAATAAGGTATATAGTGGTATTGGAAAAACTTTCGAGATCATTTTCTCCTTTCCTAAGGCCCACTCAGGCCAAATATTTAAGGCACGTGACATGGAGACCCTCTCTTTCTACACACGCAATTTGGGCAAAATCGGCGAGTCCCGATTGGCTACTTCGCCTTAAAAGAGGTGCTGTTCACGTATGGTTGTTTACATCTTTGGGAAGGTTTAGTGTCATCTCTGAACAGTGAAAGGGACTGTGTCTGTGATACAATATCCACAGTCAACGTCTGTCTTCAGGAGTTCCGGGAACCCGGGTTAAGCAAAACTTTTTTTGTTGTGTGTAGATATGCCATCGAACTGGGTGATTCTTCCTAACGCTTCTAAACATCTAAAGCGATGTAGATGACATTGAGGTAAGTAGTTTAATATAAGACTCAATGGGTTGCAAATGTTGGGATATACCCCAAAAGTAGATGACAAACGTTGAACATGTGACGCCGCCGCCGCCAGCTGACGTACGTTGCCGCGTATGCGGCGGATGTGTCTATCTTCCCAATGTCCAAAAAAATGTTCAAATGTGTGTGAAATCTTATGGGACTTAACTGCTAAGGTCATCAGTCCCTAAGCTTACACATTACTTAACCTAAATTATCCTAAGGACAAACACACATACCCATGCCCAAAGGAGGACTCGGACCTGCGCCGGGGCCAGCCGCACAGTCCCTGACTGCAGCGCCTTAGACAGGTTTCTTTTTTTTTAATCTCATTTTGTTCGCTTTTGTTCGTTGTATCTGCTCGGGGTGGGCGTCGGAAGACATCCGATGAAGTTCGTTGATGATCGATTAACTCCGTTTTTTATTACAGAGGGTACGTAACCCTCTGACCGAACATGCTGAGCTACCGTGCCGGCAGACCACTCGGATAATCCCGCGCGGCTATCATCCCAATCCAAGTACTAACTTTGCAGTGGCTCCGAGCATACGCGCGTGATTAAAATGCTTGGGACTGAAGGTTCGAGCCTTGCGTGTAGCCGGCAGTATATTTTAACTGCGATAGACAGTTATGTGTTTACATTGAGGTAAGCTTTACTATTTTATTTACTGATCACGCAGTCTCCTTTGATTTATTTCAAAGAACATTACTATAAAAACTGACCGTATTCCGTCACAAGAAAATGAGAATATGCTTCCATATTTCGTAATTACCAAGGGGACAAAAGGAAAGAAACAAAAAATAAGAAAAGCTTTTGCGAGGTAGCGCAATAGTTAGCTCAATGGACTCGCATTCGGGAGAGCGACGGTTCAAACCCGCCTCCGGTCATCCAGATTTAGATTTTCGGTGATCCAAAAATCGCTCCAGCAAATGCCGGGAAGGTACATTTGAAAGGTCACGGCCGAATTCTTTCCCCACCCTTGACACCATCCAAGCTTGTACTCCGTCTCTAATGACCTCGAAGTCGACGGAACGTTAAGCCCAATCCTCTTTTAGTTTTTGCTGAGTTACAGCGACGTCAGTAATTCTGAAACTCCTGCATTCAGAGCAGATCACTTTTACAAGAACTGTTAGAAATTTCCACCGTTGTGAAGCAATGTCTGACAGTGCCTCCTACCAGCGAAAGTAGGACCGACAAGCCCAACTGCTGCACGCTAAACGTGTTGACGTCACATGTTCAACGTTTGTCATCTCGTTCTGGTGTGCTTTCCGACGTTTGCAGCCTCATGTATCGTATATTAAATTACTTATTCTCTCAGCGTCTACGTCGCATCGGGTGTTTTTAAGCGTCAATAACACATAACGCGCACTCACACCAGATAACACATCCCTAAACACACATTGGCACACCATAAGATGCCACAGCCAACTCACACATAAGATATATAACATCTTCAAGGGATGTAAAATAAATATGTTCTTCAAGGCAAATAGCACAATACAAAATAAACTAAAAACTGTGAAGAAAGTGAAAGATAAATACAACAGTTCAATAATACATGAATTAACAAATAATAGCTGCAATTCTTAATGTGTTGGGATGACTGCAAGAAATTTTAACATTGCGTACAAAGATCATTTACAGGTACTGAAGAGCTAATATGTAGAACATCTCATGAAAGAAAATCACCATGACACTGGAATAAAAACAGGCATGGCAATCTTGTGTCACAACAACAAAAGAAAGGGAACGGTCACAAAGAAAAATTAAAATATGCTCACTGATTGCTAGAGTAGTAACAGAAGATCGGTATTCAGTCTAATTCACAATCTACCATCAAAAAAGAAACAGAAACGAACACCCATCGTCCTATCACCCCTAATATGAAGAAAGAGAAGAATTCATAAAAGATTTGAAAGGGGAGACAAACGTGATAATTAAATAAAATGCAAACAGAATAAAGGGGCTGCAGTCTGGAACCGCAAGACTGCTACGGTCGCAGGTTCGAATCCTGCCTCGGGCATGGATGTTTGTGATGTCCTTAGGTTAGTTAGGTTTAACTATTTCTAAGTTCTAGGGGACTAATGACCTCAGCAGTTGAGTCCCATAGTGCTCAGAGCCATTTGAACCATTTTTTTGCAAAAAGAAAATACCATTCGAAGACCTTCCAGTCCACAATCGGTGTGTCAATCAGGCAAACATCCTAACGACCGACCAGGTTGAACATACCCGTTCGGTAAAACACTGTGCTGCTGTGTGAAGAAGTCCTTAATTGCCTGCTGCACATCCTCGTCCGATAGGAACCGTCGACCCTTCAAGGTCCTTCTAAAGGGACCGAAGGCGTGATATTCGCGCGGGGAGGGATCGGAACTGTAGGGCGTGTACTCGAGTATGTTCCACTTGAGTCTCCCACCTGAGGCTGTCCTCCCGGATCTACAAGCGCCTTTTGTCGAATAGTCACCAGCATAGAACTTGAAAATCACCGTTGTGGAATGGAGCGCCGACGGATATGCTTCTACATACACATCCTTCATTGTCCGATCAATGTGTACCGGTATTTGTCCTTCGGCAGGGAAGCAAAGAGTAACAACACGTCCTGTTTGAGCGCATATGGTAATAACATCGCCATAGTTCACGTTTCTGTATCCACCGCACGCACGTCGAAAAGACACGAATACTACATTAATCCTCTGCCTGCATGTCGGTGCATAAGTACCCGCACTGGAGACACGCTAGGTTAGACATACGTAGCATCAATGCCCTCAGGCGGAAAATGAACCCGCATAGGTGATTTGAACTTACTGAAGAGGGAAAGAAAGAGTAATTGAAGAATATATACTATCGGAAAGGAATGAGAGGGGAGAGAAATACGGGTATTCTCGTTCTGCAACGCATTTCAACTTAATGTTGTCGGGCCGGCCGCTGTGGCCGAGCGCTTCTAGGCGCTTCAATCCGGAACCGCGCTGCTGCTACGGTCGCAGGTTCGAATCCTGCCTCGGGCATGGATGTGTCTTGTGTCCTTAGGTTAGTTAAGTTTAAATAGTTCTAAGTCTAGCTCCGATGTTAAGTGCCATAGTGCTTAGAGCCATTTGAACCATTTGACCATGTTGTGGGCCCTATTGCTAGAGCAGAAGATAGTAACGATCAGGGTGTAAACGGTAACTGTGTACGAAGTATCACAGTGGTGTAGAGGAAGTCGAAACGAACAATTTGATGCACAACACTTGCGTTCTATCAAGCCGGGAAATAACCTGAAACTGAGCTACAAAGCCACCTCAGCAACAGCGCATGCGCGCCACGCGAGATTGCGTAACTTCTCGCTCTTTTACGCCACCGTCTTAGTTGGCTATTTCGTTAACATTATCGACGTAAGCTTTCGCGTCACGGTAATGAAAGAAAAGAGACTTCCGTAAACCTTCCGGCAAAACCCAACAGCGTTTACCGTATTCCAGTGCCTATTTTGTTAATAAGAACGACGCAACGTTCCTTCATCTACTTCTACATCTACATCTACATGGATACTCTGCAAATCACACTTAAGTGCCTGGCAGAGGGTTCATCAAACCACCTTCACAATTCTCTATTATTCCAATCTCGTATAGCGCATGGAAAGAATGAACACCTATAGCTTTCCGTACGAGCTCTGATTTCCCTTATTTTATCGTGATTGTCGTTCCTTCCTATGTAGGTCGATCTCAACAAAATATTTTCGCATTCGGAGGAGGAAGTTGGTGATTGGAATTTCGTGAGAAGATTCCGCCGCAACGAAAAACGCCTTTCCTTTAATGACGCCCAGCCCAAATCGTGTATCATTTTTGTGACATTCTCTCCCATATTTGGAGATAATACAAAACGTGCTGCCTTTCTTTGAACTTTTTCTATGAACTCCGTCAGTCCTATCTGGTAAGGATCCCACACAGCGCAGCAGTATTCTGAAGAAGACGGACAAGCGTAGTGTAGGCAGTCTCCTTAGTAGGCCTGTTACAATTTCTAAGTGTTGTGCCAATAAAACGCAGTCTTTGGCTAGCTTTCCCCATAACATTTTCTACGTGTTCGTTTCAATTTAAGTTGTTCGTAATTGTAATACCTAGGTATTTAGTTGAATTTACGGGTTTTAGATTAGACTGATTTATCGTGTTACGGAAGTTTAACGAGTTCCTTTTAGCACTCATGTGAATGACCTTACAATTTTCGTTATTTAGACATGTATAATGTGTGTACGAGTGCAGGCTGTGACATAGGAACGACGACATACGGAAGGCGACCGCTTGCGTAGAGAGGGAAATTCGCGTTCAAGGCTTGGTCATCCCCTTATACAGCTGATGTCTGTTCGTATTCGAGCTGCGCATAAATTTCACGTCATTAAGTTCACAATTCGAACTTAATCCTTACATGCACTATTTTTTCACAGCATGAAGGCCACACAGAGAAAGCGATTTCATTGTTACTTTTATGCTATTAAAATACCCAGTATTTTGAAGCAAAATTTATACAAACGTCAGTTTAAACGAGGGACCATCAATAAGGAATGCAACAGACTTTTATCTCGCCCATTTTCTGTTGAAAAAATGCGGAATATGTTGTGACACATCTTAGAATATTCCCGATTCAGTCCCTACAGCTTCGTGAAGTTCCGATAGGAGGCGGCGCTATACGCAGCTTTCAAAACGGCGTTTGACCAATAAGCTTTCGGAAGAAAATGAGTCATATTACACAACTGGCCATTAAAACTGCTACACCACGAAGATGACGTGCTACAGCAGCGAAATTTAACCGACAGGAAGAAGATGCTGTGATATGCAAATGATTAGCTTTTCATTCACACAAGGTTGGCGCCGGTGGCGACACCTACGACGAGCAGACATGAGGAAAGCTTCCAACCGATTTCTCATACACAAACAGCAGTTGACCGGCGTTACCTGGTGAAACGATGTTGTGATTCCTCGAGTAAGGAGGAGAAATGCGTACCATCACGTTTCCGACTTTGATAAAGGTCGGATTGTAGCCTATCGAGATGGCGGTTTATCGTATCGCGACATTGCTGCTCGCGTTGGTCGAGATCCAATGACTGTTAGCAGAATATGGAATCGGTGGGTTCAGGAGGGTAACACTGAACGCCGTGCTGGATCCCAACGGCCTCTAATCACTAGCAGTCGAGATGATAGGCATCTCATTCGCATGGCTGTGACGGATCGTGGAGCCACGTTTCGATCCCTGAGTCAACAGATGGGGACGTTTGCAAGACAACATCCATCGGCACGAACAGTCCGACGACGTTTGAAGCAGCGTGGACTATTACCCTTGACGCTGCATCACAGACAGGAGCGCCTGCGATGGTGTACTCAACGACCAACCTTGGTGCACGAATGGCAAAACGTCATTTTTTGGATGAATCCAGGTTCTGTTTACAGCGTCATGATGGTCACATCCGTGTTTGGTGACATTGCGGTGAACGCACATCGGTAGCGTGTATTTGTCAACGCCATACTGGCGTATCACCCGACGTGATGGTATGGGGTGCCATTGGTTACACGTCTCGGTCACCTCTTGTTCGCACTGACGGCACTTTGAACAGTGGACGTGTTAAGACCCGTTGCTCTACCGTTCATTCGATCCCGGCGATACCCTACATTTCAGCAGGATAATACACGACCGCATCTTGCAGGTCCTGTACGGTCCTTCCTGGATACAGAAAATGTTCGATTGCTGCCCTGGCCAGCACATTCTCCAGATCTCTCACCAATTGAAAACGTCTGGTCAATGGTGGCCGAGCAACTGGATCGTCACAAAACGCCAGTCACTACTCGTGATGAACTGTGGTATCGTGTTGAAACTGCATGGGCAGCTGTACTGTACACGTCATCCAAGCTCTGTTTGACTCAATGCCCAGGCATATCAAGGCCGTCAGTATGGCCAGAGGTGGTTGTTCTGGGTACTGATTTTTCACGATCTATGCACCCAAATTGCGTGAAAATGTAATCACACGTTAGTTCTAGGATAATGTATTTGTCCAATGAATACCCGTTTATCATCTGCATTTCTTCTTGGTGTAGCAATTTTAATGGCTAGTAGTGTACTTGCTGGGGGTCGCTCGTAACATCTAAGTCTGTATTGAGTAAAATCTCGAGCTGAGGATACTAGCTTTTGTAAGGCAATTTGGTGTTTTATACTGGCTCGACAGACCACAAGTTTGTTATATCAATTTTTTTTCTCTGCATCATCTACACAATTGAGATTATCACTTACACACTGTATACATGAATTATACTACAAGATATACAGAGATGTCACTTGGACTACATCGAGATTAATAAACATTTAGAAATCGAAGGCTGGACAGCAAAGCATAACCAGTTGCGGACACAGACTAAGACCAAACCTGATAATCATAAGCAGTAGGTTGAAATTAAAGATTAAAAAAAATGAGAATGCAATGAAATGGATTACAGAGAATTTAAAACAGAATGAGGGGAAAATGAATATTGAGACAGTGAGCAATAGCCTACTGAAGAGTAGTGGGATATAATCAAGAAAGAAATAACTAAGACGTAGTACTCCGTAAGGACTGTGAAACCATAACTTGCATGGCTGAGTCGGACAACATCTTAGTTGACTGGCGGAAGAAGAAAATAAAGCCGGCCGAAGTGGCCGTGCGGTTAAAGGCGCTGCAGTCTGGAACCGCAAGACCGCTACGGTCGCAGGTTCGAGTCCTGCCTCGGGCATGGATGTTTGTGATGTCCTTAGGTTAGTTAGGTTTAACTAGTTCTAAGTTCTAGGGGACTAATGACCTCAGCAGTTGAGTCCCATAGTGCTCAGAGCCATTTTTTTGAAGAAAATAAATGGCTGTTAAGAACGAGTTACGAAGGCAGCGGTGTGACTTCGTTAGGAATGAAATTAAATAGTTCAGAGAAACATGTAAAGATACCAGACAGAAACCTGTGTTTGAAAGAATGCCACCTTGTACGGGATGATTATAAGTAACATGATAAAAGTGAAATGTGCTAGTTAAACTGCGAGGTGGATACCTCTGCTAAATGTGGAAGAGCGGTCACACTCATCGCAGAGTATATCGAAGGCCTGTGAGATGGAGAGGAACTGTCCTGAAGAGAGGTAAAGGAGGAAGAGAAGGTAGTTATACAGCAACATAGAATTTGACAGAGCGCGAATTGGTATCAGCTCAAACTGGGTAAGCAGGAGCCGACGATAATCCCAAAGAGTTACTGAAATCTGTGACCAGTGTTAACACAGATTATTTGAGACATTGTCAAAAATCTGTGACAAAGGTGCCTTATCAGGTTACCAAAAGGACATTATCGCCACGTTACCAAGAGTAAATCTCAAGAAAAATTTGAGAATTATCAAACGATTAGGTTGACAAAGTTAGACTGTAAACTGATGAACAGAATAATAAATAAAAGGAAGTAAGGAAGGTAATGGAGGCAAATTGGACAGAGATCAGTTTTTTGCGCTAAAGAAAAGATATCAATAAGCAAATGTGGCATTAGACTTAGTAACATAAGTCAAATTAAAGTAAAACTATGATATCTTCGTAGTATTTGTAGAGCTAAAACATGTACTTGACAACGTAGAATGAAATGAGATACACACGGTGTCCCAGGAGGGATGGTCAATCTTCGGGGGTATGACAGGAACAACTTTTCGAAGCAAAAATGTCTCGTAAACATGGGCTCTAAAATGCTTATCTTAAGAGCTGTGAGCTCTTGTTCTGCTTCGCTACTGTGAAACAAATCTCTTCTACTCAGCAAATGGTGATAGCTTTTAAGGTACGCATTTTAGACCCCATTTTTGATAGAGAAAATTTTTGTTCTGTTTCGTGACAATCGCGGGAAGACGAGTGTCAACGGATGCCGAACGGGCGTGATGACCGATACACGTTGTGGTGTGAAATCGGTTGGGCGTTTTGCCGACATGGGTAGCTTGGAGATACAAGTTCTGTGACTTCGCTGGGAACAAAATTGAAAGGAGGCGGTGAAGCTGTGGAAACCGCTCCCTCGTATTGTGTACCTGATATGGAGTAAGTCATCGTGATTGTGTTTGTTCACCGACGCACTCAAGAGATTTTAAGCTTTATTATTAGGGTGAGACTTTCATAGTCGAACCTTAAGACGGTGTGGAAGGGTTCAGTGGCCTAGTTCAAAGGTGGCCGTTATTTGAAAATTTTCTCAGAAGTTTTATTAGTGCTTTGTGTCTCTTGAAGTCAAATGATCTTATGTTGCCGTTTTTAAAGCCTGCACTCTATTAATACAGTTGTCCATGTGTAGGTGAGCCAAAGATTCTGCCGAGTGCTTCTATGTTTCAGAGTTATTGGAACGTCGGACATGTCCGAAAGAACAGATAACATCGGTGACCAAGCAGCTCGTTATAATGAAATTACAATGAAATGAAAACCCTTAGTTGCTTACAGGCGTTGACATGCATGCCAGAGATAAGTTCCTGCAGTCGCACTGTCCTCTGTGTCCCCGGTGGCTCAGATGGACACAGTCGGCTCGCAGCCGTGCCAGCGTGCGGAGCTGCTCCGCGCGCCGTCCGACGCTCCGCTCTCGGCGGTGTTTACTTCCGCGTCGCGGTGTTTGTGTCTATTGAGTCCAGTACTAACGTACACCATGGCGCACTCGTACCGCCGTGCAACGATCAAAGTAACGTTTCAGGCCGAACATCCACGACCCAGAGCTTTCGAAGTTGAACAGTTCATACGTGAGGATCTACGTTTGAACCCCCAGGACGTAATCGGCATACATTTTTCCATCACTGGAAGTGTTGTCTACATCAAGATGTCGACGGAGGAAATTTGCAATGACATAATTCACCGTCATGCCAACGGACTGAAATTTAAACACTCTGATGGACATATGGGTGCTGTGACAGTCGCCCATGCTGGATTCGGTCTCCGGACATTGCGGGTGTTTGAGCTCCCGTTCGAGGTGCCTCAGGATGTGGTCATTGCCGCTTTCCAACCATATGGCACAGTCTTGGGTCACATCGCGGAGAAGTGGCAAACATTTACGACCTACCCCGTATTAAATGGCGTCCGGCAAATAAAAATTGAGCTGACGAAACATGTCCCATCGTACCTGCTGATTGGCGGTGTGAGGGCCATCGTCGTGTATGATGGACAGCCACGAACGTGCGCAGGATGTGGCCAGGAGGGACATGTCCGTTCCGAATGCTTACACCGCCGTTTAATTCAGACGCCGTTACGTGATGAGACCCAGGCTTCGACGGTCACGTCCTTACCCATCACCTACGCCAAGGTTGCACAGGACCCCGTCGTACCAATCTCGATTGCGCCAGCAGCATCGTCAACGCCGCCCGCCGCAGCACAACGCGCCGAGGACACAAGCACGGTGTCGCCTCCAGTGCTCGCTCCAGGACCATCCGGTTTGCAGACCGAAACCGATGTTCCTGTTGGAACCATGGACGTCGACCTGGGTGTCGTGCCAACGTCTGCCTTTGTCCAGACGGGTTCGGCGTCAGACGACGGGCGACCACATTCTGATTCAGAAGGCCACATCAGAAAACAGCGGTCTCCTCGCAAACACAGGAAACGACGACGAACGCCTTCCGATGACGCCCTTTCTCAGACGGCCCCACGAGATGTCGACCTGATGTCTGACGGTGATCTCCCACATTGCGTCCAGTCACGCGATGTGGCAGCAACAGGCGCCCCTCCTGTGACGCCTACTCTCCCAGCCAGGGACGTGTCCTCGCCGTTGTCAACGAATGATGACGGCGGTCCCCCTGCCACTCATGTTGCGGAATCCACAACACCCGTTCCGGAAGTACGTGACCGTCACATGTCCACGTCGTCAGCTTCCTGGGCCGATGACGTTGAAGAAGAAGTGGAACAGACTGCCAGCGTGTCTGCACAGGAGTCCAACTCGGCGACACTGGGGCTGGCGCCCCGCCAGTAATTATCACCACGGCGGGACCACCGGCGGGTCTCCACCTGCCGACTACTTCTACCGCACGTTCTGCAAATACTGAGAATGGCCGTACACAGCAATATCGTATCGCCACGATGAATCTTGCCACCATTCGTGCCCCCCATAAACTGGCCATGTTCAGAGACACTATTTACTCTGCGGATGTGGATATAGCACTCTTACAAGAGGTGTTTGTGGCTGACTTCCTAGTTCCCACCGGATACAACGCTCATGTTTCCCCCGCATCCGATACCGGTAGCGGCGTCGCCATCCTGCTACGCGACGGACTCCCTGCAGAGGACGTCATCTACCTCCCCACTGCGCGAGGTATGGCCCTCACACTGTTCGGCGTGCGTATTATTAATATCTACGCTCCGTCCGGCACTGGCCGCCGTCATGACCGACAAACTTTTTTTTGCCGAAAGCGTCACACCCCTCTTCACCGGTCCGCAGGACGATTTGGTACTCGGTGGGGATTTTAAGTCGACACAAGAGCCCGCGGACCAACTCCCGCGACATTCCCCTTGTGCATCTCTCTCAGTGGTAATCGACCGTCTCCGACTTGTTGACACATGGAAGAAGCTCCGCGGAATTCAACCGGGTTATACATTCTACACCTCTCACTCGTCAAGCCGCACCGATCGCATCTACGTTACCCGCTCCCTTGCTGATGGCACACGTCATGCGGAAGTCTGGCCCTTGGCCTTTTCAGACCATGATGCGTACCTCTGTGACGTCACTCTCGCCCGACAGCAAGTGTGGCATAGTCGTGGTCTGTGGAAACTCAACGTCGCTCACCTGACCTCCTCAGACTGTCGCCGTATGGTCGAAGAAGCGTGGGCACGCTGCCACCATCGTCGAGAAGCCTATGACTCCACCTTATCATGGTGGCTCTCCTGTGCAAAGCCGACCCTCAGGAAGACTCTGATGAGTTATGGGAAGGAATTAAAGGCGTGGCAAACTAATACCCTGCACTTCTACTACACCATTCTACGTGACTGTACGACGATGCCTTTCTCGCCAGCCCGGCAGTCGATGGTCCATCGCACGAAGGCGCAGATCTCCATGATCATGCGGCGTAACTTGGAAGGCACTGTAGTCCGTTCTCGAGCTTCTAATCGAATCCCTCAAGAACGTCCGTCGATGTACCACCTCCTTCAGGAAAGACAACGACGACGACGAGCTCTGATCCAAGTCCTCACTGATGTGGAAGGGCGCCGGCACGACACCCAACAAAGCATCGGTCGTGCTCTCCATGCTCATTTTGCCGGGCTATACGCAGCCGTACCGCATTCTGCAGCACTGATCACAGAAGTCGCTCAGCTTACTACGAACGCTCTTCCGGAGGATGCAGTGCATGACCTCCAAGACGTCGTCACCACAGATGAAGTGGTAGACGCTATCAAGGCGGGTTCCGATAACAGATCTCCTGGACCTGACGGTATACCCATCGAATTTTATAAAAGTTTTCACTATTTGTTGGCTTCCACGTGGACGGCAATCGCACAAGAGCTGATGTCACCGATGACAGTGGTCCCGAGCGCCTTTCTAGAAGGAATTATTATCCCCGTACATAAACCGCGCGGGTTATCGAGGGTCCAGGACTATCGACCAATTACTTTGCTCAACAGCGACATGAAAATATTCACACGGCTACTGGCATCGCGACTCAAGAAGGTCGCACGTTATGTCACATCCTGCGACCAGACTTCCCTAGGAGGCGACAACAACATCCGTACGGCCCTTTGCCGTTACAGAGACATGATAGCATTAGCGCATCATCAGCGTCTCCCTGGCGCCTTGGCTTCACTGGACTTCAACCAGGCTTTCGACCGTGTTGACCACTGCTATTTACGGACAGTTCTTCAGCATATGGGTTTTCCTGGCGGTATTGTCACAGCGGTTATGCGCCTGTTGAGTAGTGCAACCTCTAAAATCATGTACAATGGTCGTCTTACACCGTCCCTGGTCATCGCACGATCTGTACGACAAGGATGCCCTCTTTCCACGATTTTGTATGCTTTCGCCTTGGAACCCCTGCTCCAGGGCATGCGCCAACGTTTGGAAGGCATGGCTGTGCAAGGCCACCGTTTTTGTTGTACAGCCTACGCAGACGACATAGTACTTTATCTGCGCAGTGAAGATGAAGTACGAGCAGCACTGACATGGGTGGCGACTTACGGCGAAGCGTCGGGGAGCTGCCTCAACGTGTCAAAATCCAAGGTCCTGCTCATTGGTGAGGGCTTGCCGGAGAGATGCGCTGCCCCCCTTAGTGTCGCCGCCACCATACGGTGTCTTGGACTTGATTTCACAGCAGACCTGCGCCGCTCAGCGACAATCAATGGTAGACGCTTGCTACAGACAATCAGAGCAACTCTCGCAGATCACCGACTACGAGCTCTCGACGTTATCCAACGCGCGCAATACTTGAACATGTATCATGCTTCCCGTATACCACACGTGGCTCAAGTACTACCACTCCCAAATCTCCTGGCGCGACGTCTGTTGATGGCTTTCGGCTCCTTCGTCAGCTCGGGGATGTTATTCAAGGTGCAGTATGAATCCCTTGCACTGCCACGAGATCGTGGCGGGGTGGGACTCATCCACGTGCCGACTCGTGTCAAGGCACTATACGTCAGCTCCCAACTAAAACTTTGGCATCGTTCCCCACAGAGCCTTACTAGCCTCCTGCTTCACAACTTTGCACTTGTCCGCCCCAGTACTGGTATCGACCATTCCAACACCCTTTTATTACATCCAACGATTTTTCCTGGAGTTCAGTTATATCTACCGGTCCTTACCACTTACCCGTTTGTACCTCACGAAAACAGTCTCCGAATTGTTACAACAGTGCCGCCCGTCCAACCCCATCGAACGTAAGTATCCACAGTACGTGTGGCGACACATATGGAAGGCGATCCATGCGCGTTTTCTTGAATCAGACGTTCAATCAGCGTGGTACATCACCGTGAATGGCAAACAAGTTAACCGAGATCGTCTGCACCGCATCCATCTCGCCGATTCATCCCTCTGCACCCACTGTGGGGTGGATGACACGGATGTCCACCGGTTCCACTGTGGCACAGCGCTAGACGTCTGGACACTTGCGCGGCGAATTTTGGCGTTTCTTACTCGCCAGACACCGGCTCAGATCGACGTCCACATGCTTTTGTACCCCGATAAGACTTTCTACCCCTCCGCCAAAACTAACTCTGTGAATTGGATCTGTGGCCACACGATCCGCTATCTTTTTACTTGTGGCGACAAGTCTACGCTAGGATATTGGACTTATCTCAACGAACGACACTGCGTCCTGATACGCAACCCACGCTATAAACAATATTTTTCCAATTTCTTACGGAGCACTTTCGATGACCCACCTAGTAGCTGGAACGTCCAAGCCCTGAGAAGCTGAAAACTGTATACACCGAACCGAACTGAATAGATCTGCTACCCAGAACCCACGCCTACGCCATGAGAAGACACGTTTGGACGAGCTGGCATGCTGTAGGCGGATACACTTCAAGAGCTCCTGTAAGAACTGGACTTTAACTACTTAAAAAGCTTTTTCCTTATTTATTCCTCATAATGTGTTCTTAAAGGAAAAAGAAATTTGATTTTGGCTTTGAGAAACTTTTTTTTGTTCCAAAAGATTGCTTCTTCGCCAACAAGACGAAGGAGACTCATTTTTGTTTACTGGAAGGAGAAACCAGTATAATTGGAGTCTTTGTTTTCTTTTGAAAAAAAAAACATTTCCCTATTTATTCCTCACAATTTGTTCTTAAAGGAAAAATAAATTTGAGTTTGGCAAAAAAAAAAAAGGTGTTGGGCTGCCAAGTGAAAGGTTATGAGTTGCTGCAGGCACAAAAAAACAAAAAAAAAAGATGGATAGCGCGTCTGCCATGTAAGCAGGAGATCCCTGGTTCGAGTCCCGGTCGGGGCACACATTTTCTTCTGTCCCCGTTGACGTAAGTCAACGCCTGTAAGCAACTAATGGTTTTCATTTCACTGTAATTTCAATACAAAATTGTTCAGGCTTTCGTGGCCAGTTGTTGACAAACTGCCTATTTGCTTCTGTCTCGGGTTCTTCAGCAGACGTTTGTCTGATGATTTTACTGACGTTTCGCCAGCACCAGTGGCTGGCATTGTCAAAGCTTCACCCTCCATTGCCGGTGGTGAACTGGAGCCGAGCTCGCAGCCACAGACTATATGTACCTGGCGCCCAACGTCCGAAGGCTTCTCCGCGGTCACTTCCGGTGCGGTTCTCCTCTTGCTACCTGCGACGGTCGTTCACTGCAGTACGGGAAGCCAGGATCCGTTTACCTTAAGTTTTCCTCTTTCTTATTGAAGCTGTTCCCGTGTGTGTGTATTTCTACAGCTTCTCTAAACAAGCAGATGTGATAGTGCTTTTCTACAGCCATAACTTCCGTGTCGGTGAGTTTTATTACATGGTCGGTCTCACTCCGCGCGTTCTCTGCCACGGCTGGTTTCTCCACCTGCCCCAACCTGAAATGTCGCTTGCGTTCTTTGATCCTGGTGTTGATTGATCGTCCAGTCAATCTAACATAAACTTCTCCCCATGTGCATGGTAAGCGGTATGTTCCCGACATTGCAAGTGGGTCCCTTATATCCCTTGCCGTTCTAAGACATTCTTTGATCTTCCTTGTCGGTTTGAAAATTGTCTTTACGCCGTGTTTGTGCAATATACCGTCGATTCTGTCCGTCACTCTGGGAATGTATGGCAGAAAGGCCGTACCCGACATTTCTTTTCCTGATTTCTTACTTCGCCATATGTTTGCCTCTGTTACACTTCTAATATATTTTATGGAGTACCCATTGCTCCTCAGAACACTTTCCAGATGTTGCATTTCGCGTTTGAGGTGCTGCGGCACACATATTCGTCCTGCTCGCGTTACCAGCGTATGAATCATGCCTCTTTTCTGGCTCGGTTGGTGGTTTGATAGTTTGTGCAGGTATCGATCCGTGTGTGTCGGTTTTCGGTACACGCTATGTCCCAAGTTTTCGCTGTCCCTTGTGACCAGCATGTCTAGTAATGGTAGTTTACCTTAAGGTAAACGGATCCTGGCTTCCCGTACTGCAGCGACCGACAGTCGAAGGTAGCAAGAGGAGATGACCGCGGAGAAGCCCTCGGACGTTGGCGCGACAGGCACATATAGTCTGCGGTCTCGAGCTCGGCTCCACCACCGGCAATGGAGGGTGAAGCTTTGACAATGCCAGCTACTCGTGCTGGCGAAACGCCAGTAAAATCATCAGACGAACGTCGGCCGAAGAAACCGAGACAGAAGCAAATAGGCAGTTGGTCCTCCAACACAATATCACCTACTCGTGATTTCACCGTCCTTTTGCGGAAAGTATTGCTGCTGCAGTCGTGAGTTTCTGTGGAAAGCAGTTGCAGCTCGCCCAAAAGTTTACTAGCTCCGTCATTTTCGAGATGCACCCAAAAAGCTAACTAGCTTCGGCATTTTCGAGATGCTCTGTCCCAGGTATCGGGCGATAACCATGTAATCAAAGTGGCTGAAAGCCGCAGATGTCAGTGGATTTCCTCGTCTGCGCTTCCTTTCGTTGCTACAAATACTGCCAATTCGTCTCTAGTCGGATTAAATACTATGCTTACCGTTTCACGTGCCATAACGACAACAGGCGTCATTCAGCTCACGGTAGAAAGTTGTTGTACTGCTTTGGCTCATCATGGTATGCTCAGTTAACGCAGATTCCTTCGTTTCCCTGGTGTTATGCCTGAAAAATTTCCTTGTGACTTCTGATAACAGATCTGATGACACGGAACCTCCCATGTGAACCCTATTTCAATCCTGAATTTCTTACGAGTAGTGTTATTACCCTTCAAACTTCAGAGGCAGCAGCGTGGTGTGACCTCTCTAGACACGGAATCATATGCGAGAGCAATTTCCAATGTACTCGGAAATAAAATGTCAACAAACGGGCGCACTACACGAGGCTAGAAATAAAGTACATTTCATTTACATTACGCTTTTGCGCGAACTATTACATAAAGTATGAAATAAAACAGTTATGTGTGTCAGTCAATTTAATTTTTGTTCCTTTACACGTTTGGATGGCCTTTACCATCACTTTCATGCGCGTTAGTTGATTTCATTACAATTTTCTGTGCTGTATGCAGCGAACTACCTGTTTTGAACGTTATTTCGCTACGAATGAGGTATAATTTGTTACTTGTTAACGAAATGTAGCAGTATAGCTATAAATTCTGAACATTAATAAATTTACTTACAATACGTTCCACGAAAATGGGCCCTGAGGTCGCTATAAAAATTTGATGATGAAAATGCGTATTTATAAATACGTCAGGGTTCTTTTGCTAGCACATTTTGAAGGACACTTTATTCTTGTTTAAAATTTATAATATCCGTGCAATAATACTTTAACAATCGACAAATTATACCTTGTTTGTAGCGAAATGTTCAAAACAAACAGTTGGCTTCATCCAGCAAATAAAATACTAATGCAGTCTACTGCTGCACCTGAATATGATGGTGGAATCCCTTGGAAAAGTTGTAAAAGAATGTAAAGAGACGGACACAAGCAATTGTTTTAATTTGTCTTTTATGTTGGAAACAGTCGCCGTTGCAACCCTAAGTCCAAACATGAGCGACACACGACATCTTGCAGCCGTAATTTTATTTCTTCGGTTTATTGCCAATCAAAAATCCAGCAACAGAAGACATATTAACAGAAGCAGGGCCGGATTGGGTCGTTTCACTAAAGGTGCCTTTATTCCCCGTCAGTTCAAAAAGTAAGCCCAAAAGACTTGATAAATAAAAAATAAATAAAAGTTAAGATGATAGTTTTAATACTTCAGATGTCGTTCACAGATTGCCCCTACAGCCAACAGAAAGCACATCCAACCAAGGTCATCTGTCAGAAAAGTCCTTCGTTGGGATGTTGTTCAACGCGGGCGTTACTCTGACTTAAATGTCGGCTCTGTCATAAAAGCGTGTGTGCGGGACAATCATTGCATACACTTTCCTCTTGTTCAAAATATTCTTGAGAATGTGTCGAAAACTTGATTTAGAGATATTCAGTGCGTTCTTCCATTGCAATTTGTGACACATAGACGTTACCACACTACGTCCAAACATCCAATACATGACACTGTCTGCTCACAGCTGGCTGGTCGAATGCATATGAAAATTACACGAAAAGAAGGGGCTCATCGTCATTTTCATCCGAACTGCAGTTCTGAATACCATGTGACATCTTGAGGTTCGGGTATTCCACGGGATATCAGCGTTGTTATTGCATGATATTTCGACAATGTTACTCGTCATCTACATCAGATGAATATAACGAGTTACTTTGTCGAAATACGGTGCAAGAACGACACTGACATCCGGTAGAATACCCGACACTTCAAGATGTCAAGAGATCGCCGGGGAAGTCAGAAGAATTGAATACCACGTGTTGTCAATGTTTACTTCAATATGGACCACTCTTATTACGTAAAATGGGGTTCCTTGTGGAGAAAGTGACATAAGAAAAAACCTAAACAGAGAAAGAAAGGTGGCATCAATATTTTCTCAGAGAAAAAAAAAAGAAAAAAAAAAACAAAAACCAAGAAAAGGACTCACAATATTCTTATTTCTAACAATCACAACATGTGGTGACGTAAGAGCACAATGACATTTTTTGTTCACTAGCAGTATATTACTGTCTTTTCCTTATTCAGCATCTCTCTAGCAGAGGTTGTGAGAAGGCATTATTTTACAGTTTGTGTGTAGTGAATTACAGTATGAAAATAAAAACAAAAAACAAAATTCGTGCCGAAGATTGTCTGCAGCAAATGAAAAAAATTGAATCGACAGATAAATGATGTGGGAGACGATTGCCAGTGTACAAGGCAGTGCTTTCAATCAGTACCACAAGAAAAAAGGTACAAGATTTTAAAACAGTTCAACTGCCTCTAATCAAATGATTAGCATAATGTTAACCCCTGTGCTTTGATTTCCATGTTGACAGTAAACATAACTTCATATGAAATCGTTTCTCAGTATTTCGGTGTACCATGTATGTACCATGTTCACGAGCCATTTGGAAAGGAAGAATTTCACGTATGTGTAAATCATTTATAGCTATTCTTCGAATAAAGAAGAAGAAAATTGAATATCTCGTGAAGAACGTACAACGAACAGGCTGTGCATCAAGTGAAATACGTACAAACACGGCAATAACTACCACAAGATTATGTTAAAACTGTATATAACATGCGCCAACACACAAATTCCTTCAAAGTTCGTTAGAACCAATACATTTTGCATGATTCTTTAAAACTGTAACTATCAGAAGAACTGAATATTACAAAAACTTTCTCAATGTCCGAGGAAAAATGTCTTGATATAAAATTGAGCTACCACAACTAAAGGAACATATGGTCTTTGTCCTCGAAAATCGCCTTCGCATACCCAAGGATAGGATACATGCAGTGTATACGATGAATACATTGCTAGAGATGAACGGTTGGGTTATGGAATGGATAAACTGACTTTACTCAACACCTGGCACAAAAAAGCCCAAATACTCCATGATATTATCTGGTTAGGAATAATTAAATAAATTGAAAGAATGTGAAAGAATTTACTTCACTAATTGTAAATATTCAACAGTGCCCAGTATCTTTACTAATGACGGCTACTATAAAAGGCAACTAGCTGTATGTGCATTCAATGTCTAAGTACTGTCCAGTTCCGAAAGTGTACTTTATTTATATCCTAAGCATGAAGAGAAAAAGGAAGTGATGCAGTTTCCTCCTTGTTGTATCACTTCATCTACAACTTTCACAGTTCTGATGTAACCCACCTGATTACGTTCTGTGACTCATGAGTGGGCAACAGAAGAACTTCCTTCCTGCTTATTTATGATTTGGCGAGTGTTGAGAAAAACCTGGAGTAAGTCAATATAAGCTTCCCTATACGAGGAGGTTCATATCTTGAAAACGACAAAAACATGGGCCTCATTAGTTCTGAAGTATAGGCTATAATTCTCCAAGACTGTATCTCTGTTATCAGAGATGCCCGTCAGCAACCTTCAACCAATGTAGTATTAGTTGACCGCAGCATGTTTAAAGGCTGGACAACATTTTCGAGTCGATGTATGCAAAAAGTAACCATTGCCCTCCCGGCCAGTAATAGAGATTAAAATTCAGATAAATTCTCTGTTGTACTTCCGAGTCACTTGCAGTGGAGCTTGTGGTTGTTAGTAAAGCATTAACACGGAACAGAGGTGCTACCTCAACTCCTCCTGTTGGCCCGTTTGATCGCCCACAATCTGCTTGTGAATAATATAATTTTATTGTTAATTTACAATTATCACAAATTCTTTAATACATTGACATAAAACCAACTTTTCCCCAAGATAGATCCTTGATATAAGTTTAATAAACTGATCAGAGATATAGAACAGTTAATGAAGTTCTGTGGAGAGTAAACCAAGGAGTATTTTTCATACTATCTACACAAAAAAATAACTGGATGTTTTTTATGAGAAATTTGTTTATTAGAATATAAACCTATTGCAATTTAAAGCTGAGACGAAAGAATGAAGAAAAATGACATCCTACAATCAGCCATTCTTTTTGTAAAAACTGTGCAGTATCAATATAAAGCTTTTTGCTATCGGTACCGTTAGTGTTATGCTACATGTGACATAAAAACGGGCTACTATTTTTTAAAACACAGGTTCTACAGAAATTTAAATGTTTAAAATGCTTCTCATGAAAATTTTGTAAAATGCTGCTGAGCCCCTTCTTTCCATGTAAATGGTGCAGTTATCAGTACAGAGTTGTGTACTAGCCGTGGTATTAGTGCTATGTAGAGTTTAGAAATGTCTACATGTTCATAATGAAACGGCTAAAACATGTGACTAAATACAAATGGATATTTTGTAAATCACGTGTTCTACACAAAATTCCATCTTTAAAATGTTTCTTCTGAAAATGTTGTAGAATTTTGACGAGCACATTCTTTCCACGTAAATCAGGGGTGGCCATAGTTTTAGCTTACCTTGGCCGCAGTGGAAGAAGACAAGTATTGCTGGGCCATTCATAATATAGTTAACACTAACAAGAACCGCTGAGGAACAATGAATCGGGTTGGATCAATCAGAGAACGGCACTGTCTGGCAGGAGTTACAAAATTGAAAATATTTATTATATCACAACCTTACATAAACGGAGTTTTGTGTTTATACTTTTTTCCTTTCTTTTCCGTTCGTCTGATAGTTGCTCACTTCTTTGCCCGCGTTGATAATTCGTGTCGGCCACATGCCGCACGCGGGCCACCAATTGGACCCCTTAATACAAACTGAACAATTATCATCATAAAGTGGTTTATCACCTGTGGTGTGTTATGATGAATTTTGAATTATCTGCATCTTTATATTAAATTGGTATAATATGTGATGTAAGGACACATGAATATTTTATAAACACAGGTTCTACACAACATTAAATGTTTAAAATGATTATCCTGAAATGTTCGCAACATGTCGATGAGTCTCTTCTTTTCGTGTACTCTTACAAATCTGTTGGTTAGAGTTGCTATTCCAAGCTGCTCTGACGTCACTTATATTCCAGGAATAAAGTCAGTCTCTAAACATTTTATACTGACGGTGCATGTTAATTCACTCAAAGTAGACGTCAAAAAGTAAAAGAAGAAGAAGGGAACTGAAACTTTGATTGGCTGAATTACATTCAATACCTCCTCGTTGGTAACACGAATAGCTTAAAAATCGTCTCATAACTAGGGCGGGCTTCCGTTGGTCCGTCATACAACAGGTCTTATACTTAAGGGGTTATTTTTAATTTTCTTACCGGGAAAATATACTACTGGCCTTTAAAATAGCTACACCATGAAGATGACGTGCTACAGACGCGAAATTTAACCGACAGGAAGAAGATGCTGTGATATGCAAATGATTAGCTTTTCAGAGCATTTTCACAAGGTTGGCGCGGTGGCGACACCTACAACGTGCAGATATGATCAAAGTTTCCAACCGATTTCTCATACACAAACAGCAGTTGACCGGCGTTGCCTGGTGAAACGTTGTTGTGATGTCTCGTGTAAGGAGGAGAAATGCCTACCATCGCGTTTCCGACTTTGATAAAGGTCGGATTGTAGCCTATCGCGATTGCGGTTTATCGTATCGCGACATTGCTGCTCACGTAGGTCGAGATCCAATGACAGTCGGCAGAATATGGAATCGGTGGGTTCCGGAGGGTAATCGGAACGCCGTTATGGATCCCAACGGCCTCTTGTCACTAGCAGTCGAGATGACAGGCATCTTATTCGCATGGGTGTCACGGATCGTGCAGCCACGTTTCGATCCCTGAGTCAACAGATGGGGACGTTTCCAGCGGCATGGACTATCAGCTCGGAGACCGTGGCTGCGGTTATCCTTGACGCTGAATCACAGACAGGAGCGAATGTGATGGTGTACTCAACGACGAACCTGGGTGCACGAATAGCAAAACGTCATTTTTTCGGATGAATCCAGGTTTTGTTTACAGCATCATGATGGTCGCATCCGTGTTTGGCGACATCGCGGTGAATGCACATTGGAAGCGTGTATTCGTCATCGCCATACTGGGGTATCACCCGGCGTGATGGTATGGGGTGGCATTGGTTACACTTCTCGGTCACCTCTTGTTCGCATTGACGGCACTTTGAACAGTGGACGTTACATTTCAGATGTGTTACGACCCGTGGCTCTACCCTTCATTCTATCCATGCAAAACCCTACATTTCAGCAGGATAATGCACGACCGCATGTTGCAGGTCCTGTACGGGCCTTTCTGGATACATAAAATGTTCGACTGCTGCCCTGGCCAGCACCACATCTCTCACCAATTGAAAACGTCTGGTCAATGGTGGCCGAGCAACTGGCTCGTCACAATACGCCAGTCACTACTCTTGATGAACTGTGCTATCGTGTTGAAGCTGCATGTGCAGCTGTACCTGTACACGCCATCCAAGCTCTGTTTGACTCAATGCCCACGGGTATCAAGGCCGTTATTACGGCCAGAGGTGGTTGTTTAGGGTATTGATTTCTCAGGATGAATGCACCAAAATTGTGTGAAAGTGTAATCACTTGTCAGTTCTAGTATAATATATTTGTCGAATGAATACCCGATTTATCATCTGCATTTCTTCTTGGTGTAGCAATTTTAACGGCCAGTAGTGTAGTAGATTATTCAGAAAAAAAGTATATAAAATGATAGACATCACGACAAGTAAACGGTTGAATACGTTGAGAGAGTGATACCAGCTCGTGAACCCGGCAGAGCTAAATGAGTATGACAGTATGAGCTAGTTTTACGGCACAGGAAACTAGAGGTTGCATCATGTAGCGCTTTTACGATGCGGCTCTCGGTGGGAGGCTACGTGTGTCTTCTGGTGGTAGCCCATGTCGCCTCCCGCGCGGCGCCTGAAATATTAAGCCCCACGGCGTGCCGGTGTCCGTCCGTCAAGTGCCGCCGTCGAGAGCGATAATGTGGCCACGGGTGAAACTTTGATCGGATTCCCTTCAGAGGCGCGCCGCCCGCCGCCTTATCGCGCGCCGTAAATCATCAGCGCGGCTGTGTGGCTGGCTGCCTGCCTGCAGGCGCGGCACGGCTGGCGTCGTGCTGCAGCGGTCTAAGAGCTAGGGGCGCAGCTGGTGCAGCTCCTAGGCGAACACTGCACATTGCGTCCCTTCCCTGCACTACTGTAATCGACAGGCCTTCAGGGGCGATCCGACACTTCCAAATCCTACTTACGCAGTTAGTCCATCAATATATAGCAGTTCATCCTTATGAGATGACAGCGTTGGACGCCAATCTAATCAGAGGTGTGGCGCATCCGCTTCCAGCTGTCAACTTAGATATCCACTGGGGCCGAATTCATCCGATTAACATGTTGTTCATATGGTCGTACGACTACAGCCGATCGATGTAGCTCGTCCATTGCAGCCGAATAACATCTGACACACGGCCGGCAGCCAATCAGTCGTGAGGCAATTTATCTGCTTTATTGGACAATGGCCAAGTGATTTGTACATTCTAGAAAACGTATATCTCACGAGGCAAAGTTCGAGCCTCAGACGAAGGGAATTCTGGGAGACTCCAGCACTAAGTAAACGAAGCAGACCAAGAGAATTTCCTCACCCACACAAAGAACTCAGCTAATACAGGATGAACATGGAAACAGCTATTCAGTACGCAGTTACGAAATGTTCGAATTTCAGGAAAACTGCACAACCTAAGGAACATTTGGCTTTAACATTTCGGTAAGAACCACACGCGTTTAAAGGTCACTGTAATGTACAGACGGTAGCAGAGCCAGGATGGGGAAGGTGTAGGCACATTTATTTGCTCCAAGCTTTGTTGACACAAATTTATTATTTAACAATAATTGGTTATACATCCAAGTTATTACAATTAACAGTTTAAAAGAAATTTTAGCAATAGAAAAAATTTTTTTTTAAACATTCGCCAGAAGAACATGCAGCCCAACTCTGGAACATTACATAAAGGTATGTTAGTAAAAGGTATATTATATATCATGTGCAGTCATCAATACCTCAAGAATACTGTTTTGGTTCAACATAAGGTGAAAACACCAAAAATGCTGATCATCAAAATAGCTTACAAATAAATAACTTAACACATCACTCACAAAACTACACGAATTATTTCACACATAGTGTTTGTTACGAGCTCAACAGTCATTTCTGCCAGCTGTGTGATACCTAAATTTGATTGATACAGAATAAATACAGCTCAAAAGAATGATCTTCCAATATACTATAAAAGAACTTTATAATAAAGGATGACTGCTTTTTCTACCATTCAAATTTCTGCATAACAGTTTTTGTACTAACAAGCTACAGTTGCTGCCTGTTACTTGTTACAGACAGACAAACACATCTGTCAATAAATGATTGATTAACGAGGTGGCAATTCAGAGCTAGCAACTTCTTGGAAATGAGACATTTAAAGTAGTAAAGGAGTTTTGCTATTTGGGGAGAAAAATAACTGATGATGGTCGAAGTAGAGAGGATATAAAATGTAGACTGGCAATGGCAAGGAGAGCGTTTCTGAAGAAGAGAAATTTGTTAACATCGAGTATAGATTAAGTGTCAGGAAGTCGTTTCTGAAAGTATTTGTATGGAGTGTAGCCATGTATTGAAGTGAAACATGGACGATAAATAGTTTGGACAAGAAGAGAATAGAAGCTTTTGAAATGTGGTGCTACAGAAGAATGCTGAAGATTAGATGGGTAGATCACGTAACTAATGAGGAGGTATTGAATATAATTGGGGAGAAGAGTTTGTGGCACAACTTGACAAGAAGAAGGGACCGGTTGGTAGGACATGTTCTGAGGCATCAAGGGATCACAAATTTAGCATTGGTGGGCAGCGTGGAGGGTAAAAATCGTAGAGAGAGACCAAGAGATGAGTACACAGTAGAATCAGGGAATTTGCAATTTAAAAGCACCAAGTTTAACAAGATCTAATGTAATAATAATTTGGACAGAACTTTCATAAAATGATCGATGATAGTGGATACTGTGCCATACACTATGAAACAAATTAAGAATTATTCACAGTAGACACCTGGCACGTGATGGTATTCTCTGAATTATTCCAAATCACAAAATGTTTGCTACAAGTACCAACCCCATAATTATTAATGATCATGAAATATAATAAAAGTATTTGAAAATTTCGGTCTTAGCCAGGTGACGAGAACCACACCAATGCAGTTTCCTGTTACACTCGAGTGCTAGGCCCAACAAACAACAGCTGGTCATGGAGAACCACACTAACCAAGCGAAGATTCCGTCGTACCCACATGCTCGCAAACCGCCACACTCATCGCAGTCCTTAATCGGCAGGCACCAGTTGACTCCTAGCCGCTTCCGTCCAGTCGCCATCTACCGACCAAGCCGTTCTTGCAAAACTCTTGCTTCGCGCACCAAAGCCAACAGCGCTCTGCGAACACGCCCCCTATCGCTGCGGCGAAAACAAGTGAAATAATCACGCAGATAAATCAAAATGCTGAGCCGTGACACGGCTCAGTCACAAATGAAGAAATACTCTACAATGTTGGTCTCATAACAACATTCCCGATGTGAATTACAAAATGTTTTACGAAAAATGTGTAAAAATGGAGAACTCGTAATATTTACGTAAATATTATACGGAGCGGATAAAACATTTCGTTTACCATTCTATACTGTTGTTTATGAAATTTGCATGCAGTTGGCCGCAGTCAGCATCATCTCCTGAAGGTGATGAGCAGATGCTCTGTGGAAATACACTGACGGAAAAAAAAATACCAAGAAAGAGTTGTGCGACATAAACTAAAGTTGATAGACGTGTTTCTACATCTGAAAGATGATGTCTATTCAAATTTCGCGACAGTCGTCCGGTGATCTGCAATATTTGCTCGACTAGTGACAGATTTGGAGATCGAACAGGCCAAGGCAACATGTCGACTTTTTGTAGAGCATATTAGATCACAACAGCGATACGTGGGCCAGCGTTATCTTGTTATCTTTCGCTAGTAGCGCCACTATGAGGACGCAAATCAGTTTTCTTTTCAATAGACGCTCTAACGGTCGTGAGAGTTTGTTACCCATGAATTGGTGAGTTGGTGTTAGTCAAGAAGCTTTTAAAACGAAAATGGCGCTATTATCAACACCTCAAAAATGTTCAAATGTGTGTGGAATCTTATGGGACTTAACTGCTAAGGTCATCAGTCCCTAAGCTTACACACTACTTTACCTAAATTATCCTAAGGACAAACACATACACTCGTGTCCGATGGAGGACTCGAACCTCCGCCGGGACCAGCCGCACAGTCCAAGACTGTAGCGCCTTAGACCATCAACACCTCATTGAGTTCGAAATAGATTGTGTAATTGGGCTACAAGAAGCTGGATGTTCCTTCTGAGATATTCCAGTAGGACGTGGCAGGAATGTAGCCACTGTACGATTTCTGGCAGTGGTGGTCACGAGAATGTACCGCCTTAAGACGACCGGGCTCCTGACAACGAAGCGGCACTACCGAGAGGGAAAACCATAGTGTTCGACGCATGGCTCTGTCGCGTCGTATTGCATCTGCAGCAACAATATGAGCTGCAGTTGGCACCACAGTGACACAAAAAATTGTCGCAAATCGGTTGCTTCAAGGACAAATCCGAGCCAGACGGCCCATGATGTGCATTCTAGTGACCCCAAACCAACGCCAATTGCGACTTCAGCGGTGTCAAGCAAGAGCTCATTGCAGGGCGGGGTGGAGCTCTGTTGTGTTTTCTGATGAAGGGTGGTTCTGTCTCGATGCCAGTGATGACCGTGTGTTGGTTAGGAGGACAGTTTAGCGCTTGCAACCAACTTGTCTCCGTTCGAGACACACTGGACCTACACCTGGAGTTATGGTGCGGGGTTTGATTTCGCATGACAGCATGACTCTCGTTATTATCCCACGTATCCTGACTGCAAATTTGTATGTCAGTCTGGTGATTCGATCTCTTGCTCTGTCATTCATGAGCAGAATTTGGGTGGAGTTCCCCAACAAAATAACGCTCGCGACATATCGCTGTTGTAACCCAATATGGTCTACAGAGTGTCGACAAGTTGCTTGGCTTACTCGATCACCAAATCCGTCTTCAATCGAGCAAACATGGAAAGCAGCGAATAAAAAGTTCAGCGGCATCCACAAACAGCATTAACCATCCCTGTGTTCAGCGACAAAGTGCAACAGAAAGGGAAGTCCATCCCACAAACTGGTTTCCAGTACCCGTAACACGCAATGGATGCACGTTTACATGCTTGCATTCAACATTCTGGCCGTCACAACGGTTATTAATGTACCAGAAATTCGCATTTGAAATGGCTTACCGTGCACTTTCAACCTATGATCTTGCAATGTTAATTACTTAAATATGTTACCTGGACAAAAGTATTCTCGAATTTCCATTACTCTGCATTAATTATTTTTTTGTATTGCCATTTTTTCCGTCAGTGTATTTTGTGCTGCAAAATCCAACAGTGCCAACAATATTTACTACGCTGCCCATTGTCTGTTTCAAGTACCTGAAAACCGGTTCTCCTTTCAGGACACTGGGATATTCATTTAGAATATCAAACGTTACAGTTAGTACGAAAGTGAAGGAAAATTGCCAAGCAATTTGAGATATTTTGCACATAACTTTCCCAAAGCAGACGATGTCATGCCAGTAGTGGAAGTTTCTTGGAAGAAATAAACAATAGAACCCCGTATAAAGAATAGGAGCCAGTATGTTGTCCTCGACGATGAGTGCTCGTCAAAGACAGGGGGATCGTTCGGAGTACCCCACGGAAGTGTGATACGATCGCCGTTGGTCTCTATATGCATAAATAATTTGGGGATCAGGGTGGGCAGCAATATGTCGTTGTTGGTTGATGACGCTATGGTGTATGGTAAGGTGTTTAGTGACTGTAGGAAGATAGAAGACGAATTAGACAAAATTTGTAATTTGTGTGATGAATTGCAGCTAGCTCCAAATGTGGAAAAATGTAATTTAATGCGGATGAGCAGGAAGGTCAAACCTGTAATATTCCGATACAGTATTAATTGTGTCGTGCTCGACACAGTCAAATCGTTTAAATATCTAGGCATAACGTTGAAAAGTGATATGAAGTAGAACGAGCCTGTCAGAACTGTGGTAGGGAAGGAGAATGGTAGACTTCGGTTTATTGGGAGAATTTTAGGAAAGTGTGGTTCACCTACAAACGAGACTTATAGAACGCTGGTGTGACCTATTCTTGAGTACTACTCGAGTGTTTCGGATCCGTACCAACTCGTATTGAAGGAAGACACCGAAGCAACTCAGAGGCTGCTAGATTTGTTACCGGTTAGTTCGAGAAACACGTAAGGCTACGGAGATGCATCGGGAAATCAAATGGGAATCCCTGGAGGGATGGTGACTTTCTTTTCGAGGGACGCTATTGAGAAAATTTAGAGAATCGTCCTTTGAAGCTGCCAAACGAGTCTACTGCCATTAACATACATTGTGCGTAAGGACCATGAAGGTATGATATGAGAAATTAGGGCTCATACGGAGGCATATAGAGAGTCGTTTGACCCTCGCTGTATTTGGGAGCGGAACACGAGAGGAAATGGCTAGTAGTGGTACAGGGTACCCTCTGCCACGCACCGTACGGTGGCTTGCGGAGTATCTACATAGATATGGACGTAGCCGTAGCAGTTTCCCACTTGTGTCAGGTGCATAGATAGCAATCATGCGAGAATGAAGAATTTGTGTAATTCGGGTGGTACGTTCGGAAACTACACTCCTGGAAATTGAAATAAGAACACCGTGAATTCATTGTCCCAGGAAGGGGAAACTTTATTGACACATTCCTGGGGTCAGATACATCACATGATCACACTGACAGAACCACAGGCACATAGACACAGGCAACAGAGCATCCACAATGTCGGCACTAGTACAGTGTATATCCACCTTTCGCAGCAATGCAGGCTGCTATTCTCCCATGGAGACGATCGTAGAGATGCTGGATGTAGTCCTGTGGAACGGCTTGCCATGCCATTTCCACCTGGGGCCTCAGTTGGACCAGCGTTCGTGCTGGGCGTGCAGACCGCGTGAGACGACGCTTCATCCAGTCCCAAACATGCTCAATGGGGGAAAGATCCGGAGATCTTGCTGGCCAGGGTAGTTGACTTACACCTTCTAGAGCACGTTGGGTGGCACGGGATACATGCGGACGTGCATTGTCCTATTGGAACAGCAAGTTCCCTTGCCGGTCTAGGAATGGTAGAACGATGGGTTCGATGACGGTTTGGATGTACCGTGCACTATTCAGTGTCCCCTCGACGATCACCAGTGGTGTACGGCCAGTGTAGGAGATCGCTCCCCACACCATGATGCCGGGTGTTGGCCCTGTGTGCCTCGGTCGTATGCAGTCCTGATTGTGGCGCTCACCTGCACGGCGCCAAACACGCATACGACCATCATTGGCACCAAGGCTGAAGCGACTCTCATCGCTGAAGACGACACGTCTCCATTCGTCCCTCCACTCACACCTGTCGCGACACCACTGGAGGCGGGCTGCACGATGTTGGGGCGTGAGCGGAAGACGGCCTAACGGTGTGCGGGACCGAAGCCCAGCTTCATGGAGACGGTTGCGAATGGTCCTCGCCGATACCCCAGAAGCAACAGTGTCCCTAATTTGCTGGGAAGTGGCGGTGCGGTCCCCTACGGCACTGCGTAGCATCCTACGGTCTTGGCGTGCATCCGTGCGTCGCTGCGGTCCGGTCCCAGGTCGACGGGCACGTGCACCTTCCGCCGACCACTGGCGACAACATCGATGTACTGTGGAGACCTCACGCCCCACGTGTTGAGCAATTCGGCGGTACGACCACCCGGCCTCCCGCATGCCCACTATACGCCCCCGCTCAAAGTCCGTCAACTGCGCATACGGTTCAAGTCCACGCTGTCGCGGCATGCTACCAGTGTTAAAGACTGCGATGGAGCTCCGTATGCCACGGCAAACTGGCTGACACTGATGGCGGTGGTGCACAAATGCTGCGCAGCTAGCGCCATTCGACGGCCAACACCGCGGTTCCTGGTGTGTCCGCTGTGCCGTGCGTGTGATCATTGCTTGTACAGCCCTCTCGCAGTGTCCGGAGCAAGTATGGTGGGTCTGACACACCGGTGTCAATGTGTTCTTTTTTCCATTTCCAGGAGTGTATACTCTTTTCTACGTTCATGGTTGGCAATTAAGTACAAAAAGACAGACAGACGCAAACAACAACAGGTGCTCGTCAGCGAGGACTATGACCAACAAATCCCATCTTGGGGGAGGGATCCATGTACGCCCGTATGCAGCCAACTTGCCCGAATGGAGTAGACGGTTGCCAGTGCATCTACATGCTTTAGGCAGTGCTGACGCACACGGTCGTCCAACTAGTTGGACGAATACGGTTCGAGTGGACGCTCAACATCGAGCCGAGAAGCGGAAGACGACCTCATGACCCTGGCGTGACCGGAAATCCTGTTGTAGTACTCGTTTCAGGGTGTGTTCTGCCAGCTGTAGTGACTCATCTCGCATTTACCTGTATCGCAGATTTGATGCTATTTACAGGGTGATCCAGAATTGTTGTGACATACTTCGAGGGTTTGCAGAGGGTGTCTTGAGGAACAAATCGAGGATAGGAACCCGAGTCAGGAAACGTCATCCAACGACGCCACAGAGTGTCAAAGTTATAGGTGCCGGCGCCTGCCACTAGGAACTGCACTCTTCGGTGGAAAAACGTGACTTTGTATGCTGACAGACCATAGGTGGAACGCCTATCAATGTTGTCTGCTATTCATTGATCGCGACTGGTTACCACGAATGCGAGTGGAGAAGGTGGGGTAGCTGCTGCATAAAGAGACCTTGTCTCCTATGAATGCGATACTCTGTGCCTCGGTGGATGGCGGTTTCAGAAATCTACAGTTTACTTTTCTCCTACGAGGGGCGTTCAGAAAGTAAGCTCCGATCGGTCGCGAAATGGAAACGACTTTGAAAATCCGATAAAGCTTTGCACAGATGTGTTGGGTAGTGTCTCTAGTATAACCCCAGTTAGCATCACGTCGCTCTTCTCATTTCTGAGCTCGCAGTGAGTGCGTAAAGATGTCTATAAAATAGTGTCTGCCGCCAAGTACGAGGGCCTGGTGAGAAATTTCGCCTGAAGCTATGCAGCTAACATTACATAACTGTCGTGCTGTTTCTTCTTCAAGACAATTCTCAGCCGCATTCTGCAGGGGCAATGAAGATGCTCCTGCATCGTTTTCAAATGGAAATGTGAGATTACCCACAATACAGTCCGCAATTGTCTCCCCCTGAGTTTCATCTCTGGTCACATGAACCGCTGTCTTTGAAGACAACATTCTGACACAGACAACGAGGTGTAGGCCAGCGTGGAGAATTAACGGAAAGCACTGGCGGCTGCCTTCTATGATGAGGCTATTGAAAAGTTGGTACAACGCTATGACAAAAGTCTAAGTCAGAACGGCGACTACGTAGAGAAGTAGCTGAAAGGTGTAGCTAATTGTTACAAGTAAAACATTTCTGATGTTCACTGTGGTTTCAATTTGGCAATCAATCGGAGCTTACTTTCTGAACAGGCCTCGTATATACTGGAAATCACGAGAGCTTTTAGAGGATTCCAGGAGAAAAATAAAGTACAGCTGGAAACCTGTGTCCAAAACAGTCATCATCCATCAAGCCAACAAAGCATTGCTGCCATAAGAGACAAGGCCTTTCTACACAGCAGGTGGCTCCATCTTCTCCACTAGCGATCATGGCAACCAGTCGCAATCACTGAATCACAAACAACGTTGCGAGACGTTCCGTCTTTGGTCCGTCAGCGCATAAATTCACATTTGTTGGCGAAGGGGTGGCCTAGTGGGAGACACTGGTGGCTATAACTTCGAAGCTCCGTAGCGTGTTAGATAATGTTTCCAGACGGACATTCTAACACCCGATTTGTTCGTCCAGACATCCTATACAACACCTTCAAGTTTTTCACATTTCTGGCACACCTGTGACAAGTGATTAGGATAGTATATAGCCTGTAATAACTATAGCGGAAAGTGAGGCTGTGGCAAAACGAAGAATGAAGAACAGACAAAGCAAATTTAAGTTTTCTCAGAACTCGAAGAGTTTGTTAAAAATAGTCAACATTTCTACTGTACGAGGTGTGGCTAGAAAAAAACCGGACTAGTACTGGTGAAACAATAAAACGAATGCAATAAGGCTGAAAGTCGCGTGGCCTGTCACGTGACTCTCGCTCCGCCTACTGCTCGAGTTTCATCTGCCTCCTGCACTCAGTCTGCCCGTGGCGTCTGTTTGAAGTAGTTGACGTTTTGTCTGTGCGTCGGAAAATGTTGAGTGTACAGAAAGAACAGCGTGTTAACATCAAATTTTGTTTCAAACTAGGAAAATCTGCAAGTGAAACGTTTGTAATGTTACAACAAGTGTACGGCGATGATTGTTTATCGCGAACACAAGTGTTTGAGTGGTTTAAACGATTTAAAGTTGGCCGCGAAGACACCAGTGATGACACTCGCACTGGCAGACCATTGTCAGCAAAAACTGATGCAAACATTGAAAAAATCGGTAAACTTGTTCGACAAGATCGCCGTTTAACAATCAGAGCAGTGTCTGAGTTAACAGGAGTTGACAAGGAAAGTGTCGAACAAGTTTACCGATTTTTTCAATGTTTGCATCAGTTTTTGCTGACAATGGTCTGCCAGTGCGAGTGTCATCACTGGTGTCTTCGCGGCCATCTTTAAATCATTTAAACCACTCAAACACTTGTGTTCGCGATAAACAATCATCGCCGTACACTTGTTGTAACATTACAAACGTTTCACTTGCAGATTTTCCTAGTTTGAAACAAAATTTGATGTTAACACGCTGTTCTTTCTGTACACTCAACATTTTCCGACGCACAGACAAAACGTCAACTACTTCAAACAGACGCCACGGGCAGACTGAGTGCAGGAGGCAGATGAAACTCGTGCAGTAGGCGGAGCGAGAGTCACGTGACAGGCCACGCGACTTTCAGCCTTATTGCATTCGTTTTATTGTTTCACCAGTACTAGTCCGGTTTTTTTCTAGCCACACCTCGTATTTACGCAATGGAAATTGTTTTAAAAATATGTAAAATTTTAAAATCCTATGCACAAGAATTAAAAAAGAGAAAGAATTAACGCAATTTCTACAACCCTCTCGAATAAGTAGATATCGGAATCTGATATAAGTCCATGGGAAGCTTGATGGAGTTGAATAAGTCGGTCAGGTACCAACGTAAACCAGATGGGAATAGAATTATTCTCTTAAGGATCGAGGATGTGCAAGAAGGAAAGCAGTATCTGGTTGAAGAAAAATGCTCTGCGGGTATACATTCATCGTATAACACTAGAAGAAACCAGAACCACCAAGAAACTAATAAAACAAAGGAATCTCCCAAATCGGATCAGATAAATGATGTAATTAAATACACTCTGTGTTACAGAATAGTAAGAGTATTTACTGTATACTGAAAAACAGCAAGTGTACTAGAGAGAGGTGATTTAGTCACGCCCATATTGTGTGTGAGTGTGTGTGAAATCTTATTGGACTTAACTGCTAAGGTCATCACTCCCTAAGCTTAGACACTATTAAGCTAAATTATCCCAAGGACAAACACACACACCCATGCCCGAGGGAGGACTCGAACCTCCACCGGGACCAGCCGCACAATGCATGACTGCAGCGCCTCAGACCGCTCGGCTAATCCCACGCGGCACGCCCATATTAAAAAAACAGAGAAGTACAGTTTGAGGGCCCTCTAACCATTTACAGGGTGTCATAGGAGGAATGGTCAGTACTCAGGGACATGAGACGTATGATACTTCGAAACAAAAACCTTTAATAAACTTTGGCTCTAAAAGGCATATTTTAAAAGCTATGAGCATTTCTTCATCTTCGATACTGTGAAACAAATTCTTCTACTGTAGCTTCTTTGCTCTCGATATTTCAGGAGGTGGTAATATATATATATATATATATATATATATATATATATATATATATATATATGTGTGTGTGTGTGTGTGTGTGTGTGTGTGTATGTGTGTATTTGTGTGTGTGTGTGCGTGTGTGTGTGTGTGTCAGGGTCTCTAAAGTGCATATTTTAAGAGCTAGGAGAGTACTTGTCCATCTTTTTTGCTTCGAATGATCGTTCATCTTCCTGAACATTAACATTTCTCCTGGGACGCCCTGCATATTAATAAACTGGTGTCCCAGAGACCAGTTCCAGTTGGATGTTACCGATTTAACGGCTTGCAGATAAACAAAAATTTACTTTCGAGTAATTCACGTAATTACTAACCAAATTTAAAAATTGAAACTGCTGTCACAATTTACTCTTTAAGAAGTGAAAACTTATGTTAAAAGTTTTAAACAGTGGGACAAGAATTACAATTAAAAACTATGTATTTGTCTTTAAGCAGCGTAACTCACGGCGCGGCAGTACCCGGACAATATTCATTCGGTGTCTGAGGATGAGAGGACCAACAAACATTACACATAATTTCTAACCTACACGAAAGTTTTTCTCGCTGACACCCCCACAAAATGAGGAAAAGTTCATTGGTTACTACATGTTCGCTGTTCACGTAGACGAATTGCTGCATCGGGCATTACATTTTAATTTATTATTTCTTTACTACTAACTCTATTCGCAAACCACTTTACAGACAGTATGCAATATATCACTGTATGTACCTGCACAAATAATTTTACGAGAAGTAGTTCATGAGATATCAAGTCATAAACATTGAAATACGCGAAAACCTAGATTTAGCTTAAAATTGAGCGCAAATTGGTCTGATTACATTCAATCATTTAAATAAAAATAATAATAAAAACCGACTTCCTACAAACTTTAAGCATAAGTTCAAACCTTTTATACACTTTTTCCCGCTCACATGCTTGCAGTTAGATATTTAACATAATAAATCATTTTCATGGTAATTAGAAGTTTGAAGCTGTTTTATACATGCTGTTCTATACATTTTATACATGAGTTCTATGCTTTTAAGAATCGGGAGTTTACTGTTTGCATGGGAATCTCTGAAAGAGGCAGTATGCAGAAATAGTAGACAATACATCCAAAACGTATTTCGTCATGGCATGTCATGAATGGACAATGTATTTGCATTGTCTGAGGCCGCTTGAAGAATATAAAATTTAAACTCTCAATACAATTAGCGTTTCATATTTATGAAAAAGCTTTGGACAGAATCGACAAAGGAACTCCGTGATAAATATTAATCAAAACAAGATTCCCAAGCAACATCAACAGAGTAATTCATAGTTTGTAGACCGACAACACAAAGTAGGTGAACAATAGAGAACAAAGCTCGTTGCGACTCGAATCTAATTTTTTCAGGGAGCCGAGAACAAACCTGACTGCCGTCAGAGTGAAGTGTCTATGTCACTGCATCCCACCCTGCCATCGCTTACCTTTAGATGGGGAAAGAGCTGAACACAGCTGGAATCTTCCGCGTTTGCTGGCTTCAATGGTAATCTTTCCACTGCAGCTAAATATGGAGCTTTGGAGAAAAGGCTCCTTGAACAAAGGGCTCTGAATTACATTATGGACAAAACTAACAGAGTAACGCATTAATCTTTACCTCATCTGTGCGTGGGCTGGGCACACCAGTACTAGAGTGGATGATGATGTGGGTATTTCATGCAGAACGAGAAGTTGGTCCACGTGAGACCAAGTCACATTTTACGAGGCACGGTAGATGCGGTGTATGTGCGCATATAGATTGAGCGCCAGATAACGTCAAGATCCTGTTGTTCTCGTAGTAATGGAGCTAGTGGAAAACGTCGCAGACGCCGACACCGTTGTCTCAGCTGCATCAGGGATCAGCTGCATCGATGATCTATAAGACTGCTCGTATCAGGTCAGCAACGTTTGGTGTTTCATATTTGTCAGAGAGTAAACTATGCTGGTAGTAAAGCCTCTGCGCATTGTTACGCCAAAGTACGTGGGCTGGGCACACCAATACTAGAGTGGATAATGATGTGGGTATTTCATGCAGAACGAGAAGTTCAGATTTTATAAGACATATACAGTGAAATTCAGTCAAAAATAAATAATAACGTTAGTTATGTAAATCCCTAATCCTCAGACATTGTCATTAAACTCAGTCACTGTTACCAGGAATAAGACATGCATCTTTCCGATTATAGTGTAACGAATGTCGTTAACCTGTCAAACAAAAAATGTATTTAAAAATTTTGGGACAGTTTTTTTTTTCTTCCTGTTGGAATGTGAATTAAGTTACTCAGCAATGACGCCTCAATAAATTTGTTTATTTGTTTATATAACAAACACAGGCTGTGCAAACAGTTATAACCTGGATGAAAGTAATAGTAAAATAATTTAAACGAAGCATTACTGGCAAATAAAAATTATAAATTTTAACTTTGGATGTGAAGCAAACAAAGGAAAAATTCGGAGTAGGTATTAAAATCCATGGAGAAGTAATAAAAACTTTGAGGTTCGCCGATGACATTGTAGTTCTGTCAGAGACAGCAAAGGACTTGGAAGAGCAGTTGAATGGAATGGATAGTGTCTTGAAAGGAGGGTATAAGATGAATATCAACAAAAGCAAAACGAGGATAATGGAATGTAGTCGAATTAAGTCGGGTGATGCTGAGGGTATTAGATTAGGAAATGAGACACTTAAAGTAGTAAAAGAATTTTGCTATTTTGGTCGAAGTAGAGAGGATATAAAATGTAGACTGGCAATGGCAAGGAAAGCGTTTCTGAAGAAGAGAAATTTGTTAACATCGGGTATAGATTTAAGTGTCAGGAAGTCATTTCTGAAAGTACTTGTATGGAGTGTAGCCATGTATGGAAGCGAAACATGGACAATAAATAGTTTGGACAAGAAGAGAATAGAGGCTTTTGAAATGTAGTGCTACAGAAGAATGCTGAAGATTAGATGGGTAGATCACATAACTGATGAGGAAGTAGTGAATAGGATTGGGGAGAAGAGAAGTTTGTGGCACAACTTGACTAGAAGAAGGGATCGGTTGGTAGGACATGTGTTGAGGCATCAAGGGATGACCAATTTAGTATTGGAGGGCAGCGTGGAGGGTACAAATCGTAGAGGGAGACCAAGAGATGAATACACTAAGCAGATTCAGAAGGATGTAGGTTGCAGTAGGTACTGGGAGATGAAGAAACTTGCACAGGATAGAGTATCATGGAGAGCTGCATCAAACCAGTCTCAGGACTGAAGAACACAACAACAACAACATGATGATTTATTTTATGAAAGTGTTTTATGTTGTTAGCTCGATGATTGGTATCGCGGCGTTGCGACTACGTGCAATTTGGATTGTAATTATTTAGTATAAGGACGAAAAATTATTTAAACCGGTGAAATTCAGTAATTTTTATCTGGGAAGTTTATTATTTTTACCATTGTAGGTAATCGTTACTTTGGGCTATCGCAATATTCCTTTTAATAGAGATCTCACCATTTGACGATTTACGTAATGAACATCAGCATTTTTCTCGAATTACTCCATTTCATTTTCTTTAATAATTGAAAGCGTTAGTTAGCATTTCTCTTTATTATTTTGTACACTGTTTTGCGTTGCTCTCGTGTGCGAACTATTTCGTCAGTACATTTTATATCAGTGGCCGTTCTGATAAGCAAATGCTTACTGTACTCGTTGACAACATCTAGAAATAATTTCATTGATTTATTGTGGCTTACTTAAAACTTATTATGAAGAAAGTGGAAATAGTTGTTTGTAAAAAATGAATTGCACACTTTCCGCTCTAAACAGGTATTACTGCCTTAATTTTCTGATCTGATTAGAGTCACTTGATTACGGTCATTTTGCAGAGCTGATTAGAGAGGGGGAACATTACAAGGACTAACTACGGTGTATTACGGGGTAATAACGTTCCAATTACGTAGATTATTTTCCAGCTTGTTTGAAATATGGAAAAGTCATCGTAGGAAGCAGATGTAACAATGCCGTCACTAGCAAGAAAGTGACTACATTCTGCCTCGGAGACTGATTAGACGAAAGGACTAAATGTTAAAGTCATATCGTGAATTGGTGGAGTCCACGAATGGTGGAAGTCACCCAGCAGTCCCTCAGGCGGAGAAAAGTCGTAGGCTCAGTACGTTGGAAGCGATGTTTTGATGCTACTGGGTATTAAATACTTCAAGTATGAGTAATCCTTTGCTCAATAGACTTATTGCTCTGCCAGTAAAAGATGTTTCATAGAGTTCTCTGGTGCGTTTCAGTAACAGACCGGAATTCCCCTTAGTTCTCCGGTTTTCTCGACGAGTGTTGCGTTCTGCGAGTGTTCTGGTGCCCGGTGTGAAGCGTCCTCTTATGTGAATGTGGAGACAGTAGCCATTGTCCCTGTTTAATACACGAGTCCGACTTTGCTAACAAATTACACTAGTTTCTGTATGTGTTTCGACTAGAGTAGTTTTTTTACGGTACATAAATGACATAGTAAATGATGGAATTAGCGAAAGTATTGGTAGCGTTGGTAGGGAAGGAAACGTAAATGAATGTGTGAGAGAGGAATTGGGAGCCGACGATTTCTCTCTGGTTTTTGTTTGTTAGCTAGTATCGCATATAATAAGAACCACACATTGTTCAGTATTAACCATTATTGAGTATTAGTCCATGCCTTACGCAATATGAAAATCATTATATTACTAACAAAAATTAGTTAGTCGTATGACTTCTGTGCTTTTATGGAACCAAAGCAGTTATTAATGCAACGAAAAACCAGTCCAAGTTACAAATTTTTACTTTTTTATTCACTCGATGACTAGCTTCGTGCCGAGACCATTTTTGAATCATCGTAACAAAGTCGAATATAGCATTTCCGAAGATGTCAAAAATGTGCAGTGAACAATGTGCATACAGTGCATACACAGTTACCTGCATGCAATGTAAATGTTAGTGCTAATTACCACTTTTCGCACCATACAGAAATCCTCTAGATTATTTTGTAATTGAAATTGATCGTCTAATGATTTTACTAGACAATAAATTACTGCGTCATCTGTAAACACTCTATGGGGGCTGCTCAGATTATCACCTAGATCATTTATAAAAATCAGCAATAGCAGAGGGCCTATGGCACTACCTTGCGGAATGCTAGAACAAAAGAACAATAAACTCAATACGGAGACGTTAAGGGAGACCACCAGTTACCTCACAACGAAGGCAAGAAATCATTTGTATACGATTTTCAAAATGCAGCGCTGTGGCGCGGCCACAGCATGGTTCCACGAGCCAGCTGCCACTGAGAGTGTTCGACAACCGCGAAGACAGGATTTAGCAGACGCCCTCGTTTATCCAAATTCAGTGCACCAAACACACTTAACTTTGAAGCGTGATCGCCAACGCGCACCACGGTTATAGCAGTCGGTCCCATCTAAAGGTCATTGCGGCGATTGGTACACAGTACACCGTGCCCCAGTACAGCCCCCCCCCCCCCCCCCCTACAACATAACAGGCCTGTTACGAGTTCATCCACTCAAAACGAAACCACCCAAAACCGACCAACACTTCAGCCAAGGCAGGAGCGGAGCGCACGGCAGACAGTCCCCTAGCTGCGCAGCGTAAGACATTAACTACCGATGGCACAATTCGCCCCTCTCCTCGTAGATGGATGTACCATCCATCCGCGAGGTGGAAGTAAATGTTTGGGACCGATTCGGACCGGCTCAGAAACATGGTGAGAACGCATGCTCGACGACAAATTCAGCTGCTAAGTAAGACTGCGGGTTATGCTGTCCTATTTGAGCATTAACGGCACCTGTGTAATGTTCTCAACACAGTTCAAGTACCGGTCCTGGTCAGAACAGTGTTTTATTTGCTTATGAGTGCATTATATTGGACGTAAGTGAATTCGAACATGGGGAAGTTGTTGATGTTCGTATGATGGGTGCTTTCTTGACCAACCTACCCGACGATTTATACCACGCCGCGAGCGATGAGATAGGCAGCCAAGAGTTGCATTTTCGCAAGATGGTAACTCAAACTAGTGGCAGTCTAACTAAAGATAATCTTACTGAGGCTATGTGACGTCGAATAAATCAAACGCAAAGATTTAAAAATATGCCAAAACCGGAACTGGCGGCCTGGACTCCGGCTGCAGAATACTGTGCTTAGAGCACCCGGAACGAGAAAGGAATCACTACCACCAGAGTAGAAGAATCGCCAACCAAGCTACAATCAAGAAAGTGTCAAAACTACACGCCTCACTGGACAGCAGCGGCAAAGTGAGGAAACGTACACTGCCGTTACATACACTAACCCCCAGGGCAGGTAACTGGGGCGTTAGCGGCAGGAAAAATACCGCTGGTTGAACTTAACAAATAGTAACAAACTAAATGCAATAGATAGTAATTACAAGTCCAGGAAACAAGCGTGCTAGCGAGGACGTCGCACTATTATACACGTATGTATAGAGAGGCAATTGAAATCCACAAACATCAATACAATTTTAATCGTAAAGAAGAAGGATTAAAATTGGATACGATATGGCGGTCGACGTTGCATCAATCACGTGACAATCGATTGCCTGCAATCGAGAGAACAGACGATAGCCAGAGATAGCTGCACATCGACGCCACGTGACGTGTGGTGGCGCCCCCTACGATCTCCATATAAGCGACGGCCCCAGCTGCTAGCAGCCAATCGTCGACACACCTCGGAAGTTGTTCTCCGTAGTTGAGAACGAAACGTCAGGGAGAAGAAGTTCTACAGATCGACCACGGCAACTTAGCGCGGAAGTGTTTACTGATGAAGACGCCGGCCGTGAAAGCCTACATGGAATGATAAGTCCAGGAAAGCTAATCAGATCCGCCTTCCCCAAGCACTCCACTCATTGCTCTTCGCCTCAGCAGCACTACGAGCATCAACACGAACCCAAGTCACTGGAGAATCGGAAGATCTCGCAATGGTGAAGGTTTCTCTAATTGAATCCAAATGCACCGAAAGCTTGCAGGATCCGGTTTATTAAGAAGTCGTTCACCCTCGTGACCACAGGCCTACGATCCGGCAGTCCACGCGCGCCGCCACCGGTCCCGACGTGTTCTCACACTGCGCGGACCTGGCTCCTCCTGAGTTCCCAACTGAACTGCCACACTCACACGACACGGAAGAACAACAACGTCACCACAAAGATAGGGCCACAGTTACTACATATCGATAACCGCCGCTGCTGCCACTAGCGGACAGGTAATGCTTGCGAAACGAGTAGCGCCAGTCAAGGCGAGATGAAGACAAAGAACCGCAACCATGCCAACTAAAGGATATGGTCTGGTTCCAACAGAGGTAGGAAACCTACAAACAGCACCAACGCGAGCCGCAGTATGACTCAGTGCAGCCCCTACAGTTCCATATGCAAAAACATAGCAAATACTGAATCACTGTTTCCTTCCATTTCGGAGGGAGTAGTCCTGCTTGCAGCCAGGGCCAAAATCCTACCGAGTGTGCTGGGGGGTGTGAGAGACGTTACCGCGATGTACTGCTTCACAATTGGCATTATGCTCGACAATTGTCCTTAGTTCTAAACAACTAACAAATTCCCTATAATAACCTAAGTACTTTCAGAAAGATTCCTAGGTCAAAATACAAGCGACTAGCAGTAAATTCATCTACAAACAACCTTCAGCAATAGTTTCCACTGACACAAAACAGGATTACAGTTAAAGATCGATTTCTCAAAAGTACGGTTTTAAAACTACTATAGGCCACCGTAGACTGCCTTAAGTAAGTATACACTACGGTAGTCTTTCTGGAAGCCTTGGGCAAAATGGTTCAAATGGCTCTGAGCACTATGGGACTTAACATCTATGGTCATCAGTCCCATAGAACTTAGAACTACTTAAACCTAACTAACCTAAGGACATCACACAACACCCAGTAATCACGAGGAAGCCTTGGACAGTACAGCTAAAATTGTAACCACGTTACCTGCACGTTAGGTACACTGCATACCTATCGGGCGCTATCTCAGTTCGATCGCTTTGTTTGCGTATGCGGTAGGTGCCTTGCTAAGTTCACCTAGAAACAGGAAGTAGTGACGCATCTAACAACGGACTGACGATATATAAAAACCGCGTAAGCTACGGAACATCGTTGTTCTGTGTAGTTATCCTCCTGGCTGCTACTGAAAAATAAACAGTATTTATAGCAATATTGAAATTGTCAACATTTTTAATTCAGGTTTTATTCCGAAATTATTGATTTGCAAGGTGAAACAGAAGGATATTGTCGTAAAAATAAAAAAGTACAGATCTAAAATACAGCTGTAAAAACGGAACTTCCTCAAAAAATAAAAAAAGTATAATAGCTTAGATATCTACTTAAGTTTTTCTATGTAAACTGAATTTGCGTTAAACATAACTGATTGGCAAACTTTCAGAATAGGAAGGAAAACCAGTCCAAGTTGTAAATTTTTACTTTTTTATTCACTCGATCACTAGTTTCGGGCCGAGATCAATTTGAAATCATCATAAGAAAGTCGAAAAAGGCATTTCCGAAGATGTTAAAAATGTGCAGTGAACAATGCGCATACAGTGCATACACAGTTACCTGCATGCAATGTAAATTAGCACTAAACAAAGAAAAGTGTGAGGTCATCCACAAGGGTACTATAAGAAATCCGATAAATTTTGGGTATATGATAAATCGCACAAATCTAAGGGCTGTCAATTCGACTAAATACTTAAGAATTACAATTACGTGCAACTTAAATTGGATAAACTACATAGATAATATTGTGGGGAAGGCGAAACAAAGACTGCGCTCTGCTGGCAGAACACTTAGAAGGTGCGACAGACCCACTAAAGAGACAGCCTACAGTACACTTGTCCGTCCTCTGGTGCAATATTGCTGCGCGGTGTGGGATCCTCATCAGGTAGGATTGACGAAGGACATCAAAAAGTGGAAAGAAGGGCAGCTCGTTTCGTGTTATCGCGCAATAAGGGTGAGAATTACACTGATATGATACGCGAGTTGGTGTGGCAGTCACTGAAACAAAAGCGGTTTTCTTTGTGGCGAAATCTATTTGCGAAATTTCATCACCAACTTTGTTGACACCAACCTACATAGGGAGAAATGATCATAATAATAAAATAAGAGAAAACCAGTGCCCGAACGGAAAGATTTAGGTGTTCCTTTTTCCCACGCGCCATTCGAGAGTGGAATGGTAGAGAAGTAGTATGAAAATGGTTCGATGAACCCTCTGCCAGGCACTTAAGTGTGAATTGCAAAGTAATCATGTAGATGTAGATGTAGATGTAACTGTAGCGAACTGATAGGAACGTACTCCCGTGTAATATTACGGTGCCTTGTTGAGCTGCTTGTGCAGCGTTACTGGTTTCCAAAAGTCGTATTATTCTTTTGAAAATGTAAAGTAGGAGTGCAGAGCCGCGTGCAGCTTTATTTGTATTTATTTAAAGCATATGCTGGCACATTTCATTCACAACTGTGCCTACTCGTAATTTGTATGAGTACAATGCGGCTAACAATTAGTCTAGCTTTTTTAAATTTTGTATCTGAGTTGTTAATTTTAATGGCTGAAGTCGCCGGCTTTGTTTAAAGTTTCATTAGTTTTAGAGACAACTTTCTTTAAAGCTCGTTCTAATCTCTGCGCTTTTGGTCAGTCTATGTGTTTAATCACGTTTAAGCGATGTTAATTATTCACCCATATGTTGGTTAAAAGTCACATACAGTCCCTAGCTCAGGTAGGCTTTCTTTTAAAGAGCGTTTTATGTAACTCACAGGTTCATTGAAATATTTCATGCGTGGTAATTGTTTTATTCTAAGTATGTTTTGGAAATTGCTGTCCATGCCATTGTAAACTATTGTGTAAAGCTGATCAAAGGCAGCCGGTGTTTTCGTTCAGAAAGGGCCTGAGTCTGGAGGCTTCTGCAATTAGAATCATTTATTGGATGCTGTTTTGTAGTGATTCAATTTAATGTATTTCCATTTCTAATTAAGTTTGTAAATGTTTTGTATAATAAATTATTGGATTAAAAGTTCGCTTCCTGTTGGTAGTCTGTTTAAGTATCTGACAATAATGTGCCTGAGTCTATATTTCTGTTGCCCTCTTCTGATTAATTCTGTGTTCCTATTTATGTGTTTGCTCTCTGGAATAAATAATTTTGTAGCGCTTGTGATTAATTGAAGGAAATAAACAATTCAAACAGAGTAATGTAATGAAACAAAAACTTAAGGTGAATCTAAAGCTCAGTTTCCATATTTTTGTCCTGTCCCTTTATATCTACGTCGTATCCAGTCGGTGGCAGTATACGCTCTTTTAGAATGACGGTGGTATAAGCATTTGCTCTAGCGGCATCTCCAGTCAGGTAGCAACATAAATCAAATGATCATATCCTTGCACAACAACTGACGCTGTGGTAGCAATCGTCCTCCTGTATTTCATAGTTAAAGATGGCCTAATTCACTTTGAACAGCTAACTACAACTAAAAACAACAAACTGGTGTAGACTATTTTCTTGATTATATTGTGCGAACTTTGTTTTCGGAGAAGATTCGCCACGGCAAAAAAAGGTGCTTACGTAACATACGTATTTCAAAGATTTTTCTCCCATGGTTGAGAGAGCTCAAATTACCAGGAGACTCGATTGTCGCTACGATCTTCGGTCGATGACTGGCAAACTAAGAAGAATAAATTGAGAGAAGCGTTTGAACGCGGTAGAGGTAATGTTGTTGGTTTTCCAGCCTTCCTGTGACGCAGCATCTTACAGGTACCCCAGGAGCACCAAAGATATGTCAACAGACGAGCATGCTGTCCACAACAACAATGAGAATACCCAAAGGACTGCGATCAGCTAGCCTGACAAGTCGCCCAAAACAGTGTCACAAGTCTGACGCGAAATGCAACTAATTAACCTACATACTTCATCTCGGAGCGAGATTTATACCCAAACATTACAATAGCCAACCTACTAGCTCAATAATAAACAGTAATTTTCTTTCTTTTCAATTTTGGACATGCTCTTACCCACAGTTGCAGGAGATAGTAACGCAGCACACCCTTTGCTCAACTTTTTCTCGGCCAGGTAAGCTTCTTTAACTTTCGTATAACTACTGGAAACACATCGGTCACTGTAGGACATCACAGCATTTTAAGTAATCAACAGCTGATACCGCAGTAATTATAACTGATATGGTTCTGACTGGTAATTCACAAGCTGTTGTTATTTTTAACCATCACCATCTATATGTGGCAGCTACAACAGGATTAAATGGTTTAGATATGTTATAAACGTCATTCCACAAAACTGCAAGCAGCTAGAAGTATTCCTATCACTTAGATTAATAGAATTCAATAACTTCGGACAAATAAAAGCTCATATAGTGTTGACGGAATCTGAAACAGCATTCTGAAAGGCTATTTTGGCTTAACTAGTAATGTCATTAGTGATATACGTAATGCTTCAATTACACAAGTAATTTCTCCAGACGTGCTGAAATATGATATTGATAAAGCTTGTTATAAGAATGGTGACAGGAAGAACTTAAGTAATTATCACGCAGTTTTTTTACTGACGTCCTTTTCCAAAATATTCAGAAAATTAATATACTCAGTAGTAATTTAGTAATCTCTCATTTAACTGGAAACAAACGTCACAGTTAGGATTCCAGAAAGGTTGTCGACTGAGAATGCTACTTATATATTCACTCACCAAATATTACGAGCCTTAAGGAATAAAATATCTTCAGCTGATATTTATTGTGAACTTCTCATATAAAGATGTTTGACTGCATGAATTGTGTTACTCTCTTTCAAAAACATAAGTTTTATGTATTTGATGGATTTACACACAACTGTTTTGAATCATACATACGAAAGAGAATGCTAGGAGTTGTGCTGAATAATTCAAACGATGTTGAAAGGAAGACTAGTGACTGAGGAGAAATCAGGATGGGATCCCACAAGGTTCAGTTTGTAGCCATTATTATTCCTTATATATGTGAAATACCTTCTACTTAACATTAATCAGGCACAATTGGTACGTTTTGCGGATGTTATTAGTGTTACAACAAGTCTCATTGGAGAGGAAGCAACAGAAGAGACTGGAAATCATATTTGTTAAATAATTATAAAGTCTTTGAATATAATGATGTTAGTTAAGTCTCTGAAAATAGACGTTCCCTTAATTTTGAGAAAACACACTACATCCAGTTATTTACACCAACTAATGTAGCACATGAACAGGAGTCAGTAAGCAGGGTAGAATGCTCATAGTTTTTGTATATATATTGATGAAAACTTGAATTGGAAGAAATATATTATTGAGCTGCTCAAAATAACTTTATTTTTCCTACAGCTGCTATTCACTTGACATTTTGCTTATTTCCAGTCCTTAATGGTTTACAGAATAATTTTCTAGAGTAACTTGTCACATAGAAAGAATTAATTGCACAAAAGCGAATAGTAAGTATAATACGTGATGTTCACCCACGGTCTTCATGTACGTAGCTCTTCATGAATTTGGACTTTATAACTGTACCATCACAGTAAATATATTCGCTGACGAAATTTGTCGTAAATAATCCATCACAACTTAAATAGAATAGTGGTATCCATACCAAAAAAACTGGAGGAATGACCTTTATTTCCCATTTTTAAAACTGTCAGTGGCTTAGGAAGCAGGTCAATGTGCAACAATAAAAGTTTTCGAACATTTTCCCAAGAACGTAAAATGTCTGCCAAGTAGAAAAGCACGTTTTAAATCTAACCTACAGTCATTTTTTCAGGACAACTCCTTCTATTCCATGAATGAATTTTTATTTAAAACGGGTAGCCTGTAACAAAATTAGAACGTAAGTGTAGTTGCATAAATACGGTTAAGAAATAACACGTTCATTGATTTTAAACTTATCATGTATATTTATTTTCTAAACTGACTCATTTTCACATCAGTTCGATAAAAGAAACGTTCAAATGATGGATGGTCTAGCAGACCATTAAACGTTGTGCAGTCATCTTATATTGAACTAGATAATAGAAACAGGTAATGGCAAGAAACCATAAAATCTTTCAAAAATATGTAGTGAACGGAATGCTTTAAAGCTGTCATGCAACCAAACGAACGCAATTAAACTACTTAAAAAATACTGCTGTTTTATGTAAAGTCTGTGACAGATTCAGTTCTAATGTCGCAATCATATTTCAAGTTCTTTATGTTGTGATACCTAAATGTAGTTTGGGAGCAGCTCGACATTTAGCTACACGAATGTGAGAAAAATTCCCTTGTTTCTGAAAAATATTTTGTCTGTTATTAAACCCAGTATCTCTAGTATTCGTTCAGGCACAAGTAAGGCACATGCAACATATGTTGTTTTTCACTGTACGCTCAAGTTGTTAGAGTTCTTAATATATGTAGCCAGTGTAATTGGAAACATGTTCCGCACGCTTGTTTGGCGATGTTATATTTCCTGCAACGTATTCCAGGCCGTAAGAGTTTTGGTGAATAGAAAACAATACGTGTACATACATAGTGGTATATTTCATTCGAGATCCTTCATTTCATATATGAATATTATCAACAAACTCGACTTAAAACGGATTTCATTATTCGCTGAACATGTCAGGCTTTGTTTCACATCGTTTCTGGGTCATTCGCTTTCACTAGATTGTGGGAAAAAATAGGGGGTGTTATTTGGCGCACGCAACGGAAATTCAAATATGTATAACAGGGTTATAAACATTTGCAAGTCAAGTGGATACGAAGTATTATCACCACAATACTTCACAAAGGCTCTCGCTTTCGATTTCCCCAACAAGCCATTAAACCATCAATGTACCGAATGTATTCAGCCGAGGTCACCTATTTTAGATATTGCTGATGATAAGAGTACCAGATGTGGCGTGACGCACAAAATTGTCTCTCTTGGGAAAGGAAACCAATACAGAATTGAACATATTGCTTCAAATTGTTCCCAACTATAGATGGCTTAAAACTTCATAAGTGACCTACTGTAATATATAAATATACTGTATATATATATATATATATATATATATATATATATATATATATATATATATATATATATATATATATATACTTAAATCAGATTAACCACTGGGGCACAGGCATCGAATAAGGAGGTGTGCATCAGGCATTAAGAATTTTGTGAAACTTGTTTTCTAGAACACGCAGCTGGGAGGCGTCTGGATGTCTCTTTGTTACTTTGGAGATAAAGAGACAGACGCTGCGCTTGATGATATGTCTCAATGATTAGCCTACGTGTGCCGCGAAAGAGAATTTATCAGTCACATTTCTTTCTCCGTGATTCCGTAAGGATTTCTAGCACGTTTTCAAGTTACTTCCTGTTTGCCTTAGATGTTCAGTCTCAAAGTCATTGTACTTAATTTCGTAAACACGTAAGACAGCGAAAGTAGAGGTGCGTGGTATTCGCGCGGTCTAGTCACGGTCCGCACGGCTGCCCCCGTCAGAGGTTCGAGTCCTCCGTCGGGAATGGGTGTGTGTGTGTGTGTTGCCCTTAGCTTAAGTTAGTTTAAATTAGATTAAGTAGTGCGAAAGGTTAGGGACCGATGACCTCAGCAGTTTGATCCCACAAGACCTTACCACAAATTTACAACTACAGCGAAAATATCTCCTTAGTGTAGGAAGTAGTGAAGAAGGGTTAATGAGTGGTAAATCTAGAAACTGCTGTGGATGTTGTGGGCACGGAAAAAATTGGTAACTGTATACGTCTAATGAAGAAAATCTAGGAAATTTCATCGTCAGCTTGAAAAGACATTGACCAATTGTTCTTTGTTGTTTGAAACTCGTTCATGATCGCACTAATGTCAGCGTGACAGTCTGTCACGTTGAACAATTCTCTTCAGTCGTCGTTGGCCCCTTTCTTGCAGGATCTTTCTCCGGCTGCAGCGATGTCGGAGATCTGATGTTTTACCGGATTTCTGATATTGACGGTACACTCGTAAAATGGTCGTACGGGAAAATTCCCACTTCATCGCTACCTCGGAGATGCTGTGTCCCATCACTCGTGCGCCGACTATAACACCATGTTCATACTCAGTAATCGATCTAACAACTGCGGCAGACACTTGTCTTATACAGGCGTTGCCGACCGCAGCTCCGTATTCTGTCTGTTTGCACAGCTCAGCATTCGAATAAGCATGCCTATGCCAGTTTTTTTGGTGCTTCAGTCTATATTGCATAATGAGTAGTAACGCGTAGAGGCAGTGAAACAAACTTAACGTATGTTAGCGTTTTATTTAGAGCTTCCAGCAGTGCTATGAGCATGTTTCCTCAACTTTTTGATCACCAGTTTTATGTGCAAAGTTAATTAAACCATTGAGTGAGAACTAAATGCAGAGGCTTATTCCTGCATAACATCCTAATAGAAAGTGAGATTATGAAGCAGAGTATTTGAGAAACAGCAATCAGCAATACAGCACTCGACGGTCTACCTTTACCAGCACATGAAATTTAATAGCATGTAAAAAAGCATCCCTTATTATCACTATATGGTAGTGGTAGGTCTTCGGATGATTGTCTTCGCATCAGAAAGTAAATGAATCGTGAAGAGAGCTGACATCAGTAACAAAACCGCAGCAATTCGACGTGACCCAACAGCACAATAATTAACAGAATGACCAGGTATTCTTGAAATAAATTGGAGTGAATTAGAACTACAGTAAAGGTTTATATTGTCTCAACAGACAAATAAATAAACATAGCAACCAGCACAGGAAGGGCAACCTACGAGGTTCATATTCACTACAAACAAGACATCATTGTATCTCAAGATTCTTCAATATACAAAAATCTGTTTTATATTTCAAGGGAGGGTAACAACCTTGAGCTGACAACAAGACTGAGAGTAAACATAATTTATGGTGTTATACCCAGCTTCCATTCAACCAAATATGAGCAATCTACGAGTGCCCATTTTAAGACGCGCAAGCGCATCACTCCATGCCTACGCGCGCAGCTAAGCAATGCCAGTTTTACCCAGTTACTCTCTTGCAAGTTTTTACAGGATAAATAAATTGAAGTAGTCTCAACCAAATCTGTAATCATTGCAGAATCTGCAGAACAGCATGGATCTGCACCAGAGAAAGGCAGACTTCCTCTCAACACCACAGCACAGCGCAGGCGATACTAGTATTTCGAAATTAGAAACCAGAACGGCGAATTCTCCTTCAAACGAGCAGAAGCTTGCGGTCTGACACCCGCTAACAAATACTACTGGTCGAAAGTGAAACTAAACTTCTAAGAGCAGAAATCGCTGCAGTCACTATGGGAAGAGGTTGTTAGTCGAAAATAATTTTGGCAGACTTGCTTATAATGCAGTAAAGATAAATGTTACAAACCACTCGAAACAATATATAGTGGGAAGAAATGAAAGTTCCGAACAAAGAGGTAACTTTCAAGGTCACACGACAATGACTACTACTTGCTGTACGAATAATACAGTTATATTATTTGGAGATGATAAAAGATTAATCGGACTGAATATTTAATGTGTAGAAAACTATGAAAGTATGGACAGGGCTAGGTTTTCCATGCAGTAGAAAGAAACATGAGTGCAAGGCACGAAGAAAGATTAGGATTTAACGTTCTGTCGACGATGAACTCGTTAGAGCGAAGCGGAAGTTGGGATCAGAAAAGCATGGGGAAGAAATCGACTATCTCTTTTTCAAAGGAAGCAAGCGGATGATAAGAGACCCAATAGTTATCATGAAATGGACTGCTGGTTGTCAAGTGACACGAGTGGAGAACTTCATCAAATCAGCTTCAGGGCTGACAACGGAAAAATCAAGCAATAGTTCAAACGAATACACCAACCATTACACGCGTGATAAGCGGTAGAATTATAAAAATAGATTGACACCATGCAGTACTGGTAAAATTTTTGTCTTTTTATGACTTACAGATGGTTATCATCCATATTTATCTTTTACTTTAATGGTTTTTAATAGAGTAGTCCAATTTCTTTAAGTACATACTGTCTCTGAAGTTTTATACAGACACGCCTTTAGTCAGTAATGCTAAAGTCATGATCCTACCATGATTGATTCTTAAATTGAGTCTCGTCTGAATGTCTAATACAATTATTGTGCATGCATTCTTCTTGTAGATCTAGGTCAACATCTAGAAAGATACTCAGCAAGCCACGAAACGGTGCGTGGTGGAGGGTACTCTGTACCACTACTAGTCATTTCCTTTCCTTTTCCAAAGTAGGGCGAGGGAGCAACCATTGTCTGTATGTCTCCACATGAGCCATAATTTTTCATATCTTATCTTCGTGCTCCTTAAGCCGAGTGTTTGTTGGCGGTGGTAGAAGCGTTCGGTAGTCAGCTTCAAACGACAGTTCTCTTCTTCTTTGGCTCTATCCTGTATCTATTAGGTGTCGGCAAGTTAATTTATGAATTTGTCGGGTTTAGTGGTAGAAACCGGTGGCATGATGTTCCTGTCACCAACCGTATCCCCTCCCTAACTTCCTGCTTCAAGTGCTATCCCATGTTGGAGTATGCGAACGTTTTATAAATGTTTGTGAATGGTGTAATTGAGGCGGAACTTGTACGAACCCAGTATTCACCTGGTCGGATGTGGGAAACGGCCTAAAAACCTCATTCAGGCTGGCCAGCACACCAGCCCTCGTCGTTAAGCCGCCGATAGTATTCGATCCGTGGCAGGTGCGCCATCCCAAATACGGGAAGCCAGCGTGTGAATGCATGCGGCTATCCTGGCGGATCAGTTATCTACTGTGTCGATATTGAGTAACCAAAGTGACTCATTAGCTCTGCCAGGTCCTGCAGCGTGAAAACTCCTTTCTGTAATATGGAAAATTTGGAGTCTACAAAATATCTTACCTTGATTGTGATAGAAGTTATATTGGTCAGATGTGTAGGTCCTTTGACCTGAGATTCAAAGACATTGTCTCCGTCAGCAATAAAACAGCATTAGGTTCTCATCTGCAAAATGAGGGAAATACTATTGACTGCAGTGACTAACAATTAAAAATTTTACATAATGTTGAAAAAAGTTGGCGGTTAGACATTTTAAAAGAACTGGACACTTACGTCACGAAAGGCAAAGAAACGAGTAAATTCCTCAATGAAGAAAATGAGTTTGCAACCAAAGCATATTTTAATATTTACGACGACTTAGCTGAGTTAGTCGCCGCTTCCTGCATACACGATCCAGCTTACCACAGGCCTATATGTGGCCGAGTGCCGCAATGTGCTGTACGGACTGCATTCGCCGTTAGGAACATCTACAGCTATCGTAAACACCTCGCAGTCGGAAGAAGAGTGCCAGTGAGCTTTAACGAGGAACTGCCCCTGTCCTCCATTCCGTGTCCTCTCTCCTAAGCTTTAACGAAGAACTGCCCTTGTCCTACATTCCGTGTCCTCTCTCCTAAGCTTGTGGGCAGAGGCGTGAACATCTAGCAGCTACCAAAAAATATACAGTAAGGAATGCTACTGTGTCTTTTTTGTTGTAAGGACTTCAGTATGATCTAAATAGGTTTTATTGTTTTAACGACCTGTATCTACTTTCACGTTTTATGAATAAATGATTAAAATATTATTGTAATAACTACTACATTTTGTGGTTTTATGATTTAATGCGCATCTAGCGCAAAATGTAGGGAAGGAAAAGTACACTTGGATGTATGCGTATAATTGTCTGATTTCTGATGTTATGTTTAGTTGACAACGTAGGAACACACGTTCATCAAATGCTGAAAATACGTATGAACCTCACATATTAATAGAACTTTAATAAGCTCAAAAGTAGACCCTGTGAAAATAGCTGCACTTGTTTGAGCTCTTAATTTACGCTTTCCTGTTCTCTATTGTAGTACCTCTAGTTATGATTGTATCATAAAAATTTATTCTATCAAAAATAATAAAAATTATACTATACCTCTTTCTGTAGTTAACGTATCCTATATTTAGCGATTATCTACCAACTAGTACATGCCGAGTGAGGTGGCGCATTGTGGCCCATTGGCTATGTAGGGCACTAAGCTCTCATTCTGGACCAGTGGGATCCATATCGTGGTCCAGTGATCCAGATCCACATTGTAACGTACCTATAACTGATATAAACATATGCAACCAATATGTGTGTAGCTACATGTATGCCTATGTTCATTTATGAAACTTGACTTGGTAAGCAACCTGGGCTATCAGTAAACGGAATCTAACCTGCATAACACTATGTGCGTGTTGTATGAGAGTCAGTTTCACTGTTATTTAAGTCCTCAACAGATCGTTACATGAAAAACTTAAAACTAACATTTGGATAAACTGTCTGACTGCGTATCTGAATATGAATTTGTAGGTGATGCAGGATCTGGCTTGTGTAAGGGAGTTTACTGAATTAGAATACATGACATGTTGTGGTGTTTCAGTGTGTCTGTTTCGGCCCTAAGTTTTGCACTCAGCTCTTTAGATAACTGCCTTTTTCCATGTGGTTTACAGTAATACGCAGCAGCAGTGGCTAAGACCTATTCTTACTAAGAATGAATTTAATAAAGAGGAGTTTTCTTGGGTGGCAACGGCCTTGCCGCAATGGATACGCCGGTTCCCGTGAGATCACCGAAGTTAAGCGCTGTGGGGCGTGGCCGACACCTGGATGGATGACCATGCAGGCCGCCACGGGGTGTTGCCATTTTTCGGGGTCCACTCAGCTTCGTGATGCCAATTGAGGAGCTACTCGACCGAATAGTAGCGGCTCCGGTCAAAGAAAACCATCATAACGACCGGGAGAGCGGTGTGCTGACCACACGCCCCTCCTATCCGCATCCTCATCTGAGGATGACACGGCGGTCGAATGGTCCCGATGGGCTACTTGTGGGCTGAAGCCGGTGTGCCTTTTTTTTTTTTTTTTTTGCTTGGGTCCTGTTAACTGCTAAACAACTTGTAACAAGGGATGTCACATATTAAGTCCATTTAAAACTTCAGAATCATCTTGACAATGACATAAGTGTCTGTAAAGGCTGAGTACCAGATTAACAAATTATTTAAATTTCAAAACTATATTAACATTTAATGACCACAGCATTTATTTATTTATTATATATGGAGAATAATAATTATTATTTGGAGAATAAGGAGGCTTCTTTAACTAACAAACAGAACATGAAATTATTGCAAACTCGGACTAACAATCACGAGCCTTTGCAAATTGCTTTTGCGTTATGCTTACGAATATTACCTTGAATTCGATCTTCAACCGCAGTTGAATCTGGCTGTATAAATGAAATCAGGCCTTGAGTGTGGTAAGGTCTGCCATCACCGACGTGAGGACAGCGTGAGAAGTCTGTCTCCGAGCTCTCGACCGACACTACTACTTCCCCTCTCGCAGACAGACCTCGTCTCACAATAATGCTTAGAATCGCGCTCCCATGTTTCGACCTCAGATTGTTACTGTCGACATCTGAGTGCTTACACAATGCAAAGAATAGCGTTAAGTTGGCTATATTGTTTTCAATGTAATAGAGAGTTCTGACACACTCCTTACAACACGTGCCACATTGTTAGTAATTAACTGCATGTGATTGCCTTAATGATACGTTTAAAAAGGCTTTATCAAATTGGAGACGGAAATTTAATCCTGGTTCTCACTCCCATTCAACCCTCTCAGTTTGTTTAGTCTGTCAGGAAAAGTGTTTAACGATTTGTTGTACAGTTCCAGTTATTCATTCTGGTATTAGCATATTTCAATAAATACGACGATAGTAAATAGAAAGATCCATTAACAAAAATGCTGCCAGCAAATGGACTTATTGTATAAACTGCAGCCACGACATGATTTCATGACACGGAATACAGAATATTTAAAGAGCGGTTGTAAAAGAGCAATAGAGAGTGCGCTTGAAGAATGTGCGGGGAAACTGTTTGCCGTTTCTGTTATGGATCTGGTTTGTACGTAGCCATTACACTGCGCTCGTATCCTGTAATTACTGTTGTAATTGTTTGTGCGTAATGAGAGCCGTCAGTTGAGAGAAACGCGATTTCAAGCGGTTCCGCTGACGTAGCTTCGCGAAATGCCTTCCGCGCCGTTACTCGCACCGCCACTGGAGCTGCGTTATAGCCGTGCCTGAATCTGATAGCAAACGACCGACCCTCCTGGGCGACCTTAAACTCAACACAGATACATCTCCGTGTACGTCTAGACAAACGTCTTTAGCTGTACATCATATGTGCAGCAAAAATATGAGCATCGACGTGCAACTGGAAATCAAGTTAAATTCATTACTGCGCCATAGTAGTTACCGACAAGCACAGATTTAGGAAAGTCTTCTTGTATTAATCCTCAACCAGACACATCGTTGTTTTTCGTTATATTTTGTACAACACCTGGGTTATTTTAACTGGCCATGGCTTCCGGTGAGCTTCTCGGAATTTAACTGTCAGCCATTCCTAGCGAAAATACTCTTTCTTCCTCCCCATCTCTTTGCTGCGGCTACTTTTCTACCCATAAATAATTTTGTCAGTGCGTGCCTGACAGTTGTATGGTTACAAGGCACGACCGATCTCGTTCTGTTATCGGCAACGTTTATTCTTCATCACGTTTACACTTCATTAAGCTGCTTTTTATGTAATCAAAGGACAATTCTTTTTTCTTTTTCTTTTCATGTTAGTAAGTACAATAACACACATTCGGAAAGTTTTTATTAGGTGGAGTCTGTAAAGCGTGAAGCTATTCCTAGACTTTGCCTGAATTTGAAGGAGAACAGATGGAGAAAATAGCTCAAAACCAATCAATGCGAAATTTTAAAGAAAGCAGTTCAGATATGAGTAAGGAATAAGTAACAACTGCTAACCACGATTCTGAAAGTAAAGTTGATGGTGGGTATGGAGTGAACTAAGATTTTTATGAGGCTGAAGATTTTTATAGAAATCTTAGAAAATTAGGAAAAAATATAGTAAAAACATTACATGGTCCAAGAAGCATAGTAAGAGGTCTTCAGTTATTGTGTTTTCGAAACTTTTAGATATAAACGTGATTGGTAGAACTCTAAGACACAGTAACTCAAAAATCGAAAAGTTACGTCCAGTGTATGTGCGATCCTGAGACTGTGCTGATCTAACCAATGAAGAATTATTGACCACCATAACTGTACTCACCCAAACTGTCTTGAAAAGCTGACGAATGGTGAATGTTATGGGCAAAGGATAGAACGGGAATGAGACTCCTGAGAGCGGCAATGAGTTCTCGTAGATTTCTGTTAATTTTGACGAGCCTTCCATTTGATGATAACCAGAACTCAGCAGGAAAGAAGCAAGGTCGACAAACTTGCTGCCGTAAGACCTATAAAACTCTTTTCGTATGTTTTTTATATCATAAAAACTTTTAATAAATAATATACCCAAAACACATTCTATTTTGAACACAAAATGGTTAAAATATGTTATTTGTTACATTTAACCTAAAATAAAACTAATAAATGAAGCAAGAGAACATGTGATGTTGCTCATGTGACAGATATTAGCGCGCGTGATGCTAAGGTATTTCAGTATACCGTCCCCCTGCGTGCTATCCTCGCTGTTGAGGTACAAACTCATGTGTCGATGGGAAAACGAGTGGCTGGAAGCGATCGACAACAAGCTCCTTCTAGTAAAGCCCACAACTCAGCCGTCGAGTTCTTCCAGCCACGTCGACGGGACGAGGGCCTTCATACTCGTCTTCGCATAGGCCACAACTCCACGATACATGGATTCTTACCATGGCGGGAGGACCGTCCAGTGTGTGGTGCTTGTGGCGTGCAGATCATGTTGTGCTACATTTTATGGCACTGCGTTTTATTTGCCGACCAGCAGACTGCGGCGGATTTGCCGACGGACCTGCCCTCTATTTTAAGCAATGTTCAAACGAATGTGGTTCAAGTTTTAAAGTTTTGTGAATTGTCCAACATTTTTAAAAAGATTTTAGGGAGCTGTTTTTAATGTGACAGCAGGGTGACTGACTCACCCAAGTTTTTTGTAAGTGGTCAGCCACTCACATTTCCCTGCCATTTTCTTTTAGCTCTTCTGTGTTTTGCTTTCTCTGTGTTCTAATTTCATATATAGTTACTTTCCGTCCTAATTGGCTTTAGTGCATGTGAGATAGAATGACTGTCTGGACATTTCGAGCGCATGAGATTCTTTTGACAGGTGTAAGTAAGGGCGCTTATGATCTCGTCGTTGGGCGCCCATAAGATCCAAACAACCCCCCCCCCCTCCCCCTCTAAAATTTAACGTCCCGTCCAGTGCCGTAGCCAGAATTTTGTCAATGGAGAATCCGATTTCTTAAAGAGTAACTTTAAAAAACTGATGTTTTTCATTTATTCTGAAACTTTCCATAAGAACGATAAACTGTTTTATTCGACAATGATCTCAGCGTTTTCAGCAAGCGGAGATAGGATCTAGTAACTTAGCAGTTCTGTATTTTGCAAATCGCTAAGACGCATTCATACTTGATTTTCCTTTCACTGTTCCATGTCACTTTACACTCTCCATCTTTCAGATTGGATTAGAGCTGATGACGTGATGAGGAATGTTTGAGCCCTAATTTCTTGCTGATTTTTTGGAATAAAGATTTTTCTGTTCGCCAGAGAACCAAGAACAACTTTTGGTGGCGAAAGTGCAAAGGAACTGGAATAACTCAACCTTAGAATTTCCCAACTTTCCTCGTGTAATACTTTTTTCTCCTCATTTAAGTATGAAACTGCGATTTCTTACAATGTAAGAAAGATCATTTTCTGCGTTAAAGGATGTCCCAACAGACAAATGCTTGACCCTAAACAAGGAGAATTTGAATTATTATTTGTTTAACATATGGCATTTAGTGCCGGCAGTCTCCGAAGAGATGCTCGGCTCTCCTTCGATGCAGCTCTTTGCGTTTAAGCAAAAGCAGCTGTATATTTAAGGGAATTGGAATCTGTCAGTAAAGAAAGGTTTCTGGAAGGAACTGGTTGTGGTCTATAGTAAGGGACTAACCCCGGCCTTTGCCTAAATTATAAACGGAATATCAAAGAAAACCATGTTCAAACCACATCGCCTCCCGAATCAAATGATTGCTAGCTGAGCCGCTCAACACGCTGAGCTACCCTCAGTCAGTGGAGAATTTGGAGGAAAAGGTTGGTATACATTGTTTTGAAATAAAATACAAGGATTGGAACTTAAATAGTGCCAACCATTTATTCACAACCGATACAAAAGATTTATATGTTTGCCCCTGTTACTGTCCTTCAAACTAGTCACCAGCGTTGTGTAGACCCCGTTTCCATCGATGTGGAAGGCGTAGTATACCTTTAGGACAGCCTGTTCTGTTGATGGTGAGAATGGAGCGGACTACTACCTGTTGAATCGATAAATTTATGGGTAAGAGAACTCCGTGTTCGATGGAGAATGCTTCACAAATGTCACAGTAAGATCTTGTGTGCCACAAGAAACCGTAACAAAACCACAAATGTTTTCAGTGCACATAAATGATTTATGAGTCATGATCTGCAACTGTATCATTTTGTTTGCTGTTGTCTGTTGGAAAGTATAGGGTTTGCTCAATCGTAAGTAAAAGCGGCAAAAAGGTGAAGCAACGTTTCATTTGGCGTACCTTAGTGCATCATTTAACGATTAAGGATTTTACAAAGAACCGATATGAAACGGGACGAAAACGTGTACTCTATAATGAACAGAGTGATTGTCTTAGATTTGTAAGAAATTTCTACGAACTTCAGTCCAAATGTACACAAAATCCATACAGGAAGGAAGTGCGGGCAAGAGAAGTAGGTATAACAGCAACGGTGAACAAACTTATTCACGCGATAGTACAGTGATGAAGCAAAACAGTCCTTGGTAAGTTTTCGGAGATACGAGGCACCAGATACCTACATTGTTGCTGTTGTGGTGTTCAGTCTTGAGAATAGTTTGATGCAGTTCTCCATGCTACTCTATCCTCTGCAAGTTTCTTCACCTCCAAGTACCTACTGCAACCTACATCCTTCTGAATCTGCTTAGTGTATTCATCTCTTGGTCTCCCTCTACGATTTTTACCCTCCGCGCTGCCCTCCAGTGCTAATTTTGTGATCCCTTGATGCCTCAGAACATATCCTACCAACCGATCCCTTCTTCTAGTCAAGTTGTGCCGCAAATTTCCCTTCTCTCCAATTCTATTCAATACCTCCTCATTAGTTATGTGATCTACCCATCTAATCTTCAGCATTTTTCTGTAGCACCACATTTCGAAAGCTTCTATTCTCTTCCTGTCCAAACTATTTATCGTCCATGTTCAATTTCCGTACATGGCTACACTCCATATAAATATTTTCAGAAACGGATTCCTGACACTTAAATCTATACCCGATGTTAACAAATTTCTCTTCTTCAGAAACGCTTTCCTTGCCATTGGCAGTCTACATTTTATATCCTCCCTACTTCGACCATCATCAGTTATTTTGCACCCCAAATAGCAAAACTACTTTACTACTTTAAGTGTCTCATTTCCTAATCTAATTCCCTCAGCATCACCCAAATTAATTCGACTACATTCCATTATCCCCGTTTTGCTTTTGTTGATGTTCATCTTATATCTTTCTTTCAAGACACGGTCCATTCCGTTCAACTGCTCATCCAAATCCTTTGCTGTCTCTGATAGAAATACAGTGTCATCGCCAAACCTCAAAGTTTTTATTCCTTCTCCATGGATTTTAATACCTACTCCGAATTTTTCTTTTGTTTCCTTTACAGCTTGCTCAATATACATACTGAATAACATCGGGGATAGTTTACAACACTGTCTCACTCCCTTCCAACCACCGCTTCCCTTTCACGCACCTCGACTCTTATAACTGCCATCTGGTTTCTGTACAAATTGTAAATAGCCTTTCGCTCCCTGTATGTTACCCCTGCCACCTTCAGAATATGAGAGTATTCCAGTCAATATTTGTCAAAAGCGTTCTCTAAGTCTACCAATGCTGGAAATGTAGGTTTGCCTTTCCTTAATCTATCTTCTAAGATAAGTCGTAGGGTCAGTATTGCCTCACGTGTTTTAATATTTCTACAGAATCCAAACTGATCTTCTCCGAGGTCGACTTCTACCAGTTTTTCCATTCGTCTGTAAAGAATTTGTGTTAGTATTTTGCAGCCGTGACTTATTAAACTGATAGTTCGGTAATTTTCACATCTGTGAACACCTGCTTTCTTTGGGATTGGAATTATTATATTCTTCTTGAAGCCTGAGGGTATTTCGCCTGTGTCATACGTCTTGCTCACCAGATACTAGAGTTTTGTCAAGGCTGGCTCTCCCAAGGCTGTCAGTAGTTCTAATGGAATGTTGTCTACTTTCGTGGCCTTGTTTCGTCTTGGGTCTTTCAGTGCTTTGTCAAACTCGTCACACAGTATCATATCTCCCATTTCATCTTCATCTACATCCTCTTCCATTTCCATAAAATTGTCCTCAAGTACATTTCCCTTGTATGGACCCTCTATATACTTCTTCCACCTTTCTGCTTGCCCTTCTTTGCTTAGAACTGGGTTTCCATCTGAGCTCTTGATATTCATACAAGTGGTTCTCTTTTCTCCAAGGGTCTCTTTAATTTTCTTTGTAAACAGTATCTATCTTACCCCTAGTGCGATAGGCCTCTGCATCCTTACATTTGTTCTCAAACCATCCCTGCTTAGCCAATTTGCACTTCCTGTAGATCTCATTATTGAGACGTTTGTATTCCATTTTGCCTGCTTCATTTACTGCATTTTTAAATTTTCTCCTTTCATCAATTAAATCCAATATTTCTTCTGTTACCCAAGGATTTCTTCTAGCCCTCGTCTTTTTACCTACTTTATCCTCTGCTGCCTTCAATACTTCTTCCCTCAAAGCTACCCAGTCTTCTTCCACTGTATTTCTTTCCCCAATTCCAGTCAATTATTCCCTTATGCTCTCCCTGAAACTCGGTACAACCTCTGGTTCTTTCAGTTTATCCAGGTCCCATCTCCTTATATTCCCACCTTTTTGCAGTTTCTTCAGTTTTAATCTACAGTTCATAAGCAATAGATCGTGGTTAGAGTCCACATCTGCCCCTGGAAATGTCTTACAGTTTAAAACCTGGTTCCTAAATCTCTATCTTACCATTATATAATATATTCGTTCTAGTATCTCCAGGCTTCTTCCATGTATACAACCTTCTTTCATGATTCTTGAACCAAGTGTTAGCTAAGATTAAGAAACGGTCTGTGCAGAATTCTACCAGGCGGCTTCCTCTTTCATTTCTTAACCACAATCCATTTTCACTTACTACGTTTCCATCTCTTCCTTTTCGTACTCTCGAATTTCAGTCACCGATGACTATTAAATTTTCGTTTCCCTTCACTATCTGAATAATTTCTTTTATCTCATCATACATTTCATCGATTTCTTTGTCATCTGCAGAGCTAGTTGGCAGTATACTACTGTAGTATACTACTGTAGTAGGCGCGGACTTCGTGTCTGTCTTGCCCACAATAATGCGTTTTCTATGCTGTTTGTAGTAGTTTACCCGCAGTCCTAATTTTTTATTCATTATTAAACCTACTCATGCATTACCTCTATTTGATTTTTTATTATAACCCTGTGTTCACCTGACCAAAGTCTTGTTTCTCCTGCCACCGAACTTCACTAATTCCCACTATATCTAACTTTAACTTATCCACATCCTTTTTTAAATTTTCTAACCTACCTGCCAGATTAAGGGATCTGACATTCCACGCTCCGATACGTAGGACGCCAGTTTTCTTTCTCCTGATAACGACGTCCTATTTAGTAGTCCCCGCCTGGAGATACGAATGGGGGACTATTTTACCTCCAGAATATTTTACCCAAGAGGACGCCATCATCATTTAACATACAGTAAAGCTGCATGCCCTCGGGAAAAATTACGGCTCTAGTTTCACCTTGCTCTCAACCATTCGCAGTACCAGCACAGCAAGGCCGTTTTGGCTAGTGTTCAAGGCCAGATCGGTCAATCATCGAGACTGTTACCCCTGCAACTACCGAAGAGGCTACTTCCCCTCTTCAGGAACAACACGTTTGTCTGGCCTCTCATCAGATACTCTCCGTTGTGGTTGCACCTACGGTGCGGCTATCTGTATTGCTGAGGCACGCAAACCTCCCCACCAACGGCCAGGTCCATGGTTCATGGGAGGAGGGATACCTACGTGACGCTCGGGTGGCGGGAAGGGGGTGGGGAGGCGGAAGCTGCCACCATAGCGTTCCAGACGAGATCGCTCGCGCTCAGTTCAAGAGAATCTGGAGACTAAGATATCAAAGCCAGTTTGGAACACTACAACCCAATGCAACGCGTACATTTCAACTACTTAATTTCTCGAGTCCATAACATTTTTTTGTAAATATGTGTGTTAATGGATTGGGTCAGTAATTATTGTTTGTAAAAATGTAATGTATGTTGATAGGATAAGAAGAATTGTGTATGTCAAATACTTCCTGTAACAATAACATAGTTGGCGCGAGTGCGCGTAGTTGTAGTGGTAAAGGCAGAGAAGCAGCTGCAAAGCTTCTATGGAGTGGTACAGACGTATGTCTTAGCGCGCAAATGTCAAAGTGTTTGCGTCGATAATATTGTTGTTATATGTGGGCGAAGTGGACGAGCAAGTATCTGGGTAGGGAATTTGGTCACAAAAAGATTTCGGAAGTAATCAAGAAGAACCTGTTGCCAATAATGGATCTCTTGATAAGCGCTACTTCGCATCCCAACAAACACATCGCAAAATAATATCGAGCAGGGATTTTTTTAACTGTATCGTAGGCATGCCATCGTGTTAGTATTGTTTTGGAACATTATAGTGTGACTGATCGAAGAACAATCTTGTTGAGGGGATCTCCATTGACCTGAGTCGTTAACCATCAGCAGGGTCCTATCCTGTCACTATAAATTCCAAGAAAGACGCAAGTGAAAGGAATATTCAAAGGGAGCCAAATGTAGGATAGTTGATTTTCAGTCAAGTTCTTATTGCGTAGTAAATATATTGATTCAAACAGTATTGCTCCATTACTGCAGCAAGTCAATTTAAATTAAAAGTGATTTAAAAAAGACTCATATTTTATAACAAAAGCATTTGTAGTCAAAGAAGCTTTATAAATTTGTTTTGCATTTTGTGAATGCTATTACGTGCATACGTCTACGAAACATGAGTACTGCAAACAGTCACTGCCACGAATGTAAATTTTTATTGCACTAACCTGAAAAGTAATCATTTGCAGAGTAATAAGTAATGAATAACAATCAGTTTTTGTGAAGATTAAGCAAATTTTCAGATGGACATCATTCCATCAGTTACGTAGCACAGTACAGGTTCCATGAGGTGTTGCCAGTCATACATTATTACCGATGATCGTTATGATAACGAACTTCATTGCATTAGAAATTAACGTCTTTTGGGTTCATGCCATGTGTGTGGTTACCGTGTTTGGATTTTAAGTTGCTTTCCGACGCGATATCTGCGTGACCTCAGAGTCATTATGGTCACTAAGTAACATTTAACTTTTGCTCGTTTGGAGCTGGCGACCACCTTATTCGATATATACATTCATTGAAACTAAATTTCGGCATACAGAATTATCGCTAGCTACAGTGAAATTTAATTTATTATCATTTATTACATTTCAACCGCTGTGTGTAGTGACAAACACTCGTGCAATAGCGATCAGGTTTTATTTAACTATATGCTATCGGTAATTACTGATCTTCGGATTCGATGTGTTTCCCCGCTAACAGCGGAACATCAGGTACGCGTGTCCTATAAAAGCTTACATACACTAGACTATAGGTAAATTGTAAGTTCACTACCACGGTTCTTAAAGCATTGCAGCACGATTCTGGCTTTATAACATTACGATTATCCTGTAAGAAGATGCCATCTCCGTCAGGGAAGACATCAAGCATGAAGGAAAGTCATAGAGTAATGTAGAAGTAATAACTGGCTTTCGCAAAGGAATTGTTATAGGCCCTCTGCCGTTCCCGATCTACATGAGCGATTTAGGAGACAATCTGAGCAGCCCTATTACATTGTTTGCAGATGATGCTATCATTTACCGTCTTGTTAAGTCATCTGACGATAAAAACCAATTGCAAAATGATTTTGACAAGATGTATGTATGATGCGAATGCAATAGACTCTATACAGGGTGTTACAAAAAGCTACGGCCAAACTTTCAGGAAACATTCCTCACACACAAAGAAAGAAAATATGTTATGTGGACATGTGTCCGGAAACGCTTACATTCCATGTTACAGCTCATTTTATCACTTCTCTTCAAATCACATTAATCATGGAATGGATACACACAGCAACAGAACGTACCAGCGTGACTTCAAACACTTTGTTACAGGAAATGTTCAAAATGTCCTCCGTTAGCGAGAATACATGCATCCACCCTCCATCGCATGGAATCCCTGATGCGCTGATGCAGCCCTGGAGAATGGCGTATTGTATCACAGCCGTCCACAATACGAGCACGAAGAGTCTCTACATTTGGTACCGGGGTTGCGTAGACAAGAGCTTTCAAATGTCCCCATAAACCCCATAAATAAAAGTCAAGAGGGTTGAGGTCAGGAGAGTGTGGAGGCCATGGAATTGGTCCGCCTCTACCAATCCATCGGTCACCGAATCTGTTGTTGAGAAGCGTACGAACACTTCGACTGAAATATGCAGGAGCTCCATCGTGCATGAACCACATGTTGTGTCGTACTTGTAAAGGCACATGTTCTAGCAGCACAGGTAGAGTATCCCGTATGAAATCATGATAACGTGCTCCATTGAGCGTAGGTGGAAGAACATGGGGCCCAATCAAGACATCACCAACAATGCCTGCCCAAACGTTCACAGAAAAACTGTGCTGATGACGTGATTGCACAATTGCGTGCGGATTCTCGTCAGCCCACATATGTTGATTGTGAAAATTTACTATTTGATCACGTTGGAATGAAGCCTAATCCGTAAAGAGAACATTTGCACTGAAATGAGGATTGACACATTGTTGGATGAAACATTCACAGAAGTGTACCCGTGGAGGCCAATCAGCTGCTGATAGTGCCTGCACACGTTGTACATGGTACGGAAACAACTGGTTCTCCCGCAGCACTCTCCTACAGTGACGTGGTCAACGTTACCTTGTACAGCAGCAACTTCTCTAACGCTGACATTAGGGTTATCGTCAGCTGCACGAAGAATTGCCTCGTCCATTGCAGGTGTCCTCGTCGTTGTAGGTCTTCCCCAGTCGCGAATCATAGGCTGGAATGTTCCGTGCTCCCTAAGACGCCGATCAATTGCTTCTAACGTCTTCCTGTCGGGACACTTTCGTTCTGGAAATCTGCCAACTCCGCATTTGTAAACATTGCACTGACTGCAGAACCACTGATGTGTTTGATGCTAGTACTGTAGAGCAATGAGTCGCATGTCAACACAAGCACCGAAGTCAACATTACCTTCCTTCAACTGGGCCAACTGGCGGTGAATCGAGGAATTACAGTACATACTGACGAAACTAAAATGAGCTCTAACATAGAAATTAAGCGTTTCCGGACACATGTCCACATAACATCTTTTCTTTATTTGTGTGTGAGGAATGTTTCCTGAAAGTTTGGCCGTACCTTTTTGTAACACCCTATATAATGAAAAGGATGAAGTCATCAACATGAGTACTAAAAGGAATCCCCTAAATGTGGATTACGCGGATGATCATACAAATCTAAAGGCTGTAAATTCAAAGAAATGCAATGAGATTACAGTTACTGATTTCTTAAAGTGGAACCATCGTATTGATTATATTGTGGGGAAAACTAACCAAAAGCTGTGAGTTACTGGCAGAACACTTATTAACAGCAACAGATCTATTAAGAGACTGCTCTCACTACATTTGTCCGTCCTCTGCTGGAGTTCTGCTGTGCGGTGTGGCATCCGCCTCAGATAGGACTGACGGAGGACGTCGAAAAAGTTCAAACAAGGGCAGCTCATTCCGTTTTTTCGCAAAATAGAGTAGATAGTGGACACGAGATGCGAACTGAGTTGGCAATATTTTAAACAAAGACGTTTCTTGTAGCGGCAGGATCTTCTCATGAAATGTCAATCACAAACTTTCTTCTCAGAATGTGAAAATGTTTTGTTTGTTCCAAGCTGCATAAGGAGAAATTATCATCATAATAAAATAAGAGAACTCGTAAAGTAGAGGGAGGGGTGGTTTAGCAATGATACAGAAATAGGATGCATGCTGTTGTGACATTGGTCAGTATTGAAATTACGGAAAGAAAAAACTGGTAAAATTGCTAAAAATTATTGCACTATCAATTTTGGTGCTTGTTACAGTACACTGACAGTGACTTTTCCATCCCATGCATCCATTCGTATAGTGTTGATTACCGCATAACGACTGAATAGTGTCACTTGCTTGAGATGGAGATAGTCTTGGTAGATGGAACCAAAACAGTGATCGCGTACATGATTGCAATATGAGGAATCAATGAAAATGGAAGACCAAGCCATCTAATACCCCGTCACAGTGAAAGATGAGTTTGAATGTAGTGGCTATCAGTCACCTTCAGACAGCAAAACTTTTCCAGTTCCATATGCTGTGACTGTCTTTTATTTCAGTCATCCTGTGTGTTGTGAGAGCAAAAACGTATTTTACACTATTTGATGTCCAGCTTTCAGTCAGAGCTAATGGATCGAAATGTATTAATGGCAATTTAGAACCTGACACTCCTTGATGTCATTGTGGAAAAACAAAATGTATGGAGATGTACAAAGCTTTAGTCATACACTGCTTGGACATGTTACAGCAACAACACAAGGACGCTCTCTTGTGACTGATGGTCTGTGGGATATGGTCATCTTCCAGACAGGTAATGAATCTTTACACTGGTTTTACAGGTGACTTCGACCACTGGCCACCTGATCCAGTGGATCAGTACCTGTATAATTAATAGAATCGCCACATATGCTGGGTGGCAGCACACAGATGGTATTTGTTTTGGATATATATATATATTGGAAGAGGGAGAGATGTGGTAAAAATCTACTTGAGTTCTCTATTGGAGGATGTTAGGGGAGATTTTATATTTCATAGTTTATCTCTGTTCGATGGTTCAAAATAACTATGCTAGAGAGGATGTTTGGGTGACAGGCATGAATGCATCCTGAGGGATGGAGATCTCCTTCAGGTTACAGTACCTGTATGTACTTTGGAGATGCACTGAAAAGCAGTAGTAAAATCTTAATCCTTCTCCCAGTTCCTGTAACTGCTTGTACAGCCTTTTCCTACTGCATCCTTATGTTGTAGGAGAAAGCTTCGTTAGGCACTCGCCATACCCATTGTACACAGTTGGTGGAGCTAAAACAACATATTCCCATTTCCATCGAGTGATCAAAAAAGATGGTACTGTCGTATTAATTCAGCTGACCATGTTTCTCCACAGTTTTCAGAAGGTCTTAGATGTAACACTCTCTCTTTTTCTGAGTTCCGACTTAAATTGGAACTACCACATGGACAAAACTGCAGAGACTGAGGAACAGTTAAAAGATCCATAATGGCTTTCTAAATAACCACATTTGAGTTTTACTGTACCAGATAGCTTCGAAAAAAGTGATTCGTTTCGCGAGATGAGAGTGCCATGAATATGATTCACTAGTGCTGTAATCATTGAAGAATATCTCCATAGGATCCAATACAGATCTGTGAATGAATGGAAAGACTTTATTCCAAAACGCAATCAGCATTTCTATCGAAAAGCGTAACACTATAGATCTGAAAAACCTGTATGTTGGTCATAGAATATTGTACATTTCTTATGACCTCAATCTAGCGTTGCGTTTTTTAAGTGATTCGACATATAGCACGTCATCTATTGTACAGGATAATTTTCAATCGATATCATCCTCCTGTAACCCAGCGGATACATCACAGAGCCTCTAACATGGCATTGGGATAGAATGAATTACTAATACTGTTTGTTAGCGTGAGAAATATCTAGTGGCAGTATGAGGACGTTGAAAATATTGGCCTCACACCACATTCCTTATCCGAATTACTTCCTAACTTTGGTGATTTTATTGTGAACTTACACAGCCAGCGAGGTGCACGCTTACTTTCGGTCTGTTAAGACACACCCTGCAATGACCGTTTATATTCAATGTCGTGTTTTTAGTGTGGAAGATCACTTCATTCAGAAGAAATACTGTATCTTGATTATTAAACATTGTGTAGGTTTTAATATGGATATCGTTAGCGACACTTGTGTCTGTCTGTAGAACAAAGGCCACTTTTTAAGTAGGGCGACAGTAACACAGCCGTTGCGAAAATTATGTCCAGTCATCAGAAGGATATAGATATTCGATTTCCACAGCCACAGCCGTCTGTAGGAGGTATTCCCCATACTTCGCTCATTGTCGAATGTAATCAGGTTGACACTGCAATCGTAATACTTAATTGTAAGTACAGTGATAAAATACATGTTATTGGTCTCCTAGGATGATTCTGTCTAGGGTGCCAATAGCGTGGCAGCGGCGGATTGTGGACAGAGCGATTGACACTTCCGCCTCACCATGGAGGATTTACGGTGAAATAAGGCAGAATGGATAGATAACATTCCATCAGAATTTCTAAAATCATTGAGGGAAGTGGCAACAAAACGACTACTCACGTTGGTGTGTAGAATATATGAGTCTGGCGACATACCATCTGACTTTCGGAAAAGCATCATCCACACAATTCCGAAGACGGCAAGAGCTGACAAGTGCGAGAATTATCGCACACTCAGCTTAACAGCTCATGCATCGAAGCTGCTTACAAGAATAATATACAGAAGAATGGAAAAGAAAATTGAGAATGCGCTAGGTGACGATCACTTTGGCTTTAGGAAAAGTAAAGGGACGAGAGAGGCAATTCTGACGTTACGGCTAATAATGGAAGCAAGGCTAAAGAAAAATCAAGACACTTTCATAGGATTTGTCGACCTGGAAAAAGTGTTCGACAGTATAAAATGGTGCAAGCTGTTCGAGATTCTGAAAAAAGTAGGGGTAAGCTATAGTAAGAGACGGGCCATATACAATATGTACAACAACCAAGAGGGAATAATAAGAGTGGACGATCAAGAACGAAGTGCTCGTATTAAGAAGGATGTAAGACAAGGCTGTAGCCTTTCGCCCCTACTCTTCAATCTGTATATCGAGGAAGCAATGATGGAAATAAAAGAAAGGTTCAGGAGTGGAATTAAAATACAAGGTGAAAGGATATCAGTTATACGATTCGCTGATGACATTGCTATCCTGAGTGAAAGTGAAGAAGAATTAAATGATCTGCTGAACGGAATGAACAGTCTAATGAGTACACAGTATGGTTTGAGAGTAAATCGGAGAAAGACGAAGGTAATGAGAAGTAGTAGAAATGAGAACAGCGAGAAACTTAACATCAGGATTGATGGTCACGAAGTCAATGAAGTTAAGGTATTCTGCTACCTAGGCAGTAAAATAACCAATGACGGACGGAGCCAGGAGGACATCAAAAGCAGACTCGCTACGGCAAAAAAGGCATTTCTGGCCAAGAGAAGTCTACTAATATCAAATACCGGCCTTAATTTGAAGAAGAAATTTCTGAGGATGTACGTCTGGAGTACAGCATTGTTTGGTAGTGAAACATGGACTGTGGGAAAACCGGATCAGAAGAGAATCGAAGCATTTGAGATGTGGTGCTATAGACGAATGTTGAAAATTAGGTGGACTGATAAGGTAAGGAATGAAGAGGTTCTATGCAGAACCGGAGAGGAAAGGAATATGTGGAAAACACTGATAAGGAGAAGGAACAGGACGATAGGACATCTGCTAAGACATGAGGGAATGACTTCCATGGTACTAGAGGGAGCTGTAGAGGGCAAAAACTGTAGAGGAAGACAGAGATTGGAATACGTCAAGCAAATAATTGAGGACGTAGGTTGCAAGTGCTACTCTGAGATGAAGAGGTTAGCACAGGAAAGGAATTCGTGGCGGGCCGCATCAAACCAGTCAGTAGACTGACGACCAAAAAGAAATTGGGAGTCGTCCGAACTATACAGGCAAGCAGGGTTACACTAATGTACCTGACCTAATCCTGTCGCCCTCTAGATGGCTAAATAACTAATAGTATGTGTTCGACAGCCTTCGTGATTGTGTATGTTCTTCGTGGAAATTTGAGGAGATTCGACATGGTCCAGTGTTTGCACTGAACAATCATTTCCTCCTGTGTAAATTGCCCGACTGACTATTTCTACATATTTCCTGTCTTTATTTGGTTGAGAGAACATTGATTGTGGTGTTTGTTGTGAGCATTTAGATGGTGAAAGCCAGGTGAAAGAGACGCTTGCTTGTTCTCTAGACATCTTAATTGACTTTGTAAAGTAGAAGAATGATTTGTAATCTGTTATATCACTGAGATAGGTATTCATAAAAAAAGTAGAACTGGAGCGACCGGTTTACTCCGTTTTCGTGTTTTCATGTAAGTATCTTCACAGACGAGAGGAGTTTCTAGTTAGTCAGTGGCTTGCAGCACACTGCAACTCGGTGCACGTCATTAAAATTTCGGATTTCTAGAGATATTATTTCCACTTTTTATATTCGGAATTATACTGTGCAAGCCATCGATAGCATACTGCTACGTGCTTGAAATGGAAAATCATCGTGTAAATGGTATGATATACTGGCGAACACGTATGTTCTTGTATTCCCAGACTCTGGTGATGGCTGTAGAAAGCAGGGCAGCAACCAAGCAAGCAAGCGGTTCGGGGCCGGAATCAATAACGCCTCTTGCAGAGGGTAACCATCCCTGCTGTTGTGAAACTTCCTGACAGATTAAAACTGTGTGCCAGGCCGAGACTCGAACTCGGGACCTTTGCATTTCGCGGGCAAGTGCTCTACCAACTGAACTACCCAAGCTCGACTCACGCCCCGTCCTCACAGCTTTACTTCTGCCAGTACCTCGTCTCCTACCTTCCAAACTTTACAGAAGCTCTCCTGCGGACCTTGGAGCACTAGCACTCCTGAAAGAAAGGATATTGCAGAGACATGGCTTAGCCACAGCCTGCGGGATGTTTCCAGAATGAGATTATCACTCTGCAGCGGAGTGTGCGCTGATATGAAACTTCCTGACAGATTGAAATTGTGTGCCAGGCCGAGACTCGAACTCGGGACCTTTGCCTTTCGCGGGCAAGTGCTCTACCAACTGAGCTACCCAAGCACGACTCACGCCCCGTCCTCACAGCTTTACTTCTGCCAGTACCTCGTCTCCTACCTTCGAAACTTTACAGAAGCGCTCCTGCGGACCTTGGAGAACTAGCACTCCTGAAAGAAAGGATATTGCAGAGACATGGCTTAGGCACAGCCTGGGGGATGTTTCGAGAATGAGATTTTCACTCTGCAAAGGTCCCGAGTTCGAGTCACGGCCTGGCACACAGTTTTAATCTGTCAGGAAGTTTCATATCAGCGCACTCCGCTGCAGAGTGAAAATCTCATTCTGGAAACATCCCCCAGGCTGTGGCTAAGCCATGTCTCTGCGATATCCTTTCTTTCAGGAGTGCTAGTTCTCCAAGGTCCGCAGGAGGCTTCTGTAAAGTTTGGAAGGTAGGAGACGAGGTACTGGCAGAAGTAAAGCTGTGAGGACGGGGCGTGAGTCGTGCTTGGGTAGCTCAGTTGGTAGAGCACTTGCCCGCGAAAGGCAAAGTTCCTGAGTTGTCGAGGAGAAACGTCTGTGTATTTTCAAACTTTAATTTGCTGTCAGAAATTTTACATCATCAAGTTGGGCATTTTACAAGCTAAAGTCATCACTGATGTGGAGCAATGAATCTAATTCTTTTTGTTTTGGCATTGTAATTATCTACATCTTTGTTTCTTTTGAATTGCATTGGATTAATCATCTTTTGGGGGTTGGGGCTGCTCTTATTCCTGTGCTTGTCAAGTAACACTGGAATTTCGCCTTATGCAAGATACAGATGTCAAATCTTTTACACTAGCTTGCATAAAGTACACAAGTAAGATATATGCCACTGATATGAGGTCCTTCATGTTGTTCATTTGCGATGTACCGAAAGATTTTAGTTTAATACAGTGTGGATATACAGGATGGTCCATTGATAGTGACCGGGCCAAAAATCTCACGAAATAAGCATCAAACGAAAAAACTACAAAGAACGAAACTCGTCTAGATTGAAGGGGGAAACCAGATGGCGCTATGGTTGGCCCGCTAGATGGCGCTGCCATAGCTCAAACGGATATCAACTGCGTATTTTTAGATAGCAACCCCCATTTTTTATTACATATTCGTGTAGTAAGTAAAGAAATATGAATGTTTTAGTTGGACCACTTTTTTCACTTTGTGATAGATGGCGCTGTAATAGTCACAAACGTATCACGTAACATTCCGCCAGTGCGGATGGTATTTGCTTCGTGATAAATTACCTGTGTTAAAATGGACCGTTTACCAATTGCGGAAAAGGTCGATATCGTGTTGATGTATGGCTATTGCGATCAAAATGGCCAGCGGGCGTGTGCTATGTATGCTGCTCGGTATCCTGGATGACATCATCCAAGTGTCCGGACCGTTCGCCGGATAGTAACGTTATTTAAGGAAACGGGAAGTGTTCAGCCACATGTGAAACGTCAACGACGACCTGCAACAAATCATGGTGCCCAAGTAGGTGTTTTAGCTGCTGTCGCGGCTAATCCGCGCATCAGTAGCTGACAAATTGCGCGAGAATCGAGAATCTCAAAAACGTCGGTGTTGAGAATGCTACATCAACATCGAATGCACCCGTACCATATTTCTTTGCAGCAGGAATTGCATGGCGACGACTGAACGTCGTGTACAGTTCTGCCACTGGGCACAAGAGAAATTACAGGAGGATGACAGATTTTTTTGTACGCGTTCTATTTAGCGACGAAGCGTTATTCACCAATAGGGGTAAAGTAAACCAGCATAATATGCACTATTGAGCAACGGAAAATCCACGATGGCTGAGTCAAGTGGAACATCAGCGACCTTGGCGGATTAATGTATGGTGTGGCATTATGGGAGGAAGGATAATTGGCCCGCATTTTATCGATGGCAATCAAAATGGCTCAATGTATGATGATTTCCTAGGTAATGCTCTACCGATGTTCACTGCATGACAGAATGGCAATGCACTTCCAACATGATGGATGTCCGGCACATAGCTCGCATGTGGTTGAAGCGGTATTGAATACCATATTTCATGACAGCTGGATTGGTCGTCCCGCACGTTCACTGGAACTGACGTCCTCGGATTTATTTCTGTGGGGAAAGTTGAAGGATATTTGCTATCGTGATACACCGACAACGCCTGACAACATGCGTGAGTGCATTGTCAATGCATGTGCGAACATTACGGTACGCGAACTACTCGCTGTTGAGAGGAATGTCGTTACACGTATTGCTAACTGCATTAAGGTTGACGGACATAATTTTGAGCATTTATTGCATTAATGTGGAATTAACAGGTAATCACGCTGTAACAGCATGCGTTCTCAGAAATGATGAGTTCACAAAGGTACATGTATCACATTGGAACAACCGAAATAAAATGTTCAAACGTACCTACGTTCTGTATTTTAATTTAAAAAAACCTGCCTGTTACCAACCGTTCGTCTAAAATTGTGAGCCATATGTTTGTGACTATTACATCGCCATGTATCACAAAGCGAAAAAAGTGGTCCAATTGCAACATTCATATTTCTTTACGTACTACTCAAATATGTAATAAAAAATTGGGGTTCCTATTTTATAAAAACGCAGTTGATATCCGTTTGACCTATAGTAGCGCCATCTGGCGGGCCAACCATAGCGCCATCTGGTTTCCCCCTTCAAGCTAGACAAGTTTCGTTTTTTGTTGTTTTTTCGTTTGACGCTTATTTCGTGAAATATTTAGCCCAGTCAGGATCAGTGGACCACCGTGTATACATTTGTTTGCATTCCTCACATGACGCTATTAGTTGTGTGTGCTGATAGCTTTGAATGCACCATATATTATACAGTTTGCCATCTGCAAACTACGACCTGATTTCTATTTTTCTGATTATCTCTTATTTTCGAGTATGAATCGGAATACATATTGCATTATTTGGCGTGTGACTTAGTGTGTTTGATGTTGTGAAATGATACCGGTTCATCAGTTAAGTTGCAGAGCCGCGTGTGTAGCTGTGCAGCGAGATACGCCTCCGCTGTCTTGTGGATCCTGCAGTCTGGTCGCATAGCTGGACCGAGACGGAGCAACTCGATCCTGCTGCACCGCGCCACGTGCGCCATTAACGTCCTGCCGAGGCGCCTCGATTAGTCACAAAGTTCCCTTCAGAACTTGGGAGGCCCTTCTCTTCTCGTCTCCTCTCCGCTCCGCAGGCGTCTGTTTCGGCTTCACTTTGATTAATGCCGCTAGTAAGAGAAGAACAGCGCCGTAGAGTGTCTCCGAGTTACTGCACAAACATTTTTCTGGCGAGACCGAGATCCTAGCTGCGAGACAAGTACAAAACGAGTGACAGTGGAGACTCCGGCCCTGGCGTAGCATATTCTCACACGCTAAAACCGCGAACTTCCTTCGGTGATAAGTTTACACATAAATAGTGTGTATTACTGATTGTACATACCTTACTGAAACAGGACGAGAGGCATATGCGCTGCTCATGGTGTGCGTAATTGGCGTTTCCAAAATTATCGCCTTACCAGCAGATTTTATTGCGAGCCTTGTTGTGTTTAACTGTTCAACGTCCCCCAATTTCGAATTTTTTGTACAACAACAGTAAACAAATGTATAATTATAGTGAAACTATAATTTCGTGCGGCTTTCACGGACTGCCTGCTGCCGATCTATTGTGTTTAACTGTTCAACGTCCCCCAATTTCGAATTTTTTTTGTACAACAACAGTAAACAAATGTAAAATTATAGTGAAACTATAATTTCGTGCGGCTTTAACGGACTATCTGCTGCCGATCTATTTGACTGGTACAGAGGCAATAAATTATGAACACAAAGCTTCCTCAGCTATCGGTGCATCTGAAACTGAAAACCGGATCAAATTCTGCTGAGTGATTCGTGATCTTTTTTTGTATGTGGGGGGGGGGGGGGTCGGGGCGTGGAGGGGGAGGACAGTCAGTCTTCCTACTCGTTCGATGCGGCCCGCGTCGAACTTCTTTCCTGTACCAACCTCTTCATCTCAGAGTAACACTTGCAACCTATGTCCTCAATTATTTGCTGGATGTATTCCAATCTCTGTCTTCCTCTACAGTTTCTGCCCTCTACAACTCCCTCTAGTACCAAGGAAGTTATTCCCTCAAATCTTGACGAAAGTCCTTCTTCCTGTTCTCATTTCTGATACTTCTCATTACTTTCGTCTTTCTTCGAGTTACACTGCATATGCTGTAATTATTAGACTGTCCATATCTTTCAATAGATCCCGATGATTTTTCTTCACATTCATTGAGGATAGCAATATCGTGAGCGAATCTTATCATTCACATCTTTCCAATCTTCGAATTTTAATCTCACTCTTGAACATTTCATTTATTTCTCTCTTTGTTGCCGAGATTTATAGATAGAACAGTATGGGCAATAGGTTACATTTGAGATTATCGCATACAAACAGAAAAATGCCTTTACATTAGTAATATATACACATTCGGGTCGAACTTAGCGCCTCCCCACAATTGAGGTAGCACTTTCTTTATTGCAGACATGGGCAATCTCCGGTGACTCGTAAGCCTGATTCACATCCTTAATTAAGATCGTGGGTCAATCATCACGTGACGTGACAGCAACTCTCCTAGTACATAAGCCAAAATTAGGGGATTCGTGGCGTTAATTATTTTCTGAAAATGGACCGATATGAATGACATCCCTTTCTTCACACGCTATGCCAGGAAATTGTGCCTCAAAACATGTGTTTCTGGGAAATCATGATTTTATATTCGCCCCATCTTCAGATGTTTACCTTTACTTACGCCTCATGAAAAGTGTTTGTTTACGACGTTATGCAAATGCAGTTGTAAACACTTCCGTTGTAAAATTCTGCTACGCCGTTAGTTGAGAAACAATGTTCACGACAAGTAAATGCATATAAACGTCTGAAAATGGGAAGTCACGTAACTTGGTATGTCAGCGTGGAAAAATTAACGCCTGTACACTGAGGTGGGATTGTGATAAGCACATTGACAGATGATGATGATGTTCGGTTTGTTGAGCGCTCAACTGCATGGTCATCAGCGCCCGTACAAAGTCCCAATTGTTTCACAGTCCAATTTTTACCCAGTCCAATCTAACCACTGTCATGAATTATGATGATGATGAAATGATGGGGACAAAACGAACACCCAGTCTCTGGGCAGTGAAAGTCCCCACCCGGGCTGGAATCGAACCTGGGACCCCATGATCCAAAGGCAGCAATGCTAGCCACTATATCACGAGCTGCGGACACATTTACAGATGGCGGCAGTATCACGTACACAAGGTATACAAGTCGGTGCATTGGTGCAGCTATCATTTGTACTCAGGTGATTCTTGTGAGGGTTACCGACGTGACTGTGGCCGCGCGACGGGAATTAACTGACTCTGAACGCGGAATGGTAGTTGGAGCGAGATGCAAGGACATTCATTCAATTTCGGAAATCGTTAGGCAACTAAATTTTTCGAGATTCACACTGTCAAAGGTGTGCAGAGAATACCAGATTTCAGGTAATATCTCTCACCATCGACAACGCAGTGGCCGATGGCATTCACGCACAGAACGTCGATTTGCTGCACTACTCCGAGCAAAAGGAAGTCCGAAACGATATTAGGAGGTATCCCATCAATTTTGTCAACGCACTGAAAATTACTTTCAGTTTTGAGAGTTGCAGTGTGTTAATACGTCCACTCTGTCTTGTTTACGAATTTCTTCCTTCAGCTGATCTCGATCAGTGGTGGGCCGGGAAAGGCGCGCAGGCCCCTAACTGCCGACCCGCGCTTTTCTAGTATCTACACCAGATACAGCTTCCTCTGACGCTGATTGGCTCGTAGCTCTCATTATTGCCACGCAATGTCATACGAAACCGCTATTAAATAAGAAACAGACAACAATATATACATCACATATTCACCATTATTATAATCATAAATTCTTCGTGAAACAGCCTATCTATTAGCGAAAACCGTACCCAATCAGTACGCTAGTTTCTGAGATTAGCCTACACATATGGACAAAAACAAGTGGCTGGGGCCTTCAGTTTATGGTACACTGTCCAGTCACGTTAAAGTGACCACCTGTCGAAAATATTAATAACCACTTCTTACAGCGCGAGACGTGCAGGACGGTAGCGAACAAAGATCTGGGTGATATCTACGGGGATGTGGGCGCTTGCGACTGCAGTGTCATGTCCAGATGCACTCGGTATCTCGGTTGAGGATCCGTGGCACGAACAGCCTGATCAAAGGTGTCCCACAGATTCTCGACTGGGTTTAAATGCGGAGAGTTTGATGGTCCCCAGGAGTACGGTGAATGCATCCTGGAATTCTTCAAACGACACACGCACTATGCGAGCTGCGTCAGACGTTGCATTCTACTGCTGATAGATGCCATCTTGCTGAGGAAAAATAAACTGCGTGTAAGGGTGAAATATGGTTCAAATGGCTCTGAGCACTATGGGACTCAACTGCTGTGGTCATTAGTCCTCTAGAACCTAGAACTACTTAAACCTAACTAACCTAAGGACATCACACACACCCATGCCCGAGGCAGGATTCGAACCTGCGACCGTAGCAGCAGCGCGGCTCCGGACTGGAGCGCCTAGAACCGCACGGCCACCGGAGCCGACGAGGGTGAAATAGGCCCGACGAGTAGACGCATACTTGTCTTGACTCATTGGGCCTTCCAGAATGACGAGCCCACACAGAGAATGCCACGAAGACATTCACCAAACCTTAGAACTCCCACCCTGTTGGGTGTTTGTTTTCAGACTTTTCACGCCGTACACACCAACGGCCATCTGTCCAATGGGGCATAAGAATAGATTCATCTGAAAAGGCCATCTGTCGCCATTCAGTGGAGGCCCAGACGCGGTACTGGCGTGCAAATTCCATTCTTAATCGCCAATGAATAACAGTCAGTATGAGGGTGTGAATCATGTGCCTACTGCGAAGGTCCATAAATAACAACGTAAGCTGAAAGGTCGTTGAAGAGACACTGTTGGTAGCCTCTTGGTTCATATGGCTGGTTGGTTGCTCAACAGTTGCACGTCTATTCGACTGTACACATTTCTGCAGCCGCCTTCCAGCCTGTCATGTATGGTCCCTGGTACCCTACAGTTAACAAACTTAGGCATTTCTGAACTGCTTCCACTCTTGGCTCAAAAGCTAACGATTATGCCCTTTTGGATGTCAGATGAATAACTCCTTTTCTGCGTTATAACAATAACTGCACTGTTTCCGCCTCCGCCCAGCACGCTTTATATACCCTCCATTGCTAGTGCCGTTCCTGCCATTTGTGAGTGGTTATTGCACTTTGACATCGAACATAAAAGTTGGTCACATTAATGTAATTAGGCCATGAATGTACTTTGACGTGCATGCAGGGAACACAATCCAAACTTAAGTAAGAATCAATCGTGAAAAGTCCACCATTGGTCATGTCTTAAATGAGCAGAGAAAAGTATGTAACGTCACTATAAAATGCGTTTTAGTGGTTGAAAATACGATACCAGTATTAGTAAACCATTTATCCAATATTCCTGTAGCTTTCATGGCCCCGAATCAGGGAGACTCAAGCTGTGATCCTTTTTTTGGAGCACACATACTGTTTTCGTACTAATTTTTAGTCAGCTATGTTCGTTATTTAATTTACGGGTATTTCCATCCGACTTCGAAGTCTTTTATCGCTTCATTAAGAATCACTTAGGCGCAAATGTCAGACTGACATACACTACCTGGTACATCCCGTTGCTGAAACACAGCATTCTCTAATGGAGTACATACAAGACGGACAATGAAATGTGTGGTGTCATCGATATGGTGTTTTAAATGAACTTTAGAGGGCGCTGTGATACAGCAACAGCTACAGGGTATGTACGTGCAGGTGTGTTTCAAATTGAGAACTGCCCTTAAGATAAACCCACAAAGGTTTCAGAATGAAAAAGGAGAAAAGTGAATAACAAAGACAGCTGAATGGAAAATTAGTATGAAAATAGCCTGTAAGCTACAGGAGCGTCTGATACCATGTACACACAAATGGACAATTATACAGATATTGACCAAGAAACATCAATCTGTTAGGCGCTTTAAAATGTTTACACCCTAAAAACCCCTTCAACTCAGTAACAGTTGAAAGACTGATGAAACTATGTTCATAAGAATGTACACAGAATGGAACATAGCGCCAACTACTACTACAGACTATGTCACAATGCATAGCAGTGTGTTGCACTCCTGTCGTTTTCCTCTTCTTAGCGCTGGATAGCAGCAGATTAATGCTAAGTCCGTGGACTACAAGTAGCGTCTTTGATTAACTATCGAATCTTCTTCCCGTCACCTCTCACATTCTGAATAAAAATCATCATAGCGGCGGCCGTAGTTTTCCGGCGTAAGAAGTCATCCTCAGTCAGGCAACGGCCTTGGTCAAATATGGTGGAGGAGTGGACAGATATTTAGGGCACTCTCTTGCACTTGTGGAGGGAAGCGACCCCTAAAGACGGAAGAATCAGCGAATGTCAACGGCATGAGTATGCAGAAGGAATGGAAATCACGGCATTAAAGACACATAACGTGTATCCACAGGACATGTGGCCTTAACTGAAAAAGTGTCATGGTGATCACTCCCTTGGCAAAGGATTCCGGAATTGTTCCCAATCGTATCTACGGGAGGGGGCTCCCAAGGGGCAGATGACCTTGACAAAGAGACTGAATAATCAACGAAAGGATATTGTTTCTCAACAGAAGCAGAAAATGTTATAACGTGATTAGGATTTGTAATGAGTAGGAAGGTAGGGCAGAAATTGTGTTACTGTGAACCGTTCACTGATAGAATTGTTCTTATCCGAATCGACAGCAAACAAACTCCCACAACTATTGTTCTGATATAGATACCGACATCGGAAAGTGAAGGCGAAGAGACAGAGAAAGTAAGAGGATACTGCAAGATTAATGTAGTACTTAAAGGGGACTGGAATGCATTCGTCGCGGAAGGAGTAGAAGAAAAGGTTACAGGAGAATATGGGCTTTCTACAAAGAATGAAAAACACTAACGGAGTTTTGTAATAAATTTCACGTAGTTACAGTGAATACTGAGTTTAAAAATCATAAGAGGAGGAGGTGTACTTTGAAAATGCCGGGTGATACAAGAAGATTTCAGTTAGATTACATCACTGTCAGACAGAGACTCCTAAATCAGATACGGACAGTAAGGGACACCCAGGAGCAGATACAGACTGAGATCACTATGTAGTCGTGATGAAGAGTAGGCTGAAGTTTAAGAGATTACCCAAGAAAAATCAATAGGCAAAGTAGTGGGATATGGAAGTACTAAGGAATGACGAGATACGCTTGAAGTACTCTAAGGCTTTAGATACAGAAATAAGGAATTGCTCAGTAGGAGACAGAGGAAACAGAAGACATACTGTAGCTGATATGTGAAAAAAGGAAGTGCAAAAATGTTAAGGAAAATTCAGGAATACAGAAATATAAAGCGCGAATAAATGAAAAAATACACTCCTGGAAATTGAAATAAGAACACCGTGAATTCATTGTCCCAGGAAGGAGAAACTTTATTCACACATTCCTGGGGTCAGATACATCACATGATCACACTGACAGAACCACAGGCACATAGACACAGGCAACAGAGCATGCACAATGTCGGCACTAGTACAGTGTATATCCACCTTTCGCAGCAATGCAGGCTCCTATTCTCCCATGGACACGATCGTAGAGATGCTGGATGTAGTCCTGTGGAACGGCTTGCCATGCCATTTCCACCTGGCGCCTCAGTTGGACCAGCGTTCGTGCTGGACGTGCAGACCGCGTGAGACGACGCTTCATCCAGTCCCAAACATGCTCAATGGGGGACAGATCCGGAGATCTTGCTGGCCAGGGTAGTTGACTTACACCTTCTAGAGCACGTTGGGTGGCACGGGATACATGCGGACGTGCATTGTCCTGTTGGAACAGCAAGTTCCCTTGCCGGTCTAGGAATGGTAGAACGATGGGTTCGATGACGGTTTGGATGTACCGTGCACTATTCAGTGTCCCCTCGAAGATTACCAGTGGTGTACGGCCAGTGTAGGAGATCGCTCCCCACACCATGATGCCGGGTGTTGGCCCTGTGTTCCTCGGTCGTATGCAGTCCTGATTGTGGCGCTCACCTGCACGGCGCCAAACACGCATACGACCATCATTGGCACCAAGGCAGAAGCGACTTTCATCGCTGAAGACGACACGTCTCCATTCGTCCCTCCATTCACGCCTGTCGCGACACCACTGGAGGCGGGCTGCACGATGTTGGGGCGTGAGCGGAAGACGGCCTAACGGTGTGCGGGACCGTAGCCCAGCTTCATGGAGACGGTTGCGAATGGTCCTCGCCGATACCCCAGGAGCAACAGTGTCCCTAATTTGCTGGGAAGTGGCGGTGCGGTCCCCTACGGCACTGCGTAGGATCCTACGGTCTTGGCGTGCATCCGTGCGTCGCTGCGGTCCGGTCCCAGGTCGACGGGCACGTGCACCTTCCGCCGACCACTGGCGACAACATCGATGTACTGTGGAGACCTCACGCCCCACGTGTTGAGCAATTCGGCGGTACGTCCACCCGGCCTCCCGCATGCCCACTATACGCCCTCGCTCAAAGTCCGTCAACTGCACATACGGTTCACGTCCACGCTGTCGCGGCATGCTACCAGTGTTAAAGACTGCGATGGAGCTCCGTATGGCACGGCAAACTGGCTGACACTGACGGCGGCAGTGCACAAATGCTGCGCAGCTAGCGCCATTCGACGGCCAACACCGCGGTTCCTGGTGTGTCCGCTGTGCCGTGCGTGTGATCATTGCTTGTACAGCCCTCTCGCAGTGTCCGGAGCAAGTATGGTGGGTCTGACACACCGGTGTCAATGTGTTCTTTTTTCCATTTCCAGGAGTGTAGGAACTGCCGGGAAGCTAAGACAAAATGCCTGCATGAGAAATGTGAAGAAATCGAAAAAGAACTGATTGTCGGAAGAACGTAATCAACATAGAGGACAGTCAAAACCACCTTCGGTGAAATTAACAGCAAGGATGTTAAGATTTAGAAGGCAGCGGGAATTTCATGTTAAATGCAGAAGAGAGAACGGATAAGTGGAAAGACAGCTTTGAAGGTCTTTATAAGGAGCAAGATTTTTCTGATGTGATAGAAGAAGAAACAGGAGTCTATTTAGAAAATATAGGGAATCCAGTATTAGAATCAGAAGAGAGCTCTGGAGGACTTAAGATCCAATAAGGCAGAATTTCTAAAATCATTGGGGAAAGTGACAACAAAACGATTATTCACGTTGGTGTGTAGAATGTATGAGCCTGGCGACATAGCATCTGACTTTCGGAAAATGTCATCCACAGTCTCGAAGACTGCAAGAGCTGATAAGTGCGAGAATTATCGCACAACCTGCTTAACAGCTCATTCGTTCAAGTTTTTGACAAGAATAATATACATAAGAATGGAGAAAAATTGTGTATGTGTTAGATGAACCTGGTAAAAGCGTTCGACAATGTAAAATGGTGCAAGATGTTCGAAATTCTGAGAAAAATAGGGGTAAGCTGTAAGGAGAAGTTGGTAATATACAATATGTATAAGAGCCAAGAGGGAATAATAAGAGTGGACTATCAAGAGCGAGTGCTCGGATTAACATTGGTGTAAGACAGGGATGTAGTCTTTCGCACCTACTGTTCAATCTGTAGACTGAAGAAGCAATGACAGAAATAAACGGAAGGTTCATGAGAGGAATTAAAATTCACGATGAAACGATATCAGTGACACGATTTGCTGATGACACTGCAGTCCTGAGTGAAAGTGAGGAAGAATTACATGACCTGCTGAATGGAAGAAAATAATCTAGTGAGTACAGAACGTGGAGTGAGAGTAAATCGAGAAACGTCGAACGTAATGAGAAGTAGCAGAATTGAAAACAGCAAGAAACTTAACATCAGTGTTGATGGTCTCGATATATATGAAGTCAAGGAATTCTAGGACATAGGCAGCAAAATAACCAATTACAGACAGACAAGGAGGATACCAAAAGCAGAGAAGCACTGGAAAAAACTTTTTTGATAGTACCAAATGTAGGCCCCAATTTGAGGAAGAAATTTCTAAGAATGTACATTTGGAGCACAGCGTTGTATGGTAGTGAAACACTGACTGTTGGAAAATCAGAACAATAGAGAATCGAAGCATTTGAGATGTGGTGCTACAGAAGTATGTTGAAAATTAGGTGGACTGATAGGGTAAGGAATGGGGAGGTTCTGCTCACAATCTGGGAGGAAAGGGATGTGTGGAAAACACTGACAAGGAGAAGGGACACGATGATATGACATGTGTTAAGACTTCAGGAGTGAATTCCATGGTTTTAGAGGCAGCTGTATGGCGCAAAATGGTGTAGAAGACAGCGATTGGAAAACATCCAGCAAATTATTTGAGGACTTTGGCTGCAGTCGCTGCTCTGAGATGAAGAGGTTGGCACAGGAGAGGAATTTGTGGTGGGCAGCATCAAACCAGTCAGAATACTAACTAATAACTCAAAAAAGTCCCACGTGTGGCTTAGGGATGATACGGTGCGCCCGCCGCTAGTGTCCAGAGAGCAAAATCTGAAAGCATTTGAAAACTTTCCTAACCACCCGGCCACTTCCTCTTGTCTCTTATTTATGAAGTCAAATTCCTTTGGATTTCTCAATCATCGGATTAATTATAATAAGAAAATTCGTTAAGGAAATTAGTGTTTCCTAAACTACGTGTTGTGTTCTGATGAGGACAGGAAATTTAATGAGTCATACAACTATTTTTATCGGTGAGATATTTGGTTTCTGGGAGGCTTTTATAGGAAACCTTGTATGTGACCCCAGTGGGGCCCACTCAACTGCAAGCCTGCCCGGCTGACAATCCAGTCTGGATCATCGAATCGGCGACTTCTAGAGTCGGTATCTACTCTAACGTAGGCTTCCGCATTGAGGCAACCATTGCTAAGCCACTTTGTTAGGAGTTCAGTTACACAACCGGTGGTTGAGGATCCGTGTAATGTCCTCCCAGCCACTGGTCTTGTCAGGCAGACTTTGGTACTGGGATTCTCATGTCTTCTACGCTTCTGTCACTCGCCATGGCTGGGGAGGCATCCCTAGTTGCTTAGCAGGGCAGACCGCCGTGCCAACACCTGTGCACGCTGCATCACCCCCGTCCTGGAATAGTTCAAATACAGTGTCGCCGAGCTGAGCTGGGGGTAGTGACTACTTGCTATATCTCATCTACCTGTGTACCGTTGACCGTGGGTTCAATGCCCACCACCCATCCTCCATCTGATGTGGACACGAGTCATCTATAAATAACTGTCTGGAAATAAATAATGTATTCCACTGCTTTCGAACTGTCTGTGACTTGTGCTGCCCACCTCCCTCTCTCAGAGAATCCCGGTAGGCATACATTTGGTGTCAAGCGTACTGGTGGAGGCTACAATGAATGCCAGACGTCGACAACTATTAAGGGCTAAAATAGCAGCAAAAGTCCAGCAGCGAAGAGACATAAGTAAGTGCCAACTTTAAGGTTGCTTGGTATGGGGTTGTATGGTCATTTATTTCGTTTCCTCTTATATAGTAAGTAATATGTTATGTTTATTTGTGATCTTGGAGTGTATAACGGTACTTTGCGGGCAGGCGTGTCAATTAGCATCATATTAAGGGGCTCCGGAACGCCCTATACTTGCAATGTTAAAATAACGCTTATAAATTACATCTTTCCTCACAAAGTATTTGAGATAGGAAGTTGAACTTCTTACAGATTATTTATTGGAATATGGGCTACAACTTAACACAGGGATTTTACAAAATTTTAGTTCAGTTATTAAAGATGATTTTTTTTCAATTGTAATGAAAATTCACAACATTTTTTTGCAATTTTTTATTTATATATTCAAAAATATACAGTTTTTTGGAAAAAGGCTGTGTTAAATTATGCAGAAGGTAGTGTGTAACATTTACTGAAAGTTTGAAACAAATATGTTTGGAAGATCCTTAGAAAACATGTAATCAGTATGAGAAAATAAAAGTTTTGGGAATCGAGCGACAAAGATTGGATTAACTTTTTAGTGCATTCCACGTCCATAGGATGGATTATCTTCATCCTCTGCAAACTCCTCCTCCAGCTTCCTCTTGTTCCTCCTCCTGTTTACTCTTGCTTGTATTTCTAGACTCTTTACAGCCCTGTCTGCAGCCCGAAGGCGTTCCTTGTCTAAAGCAAGCATCGCTCGTACCGTGTTAGAACCTATCTTCATTCCCATATTTCTAAATACCTTTGGCTCTCCAACATTTATCCTTTTCTTAAAAGCCTTCAGAGGATTTCTAATAACTTTACTTTTACTCATTATTATACTTCAACAAAACAGAGACTCAAGAAACAGAATTAATTACGAATATTTTCGAGATAACGACAGAGTAAATAAACATGAAACAATCGACAATCACACCAGCGATATATATTGAACCATCACAGGTTAGCCACAACACATACTTTATCTCACATCACTAAAATGTACCTGATGAACACGGACGTTAATAATCACACCATTTGACAGCAGTTTAACAGCGCCACAGTGGGTCACGCCCATGTAGAACACATTTTAAAAAAAAATTAAAAATAGTTGTAGTCTTCGAATTGAATAAATTATATGTCTATTAAAAGGTAATAGTCTGCAGATTCAGAAAACGCAAAAAAGTAAAAATTGAACTTTTCATGATTTTGAGCCTTTCCGGAGCCCCTTAATTAAAATCGGGGATAAATAGACTTTATTTTGGAAGAATTAAAAAGGGGAAAGTAATACGAAACTTTAATAACTGCACAGTATTATTAAGAAGCAATATTATGAAAAGTAATAAACAGCAAAGTAGCAAAGACCAAGCGGGACAGAAAGATATAGGGGCGCGTTTGTTTTTTAATACATATAAAAGAACATATAACACATCATTGAGCTCTCTACCTTCAGTTATCGCGATCGGGCTAGTCGATGAAAAAGTGGTACGCGACTGCGAAATTCGTTAAGGAGATTATTTAAAGACTCTTCAAGCACGTTTAAAATACATTAAGTGTGACGAAGTGATCAGAGACGTTTATTGTCGCGTGAAGTGAAAATGATTCCGGCAACATAATTCGAACTTTGTGTTAGCTGGGAAAAATACTCATGGGAAACTGTTATGGTTGTGGAACCCACGAAAGTTTTACACAACGGAAAGCTATAGTTTACGAAATTCTGCATTTTATAAAATTGTGAAACGCGTGTGCTCGGAACATTAAGAGAATCTTATCCTTGGACGGTTGCGGGAGTAACTGATACACACAACGCGCCAGCATAAAAATAGTTCGCTTATTAACTACCAGATATTAGTTAACGGGGACCTAAAATACTAAAAACAGTGCATAAACCGTTGAATTGAACCCTGCGTGTGAAAGACAATCACATCGAACATTTCGAGAGCGAAGAATAGACATTGAAGTGCCGAATTGAGAGCCTGGGTCGCGTCGATATTGGGACTGTGGCGACGGCATTTATCCACTGCGCCAAAAACAGCGGGTGAAAGCTGCAGCTGGTAGATATTTATCTTTGACGTAGTCGGCTTGGTTACGAGTTGTTTATTCTTGTTAGTTTTTGATCTGTGCTTGGAAAATAAAATGTTTTCTCATCTCATGAAAAAGCTGTTACTTCATAAAATATAAAGGTTCCCATAGTGGTGACCCCGACGTGATCTGCAAGATTTTCACATATACATGTGGACATTGTGGGCCCGCTATCATGCTCTTCAGAACAACGCTATTTGCTCACAATCATTGATCGTTTTACCAGGTGGCCAGAAGTAGTTGTAATACAAGACACTTCTGCGGAGTCGGTTGCAAAAGCATTGTTGCATTCATGGTTCTCCAGGTTTGGCGTTCCGCAAAACACAACAGATCGCGGAAGGCAGTTTGAAAGCCAACTTTTCAATGAACTTTTACTACTGTGCGGGTGCAACCATCTACGCACCACAAGCTATCATCCATCTAGTAATGGAATGGTGGAACGGCTACACCGCACGCTCAAAGCTGCATTAATGTGTAGTTCCACTTCACGGCCTGAAGCACTACCGCTGATCCTACTCGGATTGAGAACGGCCGTGAAGGAGGACTTACAATGCTCTTCCGCAGAATTGGTTTATGGCGAGCAATTGAGGGTTCCTGGAGAGTTTATCGTTCCAGCATCTACACAGCCGTTCGCCCCTGAGCTATGCACGCAATTCGCGAGACAACTCAGCGTTAGAATGAGAAACATCAAACCCACTAACCCCGTCAGACATGGAGACCGGAGAGTGTTTGTACATAAAGACCTGCAAGCAACGTCCCACGTGTGGCTTAGGGATGATACGGTGCGCCCGCCGCTTGTTTCACCTTACTCTGGACCATACAGGGTAATCACAAGAGGAAGCCACAGCTTCAAAATCGATAAGGATGGTAAAGAAGAGACAGTCTCAATTGAGCGGATTCAACCTGCTTACACCGAAGAGGGTACACTCCTTTCTCGGTCTGCAAAATCACCCTCAAATGTGGAGGCCAAGGAAACAGCAGAGAGTCTCGCCGACCCCTCGGTTTCAGAAGAGGACAACGAAGCAGCAAGTGCAGAACAGGAGCAGCCATTGTCTGCACCAGATGTTTTCACGAGAGCTGGTAGAAAAATCAAATTCAAGTTTCCCCACATACCTGGTGCACCCGGTTTCAAAAGGATGGGGGCTGATGTGGCGACGTCATTTGTCCACTGCGCCAAAAACAGCGGGTGAAAGCCGCAGCTGGTAGATATTTATCTTTGCCGTAGTCGGCTTGGTTACGAGTTGTTTATTCTTGTTAGTTTTTGATCTGTGTTTGGAAAATAAAATGTTTTCTCATCTCATGAAAAAACTGCTACTTCATAAAATATAAAGGCTCCCATAGGACATTATATGACACGCTTTTTTCAGAACGCGATATCGAGCATTCTAATACTGAAAAGAAGGATAGGGTTATCACCTCCAATCCCGATTCATATTCATATTTAGTTAGTGAAAAGAAAAGGGTTAATAAACAAACTACATTTCAATTTTATCCACGATTTTGGCTTCATTACGTAGTCTTGATTACATGATAAACAATATCTGTGGAAGTTGTGTACAACGTATCGTCATAATATTTAGCCAACCAATATTGTGGGACACCAATATTGTAAATGCATGAAATTGTTCTTACAGCGGATGTATAATGTGTGAGTGCGACGAAATATATTGAGAACCTGAACATCCATTACGTACTTGCATGTTTATCTGTGAAAACGGTCCTTGTCGGTACATTAGCATAGAGTTCGAATGGAATCGCTGGAACATTGCAAACCATTCAGATTAATCGAACATCTACATACCATAATGCTGGTATCACCAGGATGTGTTCTTTCTCCTCACTCCCGTGGCAGTAATTGAATTAAGAGTCAGCCGGGAATAACATTTAAAACAATTGACGACCATTGAACTAGCGTCGCGAATTTTCAAACGTCCTCTGCCATGTATGAAGGCGAGTGACACCACGAGTGCTAACGTCGATCGAGGGGTGTCGTCGTGATCGTATTGAATGACATTGAGCGGTCACAAGTGGCAGATTTTGAGCAAAATGGAAATGGGTGACAAGAATCTGCTGAAGAAGCAGTTTAATGCTTGATTGATCAGACAAGATGTGAGAAGATAACATGGAGTTACATAGATGAAAAGTGACAAGCCGTTTGGCTGGTTTCTTTTCATTTATTTATCATTAGTAATACGACTGCGTGCGGAAGACAAGCAGGTACAACTGCTCTCGGATTGTCTTTGGGGGTAGCCGCCTTGGCTACCGTCGTGCTAATACTAGCCAACTGCGTGACTTCCTGCATATCTCTCTTTCAGCAGGTCTCGAGCACAAGACTTTCCTAGAACCAGACCATGGGTTTCTTTGGTTCTCTATTCAGGCAAGCAACTACTATAATCGTTGCAATTCCTGCAGCATCGAGTAACTTTATCAAACAAAGTTCCAATTTCATATTTGTCATAGACAATTATGTGATTGTAACTTAAGTAATTTCGGTATTGTTTCGGACGCTTTTCGATTCTAATACTTTTTTGTAATAAACTCGCAGAATTGATTTAAATATTTATCTGTTATCATACTTAATAATATTCCATGATAAAATGCAAATTACAGACCTTAAGGATCAATATTTCATAATATTGAGCAATCCATTGTGAACATTAATTCCAGCGCTGAATGTAAATAGTGCGCCTGTATCATGATTAATTCCGATTCAGTTAAATTCTGTTAGACAGACATTGTGTTTTGCATAAATTGGCGGATCTATCAGGATTACATTAAAATAGTAGATTGAGGGATGCAGTTAAAAACTTAATCTTCTTTTGTTTTAATGATATAGTAATTGGAAACATTTAAAGCCGCATTAGTTTATAGAACGGTTGCTGATGCGAATAATTAAGACATTCCCTTTGTTTTCAGCTATCTGACTATGTTTACATGAATTATGTTGTACATTTTCTGGCTATAAGCGTTTTGATATCAGCGTCCAAAATTGTGGGAGGGTTATGCGTTATGTAGATGTAATTTTTTGAGTTTTGGTGTATGTTGAAATATTATCTGTAATGAGATTCATCTTTTGAGTTACTCATTGAATTCAGTTCTACTTTGAATGAGGAGAAGACGCGAGACACAACGACAACAAGATCAATCCACCCGATAGTGTATGGCGAATGGTTCCTCTGGTACCACTAATTGATCGACCCTTTCCCGTTCCACTCGCGAGTGGCACGTGGGAAATATGATTGTAAGCCTCTGTGTTAGCTCTGGTTTCTCGAATTTTGTCATCATGGGTATTTCGTGGGATGTATGTCGGATGAAGTAATATGTTGTCCTACTCTTCCCACAAAGTATTGTCTCGAAATTTCGGTAGTAAACCTCTCTGTGATGCTTGTAGCGTATGCCGTTGGAATTTGTTGCGCGTGTCTGTAATGCTCTTGTGCCAACAAGGCAATCCAGTGGAGAAAGGCTTTGCTCTTCGTTGTATTTCCACTTTCTCTTCTATTAGTCCTATCTGGTAAGTATCCCAGATTGATGAACAGTACTCAACCATCAGTGGAACAATTGCCTTGTAAACCACATCTTTCAAGGATGTATTTCCTTAAGCTTACTTGTATGAGTTTCAGTCTGGCGTCTACATTTCCTATTACTTTTTATGTGGTCATTGTACTCAAGGCCACCTTAGATAGCTACTTAAGATATTTAATCGTAATACTTTTTTCAGTAATTTCTCATGAATAGTGTAGTTGTACAGTAATGGATTTCATTTCCAGTATCTGCACAATATGTTACATTTATTTATACTTACAGTCAACTGCCAGAGATTACACCATTCATCAATGTTCTTTAGGTGATTTTGGAACTTGATACTGTCTTCTGGCATTGGTACTTTCTTATAGACCACCATCGAACAACAAGCAATCGGGCGTCCCCTGGAAACGACCTAGTCGGCCAATCCTGCAAACACCGGAGCACCAAAACCTCCGGACACGGAAGAAGAAGAAGAATAGACCACCATCTGATGTGTGAACAATCTTCAAGAGCTTTCGACGCTGTCTATAAGATCATTTATACACATTGTAGACAGTAATATTTGTATCATATTTCCTTGTGGTAGTCCAAAATTACCATCACATCTGTATATTATTTTCAGTTAAGAATGACATGTTGAGTTCTGTCTGCCATGAAACACTGACTCTAGCCACACTCTAGTCACAAATCTGGTCCGATACTCGGTAGGCTTGTAGTCGGCACTGTGAGGCAGTGTCAAGTGCCTTCCTGACGTCAAGAAACATGCCATCAAGCTGGGCGCCGTTGCCTACAGCACTATGCACTTTATGGTGGAATATGGCGAGCTCAATTTCGCAAGATTTCTTTTTCCAAAATCTGTGTTAATTCTTACACAGGAATTTTTCGTTCGCCAATGGCTGGGGCAACTTCGTAATATTAGTTTGTAAGATACGGAAGAATTACAGGAAATGCTAAACAACAGCACTGATGGTCGCGCGGTATCCCAGGCATTGTCTAGGAATTTCCTGACACAAGTCAGACATGTAGACAACATTATCTCTATTAACAGTCCCTAATTCAGGCCCAAACATTGGAAAGTCGCACTGAGGAGACATAGCATACAACCCAATTTCAGATCCTACAGCAAGATCTCCGAAACTTGTACAGAATATACAGTAGCAAACAACATACTATGTGAGAAAGTTTCAAGACGTAATGAATGAGATTCCCCACAATAAGACGTTGCTGTTCCCATTCAATATCTTAAACAATCTTCAACCACTAGGTAAAATGGGAGAAGTAGTAGATTTTCAATTATAGATCCGACGACAGTATGAGGAATTAGTCGATCAGACGTTGCAGAGAACTGCTGGCTGTAAGAGAAAGAAATGTGTCAATAAGAAAGCTAATTTGCAAGAATACCATGTAGGTCAGAAAGCTGCAGCAAAACCTTTCAGACTGTCGGGCAACAAAACAGGTTGTGTCAGAAACTCTTTTCTGTGTATAATGAGATTTGTTGTTGCAAACGTCTTCCAGTTGGAGACGATGAAAGAAGAGAAATTTGTTCGTGTGTACCTCATTACCCACATCAAAACCTTCTAGGAGAAAATGTAAAGCACAGACGCAGGACAAGCAGACAATGCAAATGAATTTTTTACATAGATAAAGCTGCAGTTGTATAATAAGCTAGGCTGAACAGTTAAAGTTTGTGACATCGATCAGTGGTGTATGATTGTAATAGTTTCTTTGCACATAAAAATATGTATATTGTCTAGGACTACAATTAAAACAGAATAAGAATAAGGATACTGATGTTATTAAAATAAGGAGTAGTTTACATCTATATCTACATCTACATTTATACACCGCAAGCCACCCAACGGTGTGTGGCGGAGGGCAATTTACGTGCCACTGTCATTACCTCCCTTTCCTGTTCCAGTCGCGTATGGTTCGCGGGAAGAACGATTGCCGGAAAGCCTCCGTGCGCGCTCTAATCTCTCTAATTTTACGTTAGTGATCTCATCTGGAGGTATAAATAGGGGGAAACAATATATTCGATACCTCATCCAGAAACGCACCCTTTCGAAACCTGGACAGCAAACTACACCGCGATGCAGAGCGCCTGTCTTGCAGAGTCTGCCACTTGAGTTTGCTAAACATCTCCGTAACGCTATCACGCTTACCAAATAACCCTGTGACGAAACGCACCGCTCTTGTTTGGATCTTCTCTATCTCCTCTGTCAACCCGACCTCATACGGATCCCACACTGATGAGCAATACTCAAGTATAGGTCGAACGAGTGTTTTGCAAGCCATCTCCTTTTTTGATGGACTACATTTTCTAAGGAATCTCCTAATGAATATCAACCTGGCACCCGCATTACCAACAATTAATTTTACATGATCATTCCACTTCAAATCGTTCCGTACGCATACTCCCAGATATTTTACAGAAGTAACTGCTACCAGTGTTTGTTCCGCTATCATATAATCATACAATAAATGATCCTTCTTTCTATGTATTCGCAATACATTACATTTGTCTACGTTAAGGGTCAGTTTCCACTCCCTGCACCAAGTGTCTATCCGCTGCAGATATTCCTGCATTTCGCTGCAATTTTCTAATGCTGCAACTTCTCTATATACTACAGCATCATCCGCGAAAAGCCGCATGGAACTTCCTACACTATCTACTAGGTCATTTATATATATTTTGAAAAGCAATGGTCCCATAACACTCCCCTGTGGCACGCCAGAGGTTACTTTAACATCTGTAGACGTCTCTCCATTGATAACAACATGCTGTGTTATGTTTGCTAAAAACTCTTCAATCCAGCCACACAGCTGGTCTGATATTCCGTAGGCTCTTACTTTGTTTATCAGGCGACAGTGCGGAACTGTATCGAGCGCCTTCTGGAAGTCAAGGAAAATGGCATCTACCTGGGAGCCTTTATTTAATATTTTCTGGGTCTCATGAACAAATAAAGCGAGTTGGGTCTCACACGATCGCTGTTTCCGGAATCCATATTGATTCCTACAGAGTAGATTCTGGGTTCCCAGAAATGACATGATACGCGAGCAAAAAACATGTTCGAAACTTCTGACTACAGATCGATGTCAGAGATATAGGCCTATAGTTTTGCGCATCTGCTCGACGACCCTTCTTGAAAACTGGAACTACCTGTGCTGTTTCCCAATCATTTGGAACCTTCCGTTCCTCTAGAGACTTGCGGTACACGGTTGTTAGAAGATGGGCAAGTTCTTTCGCGTACTCTGTGTAGAACCGAATTGGTATCCCGTCAGGTCCAGTGGACTTTCCTCTGTTGAGTGATTTCAGTTCCTTTTCTGTTCCTTGGACACTTATTTCGATGTCAGCCATTTTTTCGTTCGTGCGAGGATTTAGAGAAGGAGCTGCAGTGCGGTCTTCCTCTGTGAAACAGCTTTGGAAACAGGTGTTTAGTATTTCAGCTTTACGCGTGTCATCCTCTGTTTCAATGCCATTATCATCCCAGAATGTCTGGATATGCTGTTTCGATCCACTTACTGATTTAACGTAAGACCAGAACTTCCTAGGATTTTCTGTCAAGTCGGTACATAGAATATTACTTTCGAATTCACTGAACGCTTCACGCATAGCCCTCCTTACGCTAACTTTGACATTGTTTAGCTTCTGTTTGTCGGAGAGGTTTTGGCTGCATTTAAATTTGCAGTGAAGCTCTCTTTGCTTTCTCAGTAGTTTCCTAACTTTGTTGCTGAACCACGGTGCGTTTTTCCCGTCCCTCACAGTTTCACTCGGCACGTACCTGTCTAAAACGCATTTTACGATTGCCTTGAACTTTTTCCATAAACACTCAACATTGTCAGAGCCGGAACAGAAATTTTCGTTTTGATTTGTTAGGTAGTCTGAAATCTGCCTCCTATTACTCTTGCTAAACAGATAAACCTTCCTCCCTTTTTTATATTCCAATTTACTTCCATATTCATGGATGCTGCAACGGCTAAAGACTAAAGTTTACCGTCGAGAAGGAGATATGTAACTATGCTGAAATGCATGGATGTCTACAAAGTACATTACACAGAGATATCACAAGGTCACGAATATCATGATACAGTACTGTTAGGCATGAGTTATGATATTAGCAATAAAGGAGTACCTTGTGTCTAGTGAATGGTCTATGATATGTGGTAATCATATTTTAAGGTTTGTTATGGCAGTCTTTAGCTGGCGGGTAGGTTCTGAATGTCTGCTTTCGTTCGCGCAGAAGGAGAATTTTGGAATGACAAAATATGGAGTACTTTGAATAGTAGTACTCACGAAAGTAGCGGCAGGACATGGTTTATTAAGAAGTGCGTATGTTGAGTGTTGTGTACATAGTTCCGCGTAGTCAGCGCGTACACAACTTTCCCATAGAGCGCGCCCCGCTAAGCACAACAGCGCAGGCGCAGCGCTCGTCCGTCTCCGCACTACGAGATGGCGCTGTCTTAGAGACGGACCAAATTCTGCTTCCGCCGATCCGCGTATTAATATGTCTCGCAGCCAATGAAATTGCTGCTAACGTAGAACCTTTTCTCCTCACGGATCACAACTCGCGCAGTGATACCTGAACGCGGGAGGTATTATAACGAGTGTACAGACCTCCGATTAGTCAGTCTGCATTAGTCTGTAGTCAAGTTTCAGTTAATAAGATTACCATATTCCTGTGCATAGCCATGAAGAAAAATGTATGGACACTTTGTCAAGTATCAGAGATATGTGAGAATTAGATTAACGTACCAAGACCAAAGGAACTTCAGATTGTCAATTGTAAATAGCATCCAGAGCTGAGTTAAGTTATTTTTATGCTTGTTATTATTTTAATAAATGTGGGTGAAAATTTATCAAGTTCTGTTTAAAGTTGGTCACCGTCAATCTGCTACTCTAAACGTGCAAGTGGCATTTCTATCGTCTGACCTAACGGCAGAAGATAAACACGCCACGAAAAGACCACGAGACATATTGCTGACACTCGCCTAATTCGTTAGAGCGACAAGTCAAATAATCTGATGGTGTGTGTACCGAAGGTCTTACAGTACGCACACCACATTGAGGTAGTTCAACGTCATTGTACGTGTTGACAAACATCTTTTTAACATTCTTTATAAGAGCACGAAATGTGCCGATACTGTAATCTACATGATTTGTTGGCTTAGGCTTACAAAGGACGAAAAGAATGAGGTAAGACGAAACTATGCGAATTAATCTGAACTGAATTCAGCTGAGCATCAGTCTACAGAAGTTCTACCAACGACAACAGAATGTTAAACTTGATATGAAGAATTCTGTATAATGTTTCTTGTATTGGTTCATTAAGAATTCAGGAGACTAGAGATGAACGAGAGACGAGAGATCATGCTGGCACAGAATTAACACAGAGTATACGAAGATTGCGCATGCAGTGTTAATATGAATAAAATGGAGTACATATATATAGACGTGAGTACACTAACCAGATGATACGTAGCTATCATGATTTACATAAAAAACTGTGATCACTAATGCCTGACTTCAACTACTGCTCGAATGGCCAATTTAAATATTAATGACATAATTTGTGTCGTGTATTGTTCGCAGGTGGAAAATATGACGCGTAAAGGACTGCGTTGGAAACTCTTGGTTGCAAAAGTATAAGAGATAAATAGATCTGTCATGTACATAATAAAAAAAGCGTTCAAATCCTTAAACAAACACAGAACCAGGAGGAGTGAAAGAGTAATTTGACAAGAGGGCAAAGAGCAAGAACCAGTGCTTGATTATACGAAACACTGGTGACGGACTTCTAATTTTATCAGTTTTTACTTTTATTTGTTTGGTGGAGGAAACCTAACTGGGATAGAGTGTGCATGCAATTAATTAGACTTCGTTGATCCTATTAGACAATATTAGTAGAGGGACAGTATAGTATTAACCATCAACTAAACATTGATGTATGTACGTAGAATATGGATAAAATAGCTAAAAATGTTGTTAGGCAGTTAGGGAATAAACCAACAAAATGATACTCCCACCCACTCGTGTTGATCCACAAAGTCACTCTGTATTAGACGCCTTCAGATGATGGAAAATGGGTGACATGCGCTATATATGGGATTAAAACAAGTAAAACGACAGAGGAGCTAAAATAACGGCAGAGGGAAATATGACTGAGTAGTTAAAAAGCCATGGATGAGCCAGTCACCCTTTTAAACAATAAGAAAATCTCCGTAAAAGTTAGGAAGCAAGTTGGACATTTGACAAAACCTTAAAACGGTCACCACATTCGTTTGAACGTCACTTAAAATAGAGGGAACATCAGTCGGCAAATCTGCCACCATAACAGATCTGAAAGTAGAACACAGTGTAGTAAAATGTGGCGCACAGTGATGTGTACACCAAAAGCACTACGCTTTGGACGATCCTCACACTGGAGCAAGAAGCTATGTGTCACAGGGCTGTGGTCTCTGCGAAGACGTATAAGGAGGACCTCACCCCTGGAAGCAGGTACGCCACGGTCACGTTATGGGGTTTACTAAGCGTAGCTTATTAAAAACTTTCTAAAACCATGATCCCACAAATATTTCTTTACAACAACCAATTAAGACAGCCTTTAGTGTATCTTCATGTCTTCAATTTTTTTTAATATCCATTTTGTGTTAGAACCTCACTCTAAGTTGTCATATTAGTGGTTAAAATGTAGCAGATCAAAATGAATACGTTTTACAACGAAAATGATGACCTGAAGATGACAGCGAAGTTTGTAGAAACTGGCTATTGTATATAAAGAAATATTTGTGTGACCTTGGCTTTAAAAAGTTTGTACTAGACAAAACAGATGGTTCCTTCTTATATATCACGCGAGAAAATTCAACGCAGATTATTGTCTGTCACATCCAGCCGCTCTTCCTACCGCTGAGACATGACCCTGTACCTCAACAGCGAGACAACAGTATTCAGAGGGGTGGCACTCTGAACTACTTGAGGATCTTGAGAATCATCCTTGGTTGCTACGTCCGCCCTTTCATTCCTCGCAGTACTCACATGCCCAGCCACCCATCAGAAAGACACCTCCTTCCCCAGTCTTTGTGGTCGCAAGAGGGCGACCTGGATAGTCTGGACTACTTTATCTGCCGGGTACAAGCGTTACACAGAGTGGAGGGCAGTCAGGGACCTGGAACAGACAAGGAATTTACCACTCGAAACACATCTTATCTGCTCCAGTGCCTGCAACATCGTGTACAATTCGCATCGAGGACTAGTGAGGCAATCGGAGCTTGACAACACGAACAGGTAAAACACCTGGCAACCAACAGTGTCCTCTTGTTCATATCCCTCTGTAAATACAGCTACAGAGCTGTGGTGCTCACTTAAAGTTTCATAAAACAATGTATTAAAGTATATGCAGGAGTGGAGCCTCTCCGATGCTGCACTTCATTTAAAACCACTGCGCCTCTGTAGTGACGAGGGTGGCACGCGATTAAATGCTGGATTTGGAGTTGGACTTGTTCCACGTAAAATGACGCCAGTGCACATTTTCCGCTGATCCAGAACGGCCTTGTTGCCTGCGGCGATTGCTAAAGAGCCGTTCCGCAAATGATGAGAAACGGTTCATTTGCTAGGTGCAATCAGTGGTATTTGTAGTGGATTTATCAATATATGACTCTGGTCTGATTTTGCGACAACACTGATGTAGCATGAGAAATTCATTTAATTGATTCTTCCCTAAAATTATGTGAAACCTGGTAATCAAGGAAAGGCAGGATTCAGTTACAATTGTGGACGGGGCCGTAATCAGTTACGATTGGTCTCCTTTTACAGTTACACACCATTTATTTTAAACCAGTAATTCCAGACTCAACAATAAATAGATACCACACGTTATTAATGAAGGAGCAAACAACTCTGTAAATAATATTATTTTCAGTGAGTTACAATTTAGCATACCACCATTAACTACAGATACAGCAGGTAATGTTTTAAAAGCAAGCCTCTGTGATCTGGGCAGAAGGCCTTACACGCCAGCAATGACAATAAATTAAGAATTGTTTAATAATCGCTGCAACTTACAAATTAGTTATTGAAATATTAAAGACAAGTCGCCAAAAACACAACAGAAGGCATCAGACGCCACGAATGGCGATAAATAAGGTTTTAAAGGCTTACTGCGTAAATACAAATACCAAATTAGAATTTTAAGTCAGGTGACCACAATCACGGCTGAAGGCCTTACAAGACAAGAATGGCAATAAATTAAGTATTGTTTAAGAACTCGCTGCAATATACAGCTTATAGGTATTGAAATATTTAGGTAAGTGGCTACAAACACAGCAGAAGGTATTAGACGCCAAGAATGGCAGGAAATAAGGTTTTAAGGCTTACTGCTAAAATACAAATACCAAATTAGAATTTTAAGGCAAATGACCACAATCATGCCAGGAACTGTAATAATATAAAAAAAATTAGAGACCTGCTGTAAAACAGCAAATACAATAGCAAAGGTTAATAATAAAACAAGCAACTGATCACCAAACAGGAGAAATAAGATGATGGTAAATTTTGTAACACAATTCTTAACATACACTGAACACTACACTGCTAGATTTATTCCAGAAGGTGACGAGAACTATTAACTAGACATATATAACCTTTAATGTAGGCATTCCAAGGTATTGTAATCAATAATACAATAATAAAACAGAAGGACCGGTACATAAGTTCCTTAAAGGGTACTGAGGCAGATTATACCCGCAGAAGGCGTGGACTGAAGGAGCGTTACACTGAACTACTGGCCATTAGACCTCCTTTTAGAACACACATATCTTACAAGAACCAAGGGGCCACAGACGGTGCTCCAAGAATCGACCTCTGAGAAGGTCCGGCAACAAACAATTTCGCGAGCGATGAGATAGGCAGCCAAGAGCCGCATTCACTTCACAAAATGTTAACTCAGACTAGTGTCAGTCCAACGAATGACTAATAATAATCCTCCTGAAGCTATCTGACGTCCGATAAACCAAAGGCAACAATGGAACAATACGGCAAAGCCGGAACCGGCGGTCTGCACTACGCCCCCAGAATACTGTGCTTAGAGTGCCCAGAATGAGAATGGAATCACTACCACCAGAGTAGAAGAATCACCAACCTGCCTACATTCAAAGAAAGCTGTCAAAACTACACGCCTTATCGGACAGCAGCGGCAAGGAGAGGAAACGTACACTGTAGTTATATACACTTACCCCCCAGGCAGGTAACTGGGGCGTTAGCGGCTACCAGGCAAGGAAAATTAGCGCTGGTTGAACTTAACAAATTGTAACAAGTTGAACACAGTAAGTAGCAATAAGAAGTCGAGGAAAGCTAATCACATCCGCGTTCCTCAAGCACTCCCCTCGCTGCTCTTCGGCTCGGCGACACTACGAGCAGCAACACGAACCCAAGTCACTGGAGAATCACGAGATATCATTTTGGTGGAGGTTTCTCTACTTGGATTCAAATGTGCTTATCTTAAAGCTTGCTGCATCCGGTTTACGACGAGGTCGTGCACCCTCGTGACCACAGCCCTTCCGTCAAGCAGTCCATGCGTGCCGCCAGCGGTCCCAGCGTGTTCTGGCACTGCACGGACCTGGCTCCTCCTCAGTCCCCAACCGAACTGGCCCACTCACACGACCCGAAAAAGCAACGACGTCACGCCAAAGATAGGGCAACAGTTACTACATACCGATAACCGCCGCTGCTGCCACTAGCGAACAGGACACGCTTGCAAAACCGAGTGGCGTCAGTCAACACGAGAAGAAGAGAAACAATCGCAACCATGCCAACTAAAGGATACCGTCTGGCCTCCAAGAGAGGGCGGAAACCTACAAACGCGAGCCGCAGCATGGCTCAATATATTCCTTTCAAATGGTTCAAATGGCTCTGAGCACTATGGGACTTAACATCTATGGTCATCAGTCCCTTAGAACTTAGAACTACTTAAACCTAACTAACCTAAGGACATCACACAACACCCAGCCATCACGAGGCAGAGAAAATCCCAGACCCCGCCGGGAATCGAACCCGGGAACCCGGGCGTGGGAAGCGAGAACGCTACCGCACGACCACGAGATGCGGGCTCAATATATTCCTTATCTAATGCACTCGGTATGAGTATAGGGACTAATCCTAGATAAATAAGAAAAGGAGGATTAAATCCAAGACTGGCACAAAACTAACTGTCCAAAGGCGTCCCCTGTTATATTCATTAAGAACACTGCGAAGGCCTATACTGTTAGCCCTTTTGTTTCCTCCACCTCTTAAGCTGACGTAGACAAAGAAGAACTCAGAAACACAAACTAGTGGAACTGTACCTATTTAACTTTACCGTTCCCTGTATTAGCTAGGTGCACAAATATCACCCAAATGATCTACAAAGTGTGGATATTCCGCGTCGTAGAAGACTGGCAGTGCCTTGAAGTTGTAGCGTGGCATCCGGAAAACAAATAATGCTACACAATGAACGTATTAATGCGTCCAGAAACTCCAATGGCTGAAAATACCCAGTTATCGCAGTCGTTTACGAGACTCTGCAGTCTGCTTGCCTGCAGTGGCCAGGAGCAGAAGCGTGTCTCTCATGCAGGAACGTAAATGAACGCTTCTCAATACTAAAAGTCCCCTATTGAAGTATCAACCTGTTATTCTCTCTACAGAAAAACAAACTGCTCGTACTTTAAGTAGTGCAGTCAGCACTGACAGAGACTATCTAGTAACTGGACACGTTGCCAGCAAAGTCTGAGAGCAGCCTTGCTCTGTGACTGTTCTACTTGCCTCTTCTCGATAGACTGGATGCACGCTGCTAGTAAGACTCCGTTACTCCAGTGTCTGTTCTCGGACACAGACAATCGTGTCTCTCTATTCGAAACGATTTTATCACACCTATGTAGGATACAGGCAAAGAATCTTCGAGATGTTTTTAGAAAGATTCAAACGCATGCTCCAACCCCGGGCAATGGCATCATTTTCCAGCCTCACTTTGCCGCGAAACGTCTGACGGCTACAAGGTCATTGGAGTATTACAGTAATATCGCCGTGGTCCCGTTTCACTAGGGCGGCTGTCAAGGTCAGAGTTCGAGGGGACCGCCCCTTCGTTGCCCACGACCCTAAGGAACGCTCCATGCAACTTCGTTGCGATGGCCAGCGAAAAATTTATCGCGTGAAGGAGAAGCTAGCCAGTATCAACCCTTTCCGTTAACAAAGTGACAAATCTCCTAATCATCGATCTCTCTTGATATAAAATATTAATTGTCATAATTGACGACTTTTAATTGCTAATTCTAACACGCGACAAAAATACCGGCGCCTTACACGGTATGTTGGTGAACAGGGAGTAGCAAGGAACTTACATGCTTGAGGCAACATTAGGAACTGCCGACGGATGTTAAGTGGGGATTTCCCAGCCTCAACACAGGGACAGGGTATGGGGCTAGTCCTGTAAACGCCTAAGGCCAGCCTAATTCCTTCATCGTGGATGACATCAATATTATTCAGATGATAGGGCCTCGTTGACCCAAACACTTTGCATCCATAGTCTAGCTGCGATCACAGATAAAACCTACAAAACTGGAGAAGACGCACCTTGTCCGCTTCTCAGGATCCGTGGTTAACAAGGGAATGGCCCAATGAGACTTGTAGAAACGTACCCTGAAATGTTTTACACAGGAAGACAACAAAGTAAGAAATTCACTGCCTAAATTTTTGCTGCCACGAGGCACTCCAAGTATTTTGTAGGAAATGTGAGGTTACACATTTTTGACGCGTGAAGAACAGCTGATAACAGCGGTTTGTACAGCCATGCTCGCCTAGCGCGACTCGGAGAATCACTCACGCTGCTCCGCGTAGCCGAATTATCCGGAATTCACAGGCTCTAATTTTAAGCACCTAAAGCCTGGCCTACAATGGAGTGAATGGAAGCGAACTCGTGCGAATGATCATTTGGAGAAAATTCACTAACATTCGTTTGTATATAGGTAAAACCGTTTGTACTAGAGGGAACGCAAGAGAACACGAGGTAGCCAACATTGCCCACGAACGCTGTGTTATTGGTTTTTTATGTTTTGGAGCAACTATTCGGCATACAGGATACAAATCTATCTTGTTAGAGCCACAATTGGAAAATCTGGTATTGAGTGAGGATTATTTTGCATGGCGACCGCCCTGTTCTTGACGGAGTATGCAAAATGGCGCAGGGAAGGAAGAATTTAAGTGTCTCAATTTGTACGGAAACATGACAGGCGGGGCGATCGTGCACTTTACACGGAATTGCATCTCCATCTCTCCTTAGCACTGGTCCAAAATTTTCCTAGTACGTCGGCGGCCATTTTTCCCTGGCTTCTCATTACTACTGAGGGGAAATTTATAAACAGAACATTAATTATCGACGTCGAGCATCAAGTCAAGAGGTGACACAGCTTGCGTTTCCAAAACGCGTGTATGGTCTAATGGTTATATTCTTTTCTGCTTTTTTTTCTAAAATAAAAGTGGTCTAGTGTCAAAGCGCGCGTTTCGTGGTCCAGAGAGCGCGGGTTCATAGCACAACTTTTTCACTATGATTTTTAACCAAGCAGTCACTTCTCACAGATGTTGGAGTGGCCACGAAAAACATGTGGTTCCTGTTCTACGTTAAACTGCAGGTTTCCATTATCCGATTAGGCAACTGGAGAAGATTAGGGACACGTAAGTAGCTGCAGGGCCGTCCGGTTGAAAGACTTGCAAGAGGCCCACCGGGTATACAAGACAGAACTCTCTTTTGCTCGTGCTTGTTATCTTGTTTGCTTGGGTGAAAACTTGGCTTAGACTATACAAACATTTTTTTGAATTACTTCGTATAGACAGTTCAATTCTTGAACATTTAATTGTGATAAAATTATGGCCTTGTTGGATGTCACAGACGACTTCCATAAATGGGGATTTGAAGTGGAATGATCATATAAAATTAATTGTTGGTAAGGCGGGTGCAAGGTTGAGATTCATTGGGAGAGTCCTTAGAAAATGTAGTCCATCAACAAAGGAGGTGGCTTACAAAACACTCGTTCGACCTATACTTGAGTATTGCTCATCAGTGTGGGATCCGTACCAGATCGGGTTGATGGAGGAGATAGAGAAGATCCAAAGAAGAGCGGCGCGTTTCGTCACAGGGTTATTTGGTGACCGTGATAGCGTTACGGAGATGTTTAGCAAACTGAAGTGGCAGACTCTGGAAGAGAGGCGCTCTGCATCGCGATGTAGCTTGCTCGCCAGGTTTCGAGAGGGTGCGTTTCTGGATGAGGTATCGAGTATATTGCTTCCCCCTACTTATACCTCCCGAGGAGATCACGAATGTAAAATTAGAGGGATTAGAACGCGCACGGAGGCTTTCAGACAGTCGTTCTTCCCGCGAACCATACGCAACTGGAACAGGAAAGGGAGGTAATGACAGTGGCACGTAAAGTGCCCTCCGCCACACACCGTTGGGTGGCTTGCGGAGTACGAATGTAGATGTAGATGTAGATGTAGAATTCGTTGAAATGAAATGTGTGTTGCGGTATTACAGTTTATACAATTCCTGTAGGCCATTCCTTATAATAATGTTTGAATGTTGTAAATTTGACTATCAGTAAAACAGTTCTTTGTTTATTCTCTGGAGCCGTCATAAAAATGCGAAGTGTCTGTTCATCATCATCATCGTCATCAGTGTTCTGCCAAAAGGCAGGTTTTCACATGGTAGTTATCCAGGCTGTCCCGTCTTCTGCCATCCTCTTCGGGTCTGCGTAATTTCCTCTTCCCTTCATGTCGTCTATCATCTTGTATCTCCTTCTTCCACTCAGTCTTCTCTCACAAACCATTCCTTCCAAAGCATCTGCTAGCAAGCACTCCCTTCTCAATGAATATCCCAATCAGTTCTTTTTCCTTTATCTTAAAACCTTCAGCAGACATCTTCCTTCTCCAACTCTTTCCAATACTCTTTCATTACTCACTCTTTCCATCCAGCTTATTCTCTCCATTCTCCTCCACATCCACATCTCAAATGCTTCTAACCTTTTTTCATCCTCTCGTTTCAGCGTCCATGTTTCTTCCCCATATACTGCCACACTCCAGACAAAACATTTGCCAAGCCTTTTCCTTAGACCGTCATCTAATTTGCCTTTTAAGAGTTTCCTCTTTCTGCTGAATGCCTCCTTTGCAGTGGCAGTTCGAGTTTTCACCTCCAGGTGACAGTTATTGTGCTTCCATTTCACCTCCAGGTGACAGTTATTGTGCTTCCAAGATAAAGTATCTCTTGAATCACAACAACATTTTTCTTGCACCAGACACACCGAACAAAGGAAAAATTGATGCAGCTAGACACGTCGCAGTAACCACTAGTTTTATTTGGACAGAAACGGGATTGAGTCTAAGATGGTCCCAGCCGTTCTTCATATTGCGCTGAATACCAAGCATGTTTGGTCATATTCGTAAAGCGTGTCGAAGAAAATTGGTAATGAACAAATGACTGGAGCCTAAGAATACTGTTCCGCTCATACACCTGAAATGAGAGAGATATATCGGAAATTATGTTGTTTGATAATTTCCTGAAACATGCTTTCCACTTTCAAAAAAATCCTTATCGAGAAGTTGACTCGCACGAGTAATTCCAGGCGGAATCCACATTACATCTACAGATTTTTCGCCACCCTCCACAAAAATGGCATGAATCCAACAAAAGCAATGAATTAGTTTCTGCAGCTGGGAGGAATACGTTTCCATATTTTGGTACGTCGATTACAAGATTTTTGCAACCAAAGGTCCACTTTTTTACTTTCGGTCCTAATTCGCCTTGCGGTTCTTGAAGACAGATATACAGCTGCGGAAACAGTAAACCACTCGTACTTATCACTGCCATTATTGGATCATGCATTCACTGATTGGGCAAACGACTCCATCTTTTCTTCACCCCTAAATTATAAACTGCAGAGTGCACGCAGTTTTTTTCACGAAACCGGACTGACCACCGTTCTAAACAGCTGTTGCGGCGATAATAGCAAGTTTCGTCTTTACGTCAGCTATGCATCTCTCTATAGCACTATCACTGGCAGCTGCTCTACACGTTTACGTGACGTAAACTTGGTAATTTTGCGGCTTCCTGTTCTGTATGATTTGTTGAACCTGCGTAGCCAAGTCGAAGAAGCCTGGAAATTAGCGATGTTCATGTCAGATGCAATTCCGAGGGCCCAGTCTCATAGATCTGCATCGGTTACGGTGCATAGCCTTTCACGAGCATTTCTAAAACTTTCGAACAGTTTTTCATACAGATGGTTTCAGGTTTCCGTTTGGCGCCTATTTCTTAATTCATGTAACATATTCTTCCATTTGTAGAGTTCACGCTGCGATTTTAAGAAGCGAAAACGGCTTTACTGCGTAACTTCAATTTTTTTTTTCTTTTTCAGTCTTGGAAGGCATTCTTCTTCAGAACTGTTACTCGCACAACTGACGTTCGAACCACAATTCATGGAACCACACTTATTTCCTATTTCTTCTAACGTATTCACAATTTCAAACGAAATGTCGATATCATTCGAACGAATATCAAGGAAATAAAATAAGAAATGACACATATATACGTCCTCATTAGAAGCAGTTGATTTATGCTGGTAAACTGGATCTTCATATTTCATCATTGCCAAATTGAGAACGTTAACTGGATTCTCCATTATTGTGAAACTGGAAGAAAAGTATTATTAGCAGGCATGCATTACGGAAGCACAATAAATGTTAATTCAGTTTTATGCAAAAAGCAACTGATAATTTGTAATAGATGATACTTGAATGGCTAATTCGAGAGAATAGTAACTGTGCACTAGTGTCAGAGAAACTATCAACGAACGGTGACGTGGAACGTCCTTTACAAATTAGGATCGAATTGTGTCGTGTTTCCTGTTTACAAATGCACCGCAGACCTCAGCAGTATGTGTGTATGTGTGTGTGTGTGTGTGTGTGTGTGTGTGTGCCTAGTTGCGCATGCGCAGTTCCTACAGCGCCATGAGGGGTGTACTTACCAACCGCCGTCTGGTGCGCTACGAATTTGGTAATTTTAAGCTTTTTTTGTTTTAGTACTTGCAATTTCTCTTGTTGTTGTTGTGGTCTTCAGTCCTGAGACTGGTTTGATGCAGCTCTCCATGCTACTCTATCCTGTGCATGCTTCTTCATCTCCCAGTACCTACTGCAACCTACATCCTTCTGAATCTGCTTAGTGTATTCATCTCTTGGTCTCCCTCTACGATTTTTACCCTCCACGCTGCCCTCCAGTACTAAATTGGTGATCCCTTGATGCCTCAGAACATGTCATACCAACCGATCCCGTCTTCTGGTCAAGTTCTACCTCAAACTCTTCATCTCCCCTGTCCTATTCAGTACCTCCTCATCAGTTATGTGATCTACCCATCTAATCTTCAGCATTCTTCTGTAGCACCACATTTCGAAAGCTTCTATTCTCTTCTTGTTCAAACTATTTATCGTCCATGTTTCACTTCCATACATGGCACACTCCATACAAATACTTTCAGAAATGACCTCCTGACACTTAAATCTATACTCGATGTTAACAAATTTCTCTTCTTCAGAAACGCTTCCCTTGCCATTGCCAGTCAACATTTTATATCCTCTCTACTTCGACCATCATCAGTTATTTTGCTCCCCAAATAGCAAAACTCCTTTACTACTTTAATAGTCTCATTTCCTAATCTAATTCCCTCAGCATCACCCGGCTTAATTCGACTACATTCAATTATCCTCGTTTTGCTTTTCTTGATCTTCATCTTATATCCTACTTTCAAGACACTTTCCATTCCATTCAACTGCTCTTCCAAGTCCTTTGCTGTCTCTGATAGAATTACAATGTCATCGGCGAACCTCAAAGTTTTTACTTCTTCTCCATGAATTTTAATACCTACTCCGAATTTTTCTTTTGTTTCCTTTACTGCTCGCTCAATATACAGATTGAATAACATCGGGGAGAGGCTACAACCGTGTCTTACTCCCTTCCCAATCACTGCTTCCCTTTCATGTCCCTCGACTCTTATAACTGCCATCTGGTTTCTGTACAAATTGTAAATAGCCTTTCGCTCCCTGTATTTAACCCCTGCCACCTTTAGAATTTGAAAGAGAGTATTCCAGTCAACATTGTCAAAAGCTTTCTCTAAGTCTACAAATGCTAGAAACGTAGGTTTGCCTTTCCTTAATCTTTCTTCTAAGATACGTCGTAAGGTCAGTATTGCCTCACGTGTTCCAGTATTTCTACGGAATCCAAACTGATCTTCCCCGAGGTCGGCTTCTACTAGTTTTTCCATTCGTCTGTAAAGAATTCGTGTTAGTACTTTGCAGCTGTGACTTATTAAACTGATAGTTCGGTAATTTTCACATCTGTTAACACCTGCTTTCTTTGGGATTGGAATTATTATATTCTTCTTGAAGTCTGAGGGTATTTCGCCTGTTTCATACATCTTGCTCACCAGATTGTAGAGTTTTGTCAGGACTGGCTCTCCCAAGGCCGTCAGTAGTTTCGATGGAATGTTGTCTACTCCGGGGGCCTTGTTTCGACTCAGGTCCTTAAGTGCTCTGTCAAACTCTTCACGCAGTATCGTATCTCCCATTTCATCTTCATCTACATCCTCTTCCATTTCCATAATATTGTCCTCAAGTACATTTCCCTTGTATAGACCCTCTATATACTTCTTCCACCTTTCTGCTTTCCCTTCTCTGCTTAGAACTGGGTTTCCATCTGAGCTCTTGATATTCATACACGTCATTCACTTATCTCCAAAGGTCTCTTTAATTTTCCTGTAGGCAGTTTCTATCTTACCCCTAGTGAGTTAAGCCTCTACATCCTTACATTTGTCCTCTAGCCATCCCTGCTTAGCCATTTTGCAATTCCTGTCGATCTCATTTTTGAGATGTTTGTATTCCTTTTTGCCTGATTCATTTACTGCATTTTTATATTTTCTCCTTTCATCAATTAAATTCAATATTTCTTCTGTTTTCCAAGGATTTCTACTAGCCCTCGTCTTTTTACCTACTTGATCCTCTGCTGCCTTCACTACTTCATCCCTCGAAGCTACCCATTCTTCTTCTACTGTATTTCTTTCCCCCATTCCTGTCAATTGTTCCCTTATGCTCTCCCTGAAACTCTGTACAACCTCTGGTTCTTTCAGTTTATCCAGGTCCCATCTCCTTATATTCCCACCTTTTTGGAGTTTCTTCAGTTTGAATCTACAGTTCATAACCAATAGATTGTGGTCAGAGTCCACATCTGCCCCTGGAAATGTCTTACAATTTAAAACCTGGTTCCTAAATCTCTGTCTTACCATTATATAATCTATCTGAAACCTTCTAGTATCTCCAGGGTTCTTCCATGTATACAACCTTCTTTCATGATTCTTGAACCAAGTGTTAGCTATGATTAAGTTATGCTCTGTGCAAAATTCTAGCAGGCGGCTTCCTCTTTCATTTCTTAGCCACAATCCATATTCACCTACTATGTTTCCTTCTCTCCCTTTTCCTACACTCGAATTCCAGTCACCCATGACTATTAAATTTTCGTCTCCCTTCACTATCTGAATAATTTCTTTTATTTCATCATTCATTTCTTCCATTTCTTCGTCATCTGCAGAGCTAGTTGGCATATAAACTTGTACTACTGTAGTAGGTGTGGGCTTCGTATCTATCTTGGCCACAACAATGCATTCACTATGCTGTTTGTAGTAACTAACCCGCACTCCTATTTGTTTATTCATTATTAAACCTACTCCTGCATTACCCCAATTTGATTTTGTGTTTATAACCCTGTAGTCACCTGACCAGAAGTCTTGTTCCTCCTGCCACCGAACTTCCCTAATTCCCAGTATATCTAACTTCAACCTATCCATTTCCCTTTTTAAATTTTCTAACCTACCTGCCCGATTAAGGTATCTGACATCCCACGCGCCGATCCGTAGAACGCCAGTTTTCTTTCTCCTGATAACGACATCCTCTTGAGTAATTTCCGCCCGGAGATCCGAATGGGGGACTATTTTACCTCATGAGTATTTTACCCAAGAGGACGCCATCATCATTTAATCATACAGTAAAGCTGCATGCCCTCGGGAAAAATTACGGCTGTAGTTTCCCCTTACTTTCAGCCGTTCGCAGTACCAGCACAGCAAGGCCGTTTTAGTTATTGTTACAAGGCCAGATCAGTCAATCATCCAGACTGTTGCCCTTGCAACTACTGAAAAGGCTGCTGTCCCTCTTCAGTTTCTCTTAGCAGCTAAAATTTTGACAGTACATTTCTTTCGCTGTCTTCTTCCCGCGTAAAAAACTGCTGTGTAGGTTACAACATATCTTATTGGACCATTCCCTTGTAAGACAGTTGAAGATGTCGAGCACCTTCTGCGCTCTTGCCTTCAGGCCCTTTATGTTCGCTAATAATGACAGATGGTACACAAAAATGAGGCCCAGGAACCTCACAGGGTCTTTAAAAGCACAATAACTTTAGTAAATCCTTAATCGTTATTATTGGATGTAACCTAAGGAATATTTCACTCTTGTGTAAATTTATAGACAATGTAGCGTTATGCAAGGTGGTGTGATTCTATCTTCTTTAATGTCTCAGTAGCAAATCCTGTAAGTGAATAAGGGGATTTTTAATTCCTCTGTAAAGTTTTTATAGGATTACATCATTATGCACAAATATGTATGAGAACAGCGAGAAATTTAACATCATGATTATGGGTATGAAGTAGATGAAATTAAGAAGTTCTGCTATCTAGGCAGCAAAGTAGCCCACAGCGGACAGAACAAGGAGGACATAAAATGCAGACAAGCACTGGCAAAAATGGCATTCCTGGCTTAGAGAATTCTACTAGTGCGAAATATAGTTCTTAATATGGGGAAGAAATTTAAGCGATTGTACGCAGTATAACATTATGTGGTAGTGAAACATGAACTGTGGGAAAACCGGAAAGGAAGGGAATCCAAGCACTTGAGATGTGGTGCAGCAGAAAAATGTTGAAAGTTAGGTGCACTGATAAGGTAAGAATTGAGCAGTTTCTCATGAATATTGGCGGGGAATGGATTATCTGAGAAATTCTGAGATGAAGAAGGGGCAATGTGGAAGGACATCTGTTGACATGGAATAACTTGAGTCACGACCTTGGAGTGAGGGCGATACGGTGACTTGACCAGGGAGTTAAAAGAGACAGGTCGAGGTGTTGGCGGCAGTTGTCAAAACAACTTGTAGTAGGGTGGCAGGTCGACTGATGCCAACTGGATACAGCAGCTCATTGACTTTCGCTGCTGACTGAAGAATGTGTACAGTGGGAGATTAACTCATCTGCTGATGGATGTTCCCAAGGGGGTCAGACAATTGCAGAACTGAGGGCTGGCTTCCCCATCGAAATACAGTTGGGCAGTAGCTTGGGATGCTACAGGTGCTGATGTTTACACTGGCAACACCGTGTGCAAAAACCGATGAGACTACTTCTCATGTTGGCTCTCTGGACAGTAGGAAATGAACGTTTTTCCTACAAGCTGTCTTACACAGAGGGATGAACTCATCCACTTTTCCTACTCATATTTATAGAATATACAGTCTGTACCGCTTCGCAGAACTGAGCTACAAGGTCAATGTTTGTTTTCCATAATTTGCTCTCTTAGGGAGGTGCTATCATCCATAGCATTCGGTATTGTTCATCATAAACACTGCAGTGTAAACCCATGGATAGTAAGGACCTACCTGTTAATGCTACTCTGCAACTGAAAACTGTTCAGCTTTCGATGGAGGCCTAAGCACCTCACTGCCATCATGAATGTCAGTGTAGTACCCTCTGTCCCAGATAAGGTTCATGTTCAGTATTGTTTGTATTCTCTTGCGGTAGACTTTCATTTTTCCCTGACTATTTTGTTCTTTTTGTGTGAAGCGAAGTACACGTACAGCAAGGCCGCCGGATCCCTCCCGAATTGAGATCGTTTGGATCATTACAGACAGTGCCCTCTAACCTGCTCAGAAGTTTGACGATCTAACGTGCCAGTTGGACAGAATTTGACATGATATCACTCAGGAGGACGTACAATAACTGCATCAATCAATGCCAAGTCGAACAGCTGCTTGCTTGAGGGCCAGAGATTGACCAAAACTTGCTCAGTTTGTGAAGTTCTTTCTATTGAACAAATGATTCAATTTTTCTGATATTGTGATCGTTTCTTTGTCTGTACATGCACGGCACATCTACCGATTTCCGTCCCATTCGGATCTTCTTTTTTTTTTTTTGTCTTCGACTGTATTTTTGGAATTACGGACCTACAAAAAAGTGAGGACTTCGTTCTTTTTTCCTTTTACACATACACTTAATGTCGCACTGGAGGATATTAGCTGGTCCTAGGTCTGTCACACTACATTTGCAAGTAAAAACACGACATGCTTCGTGCCAGTTGTCTTTTGTTGCCATTTACACGACCATATTTCACATACCTCTTTTTAGATTTAGACATTGTATACGTTCCTCTGTTTTGTGTTTGTTACTTCTTGAGTGTTGGGAGTACAATCTCTCACACATGAAATCATGGGCAGTTATAAGGGTACTATTGATCAATTGTTGTATGTTGTTGTTGAAGCGTTTGTTTTATGTGTATCCAATTAAGTTGTATATGACAAGATCTGTGTAGAACGTTTGTTGAATATCATCTTTTTTTGATCTCTTAATTATTCGAGTAGTATATCTTTGGCGATATTTGCGTATTTATTCTGAGAGGTAATCTCGGAAATAGTAAATTTTTATTTTAGTAACAGTTTGATTATGTTGTGAAACAAATATTTGCATTGTAAACATTGATACTGCAATAGGGATCAACGCTGATGGCTATCAGTGGACCTTCTATGATTTTGAGACTGGAAACATGTCCAAGTTCGCTATGTTCTGTTCATGATCCCTGTAATTGGCGAATTTCAACCGTTGGTCATATTCATGGGCTTATTTTAAGCTTCACGCTTCATTTCACATTCTAATGCATCGTTGGTACATGTGGACGGGTATTCATCATATTTCTGTATGAATGTAAGACAAACCAATACGATAGTGTACATCCACTAGCCGACAAAAACAGAAAGCCGTCCGTCTTCTCCCAGGGCCTTGTTTCGACTTTGATCTTTCAGTGCTCTGTCGCATTCCTGTCACAGCATCATGTCTCTCATCTAATTTACGTTTTCTTCCATTTCTACAGTATTCTCTTCTTGTTTATCTCCCTTGTATAGACCTTCTATATACTCCTTACACCTTTCAGCTTTCCCTTCTTTGCTCAGACCTGATTTTCCAACTGGTGTCTTGCTACTCGTGTAGCTGCTTCTCTTTTGTCCTCAGGCTTCTTTAATTGTCCCGTGTTTTCCTTTATTCCTTTCGCTTTATGTGATCAACTCTCAATGAGCTTTGGTTTTTTCAACTTCTTGTTAATTTCCTACTCCTTTGGAATTTCTTTTGTTAATCTTGTTCCGAAATCTGTCTTACCATTATATAACCAGTCTGAAACCTTCCAGTGTCTTCAGGTCTCTTTCGTATATACAGCCTTTTTCATGATTCTTAAAACAAGTGTTACTGATGGTTAAATTATGCTTTGTGCAATATTCAACCTGACTGATTCCTGTAAAGTTACTGACAATCAAATAAATTTCTCCAGCTGTGTGGTTGAATGTGTCAGGTATTTTGTTAATCTGGTTCCGAAATCTGTCTTACCATTATATAACCAGTCTGAAACCTTCCAGTGTCTTCAGGTCTCTTTCGTATATACAGCCTTTTTCATGATTCTTAAAACAAGTGTTACTGATGATTAAATTATACTTTGTGCAATATTCAACCTGACTGATTCCTGTAAAGTTACTGACAATCAAATAAATTTCTCCAGCTGTGTGGATGAATGTGTCAGGCATTTTCCCGAAGGATGAATGTGTGCATGTGTTTCCTTCAAAATGGTTCAAATGGCTCTGAGCACTATGGGACTCAACTGCTGAGGTTATTAGTCCCCTAGAACTTAGAACTAGTTAAACCTAACTAACCTAAGGACGTCACACACATCCATGCCCGAGGCAGGATTCGAACCTGCGACCGTAGATGTGTTTCCTTCACAATTTTTGAACTTTCATTTCCATATTGTGGTTGGCAGAGATACCTCTTTGTTTTACCTTCTGTTCAGCCAATGACATTGGTTGTCATTTAGATAAATCTGTCGTCACTGGGTACAGTTCAATTTTAATTTTGCTTATTCATGCACTATAACTTCTTTTAGAGGGACACCTTTTGCTTACAATCTTTTTGCATGTGATGATAAGCGGCATGCCATTCGACTCATCTCTTTTATTTCCTTATGATTAATATTGTGTCTAGAGGAGATTTTCTTTTGCTGAGTTGGATTAGTGCGATTACGATGACTATATGCTCTGATTCCATTATTTATTTTTTAAAAACCCGACATGGTACCGGCTATGACAGTTTCTTTTTTGGTTGAGCATGGAAGTGAGGAATGATCTGGACATGAGAGAGGTTCGACGTAACGACCCCTGGTGGACTGAGGGAACACAACGCTTCGCAGAACTGCTGACAGGGGACCGGCATGTATAGCTGCTCTCGCATTGTATTGGGGAAAGTTGCCTCGGCTGACATGATACTAGAGCCAGTCTATTGAGCACTTTACTGCACGTATCCGCTTTGGACGGACGAGCTGAAAGCATATGTTCTGGACAACGGAACTGTGCCAGCAGGAGGTAGCTGCTTGGACCATGTTAAGAAAAATGCTTCCAGCAGCTAAACATCTCCTGGCCTTCCAGATAAACATGGCAAAGCAGATCTGACATACTAAAGTTTCAGAAGATGTCAAAGATTTGGCGGCTACCCTTGAGCCCAGTGTTTTCAGTCTTTACCAGGTCCTGTAACCTGATGCTAGCTGGTAGCGGAGGGTACCGTTTGGAGAGATAGAAGTGACCCCAGGAGGACATAACACGTGGCAGAAAGCTATTTAGAACAGAGCGGAAGAAAATCAGATCATTGGTCTGTTTACCTTTCGCCTCTTCATGGTTGGATACATTGAAGAAACGATTATCCTATTACAAAATTGTTGAGGCTTTCGTGGCCACTTGTTGACAAACTGCCTATTGGCTTCTGTCTCGGGTTCTTCGGCCGACGTTCATCTAATGATTTTTCTGACGTTTCGCCAGCACGAGTGGCTGGCATTGTCAAAGCTTCACCCTCCATTGCCGGTGGTGAACTGGAGCCGAGCTCGCGGGCGCAGACTATATGTACCTGGCGCGCCAACGTCCGAGGGCTTCTCCGCGGTCATTTCCGGTGCGGTTCTCCTCTTGCTACCTGCGACGGTCGTTCGCTGCAGTACGGGAAGCCAGGATCCGTTGACCTTAAGGCTTTCCTCTTTCTTGTTCAAACTGTTCGCGTGTTTTTGTATTTCTACAGCTTCTCTGAACAAGCGCGTGTGATAGTGGTTCTCTACAGCCAGAACTTCCGTGTCGGCGAATTTTATTACGTGGTCGGTCTCATTCAGTGCGTGTTCTGCCACGGCCGATTTCTCCACCTGCCCCAACCTGCAATGTCGCTTATGCTCCTTGATCCTGGTGTTAATGGATCGTCCAGTCATCCCGACATAAACTTTTCCGCATGTGCATGGTATGCGGTATATTCCCGACATTGAAAGTGGGTCTCTTTTCTCCTTCGCCGATCTAAGACACTCTTTGATCTTCCTTGTCGGTTTGAAGATCGTCTTTACGCCATGTTTGCGCAATATACGGCCGATTCTGTCCGTCACTCTGGGAATGTATGGCAGAAAGGCCGTACCCGACATTTCTTTTTCTGGTTCCTTACTTCGCCGAGTGTTTGGCTCAGTTACACTTCTAATATAATTTGTGGAGTACCCATTGCTCCTCAGGACTGTTTCCAGGTGTTGCATTTCTCGTTTGAGGTGTTGCGGCTCACATATTCGTCCTGCTCTCGTTACGAGCGTACTAATCATGCCCCTTTTCTGGCTCGGGTGGTGGTTTGACAGTTTGTGCAGGTATCGGTCCGTGTGAGTCGGTTTTCGATACACGCTGTGTCCCAGGTTTTCGCCGTCCCTTGTGACCAGCACATCTAGAAATGGCAGTTTCTTGTCCTTTTCTACTTCCATGGTAAATGTTATGTTGTCATGGAGGCTGTTCAAGTGTCTTAGGAAGTCACCGAGCTGTTCTTCACCATGGCTCCACACCACGAAAGTATCATCGACGTACCTGTACCACGCCTTAGGTTTGCAAGTGGCCGAGTCCAGTGCCTGTGCTTCGAATTGTTCCATGAAGAAGTTGGCCACCACTGGACTGAGAGGACTACCCATGGCGACGCCTTCCAGCTGTTCGTAGAAGTCGCCATTCCACGTGAAATAGCTCGTGGTGAGACATGCATGGAAGAGCTTTCTGATGTCTAGCGGGAAAATGGAACCGATGTGCTCCAGAGCGTCACTGAGTGGCACTTTCGTAAATAACGAAACAACATCAAAGCTGACCAGGATGTCGTTTGGTGCAAGTTTCAGTTTCTTCAGCTTCTCAATGAACGTCGGCCGAAGAACCCGAGACAGAAGCCAATAGGCAGTTGATTATCCTATTGGCGGACCGACGAAACTTCAGAGAGGATTGTTGGTCAATTTATTGTTTTTGACAAGAAGGGAGCAGTCTGTTCTTCACTGACTTGGAAAGAAACGATTGGTCTGTGGGTTTGGCACTGAACTCACTGGTACTCAGTAGGCTGACCTCTCAGTTAGAGCCAACTGGGGTCCGATTTTCGAGTCCTCGACAGAGCGATCATAGCGTCGAACTTCACAACAACGAGACACGGTGTCACCGCTCTGCTTGCATTACAATGAAGATTATGGTCAGTTTAGCTAGCAGCTTCAAAATGTTACTACGACCGAGAGTTTGAAGTTCCAATTCATGACCGATTTGTTATTTCATCATCATGACGTTCGTCATTTCATCCTCAGATCTAGGGATTTCATTTGTTCTCTCTTCAGACAAACAGACTCTATAATTGTTATCTAGTCAGACTGAGATATATTTCACAAAGTCATATGCGAAATTATTGAGTAGTTTCGATGCCAACAAGTAACTTTGCCAACCGACAGTCCAGGTTTGTATTTCTTATGGGTAATTTTGTGACTGTAACTTTAGCAATTTCAGGATTGTTTTTGATGCTTACGATTCTTCCTGTAACAAACAGCAAGCTGATTTAAACGTTGTATTTGTTATCAAATTTAATAGTTTTCAATGATAAAATGCAAATTCTCACCTTAAGGGTTACTGCTAGGGCTACAATATTTCATAAGGTAACCTCCCCGTTGCGTACATTAGTTCCAGCATTGGGACTCAAGTTGTGCCTGTATCATAAGTAATTCTGACTGAATTAAATTCACTTACACGAATGTGGGGTTTTGCATAGGGAACGAAAGGTTTACGGAAGAAGAGACAACAGTCCCCCAACTAGCTTGTCCATATCAGTTCTAGACGCTTGCATTGGTTCGTTAGTTACTCGTTTTTGGAAGGAAATTTTTGCTACAAAGTTAAAGGGATGGAGTGATGTGCAGTTAACACGTATGGCTTGGTAGATGTTAACAGGGGATGCAGGGGCATACGTGAGGGGCCATGAGATATTTCGATATACTATATACTTCCAGGAATTGTAGAAAGAACTATTGGAACGCTGTAGGAGGAACAACACCTTTCAGTATTATCTTCACCAACTCAAAACTATAACTCAAATGCAAGGAGAGACACTGGAAAGTTTTGTTGCTCGAAATTTGAAGGTGCATATTAATCCTTATGCAATGGCATATTTCGACAACACCGAAGAGGACATTCTTGAAGAGGTAGAGCAGATGGCGTTAGACGCATCTGGTGAGGTTTGTCTCCTCAAATTTTCCGTAAAGTGCGGGCAGTAATTCCAAAGCCATTTCACGAGGCCGTGGCGTCTGCAATAGCCATTAGCAGAAATATAACTTGTAAGGAGTACTGAGATCTTTAATTCTGTAATGTATTTCTACCGTATTCCTTACTTACTGCCGGATTATGGAGCTTTGGCAGCCGAGTACCCCTTTTCCCTGAGGGAGCACTATCTTGCTCTATAACGACAACAATGACCCAGAGCCAGTGGTCACGAGCCGATTTGGTGTATGCAGATGAATCGGTGTTGAGCTCCTGCGTGGAGAATTTTGTAGAAAGATAATTAAGAGCTGAAAGTATTACGTCGCATCGTAGGAGAAAAGCGTTTTATAATACAGTTATTTCACAGAAACTTTGTGCGGGATTAATTAAGATACTTATGATAGAAATAATGTCGTGTTTGTGAACCAGTAATTATGGTGGAGAACCATATTAATAGTAGAACATATAATTGAAAGGCATTCGTGATCAGTGATTATCTGTTTAATTAGTGTGGAAAAGCAACTTAGCGATGGTTGATTCGATGTGAATGTGAAAGAACCATAACTGTTAAAAAGAGTCTGGATGAACTTAACCATTGTAAGGGAAGTGTGATACGTTCTAAAAGGGACAATAAAACGAATCATTAGACTTGTACGTTTATTATTTCAAAGTCACATTCCGTACACTTTGGAGCGCTGCGTTGTGATTTAAGTATTGATGTCCACCTACGTCAGTATAGCGTTCCTATTCATTTTCAACTCAACATCTCTTTACATTTAATGTTAATTAAATCGGTGAAAAATGAATTAATTGCTATAAAAAATCTTTAATAGTGCACCCAAGATTGGCACTACTACTGAAATCTTAGTTCCAAAATCTGTTATTAATAATTAAGCAATTTGCTGTTACAAAATCTACTGTCCAAAAAATAATTTTAACCTTCTTTCAGAAAACTGCTTAGCTTTACACGTAATCTAGTATACACAAAGAATAGTTACAACATCAGAAAATATCCTGTAAAACTACTTCTGCCACCCTCAGCGGCGCTGAAAATTGTTGTTACACATTACACCAACAGATACAAAAATATAGAGTGCTGAAAATAATTCTGTCCACCTCTTGCAGTTCCTCCACACTTCCTATATACATCATACAAAAAAAGAGAAAACAACTTTTGAACATCACTGCAATTACTCATGTCCTACATACAAGGAATACCTATTTCATACAAAACTTTTCAGGACACGTCTTTGAAAAATATCCTAGCCAGCTTCAGTGGCTCAGTACAGTCCTCACATTTAACACACATAAGAAATATGTATTTGTTGGCAAAGCATACCAAACGTCTTAGTGGAAAATATTCAAAACTGACTCATGCCACTTCTGTGGTGCTACTCATCGCGTACACAATCTTCAAGAAAAACATATATCACTGAAAATAATAAACACACTTAAGTTCACCTCTGTGTTTTTACCAAAAGTCATCAAGCATCAATTTTATATTTACTCTTTCAGCAAGTAATCCTCCTTTACAGTCAAATAGCACTCATAATTCTGAACTACGCCCAGTTGGTCTCAAAACACTTCACAATAATTGGTTCAAATGGCTCTGAGCACTATGGGACTTAACATCTATGGTCATCAGTCCCCTAGAACTTAGAACTACTTAAACCTAACTAACCTAAGGACAGCACACAGCACCCAGTCATCACGAGGCAGAGAAAATCCCTGACCCCGCCGGGAATCGAAACCGGGAACCCGGGCGTGGGAAGCGAGAACGCTACCGCACGACCACGAGCTGCGGACTTTCACAATAATTGTTCAAAATCTGTCTCAAATCATTTTTTTGCACATCAGTCGATTCTGTTATTTCTTCCAATTTTTCGTCGATCCTAAGTCTGACATTTTGTATCTCAGAAGGATCCACTTCCTTTCTTTCGCCATATTCATTATAGCCCTTGATTACCTCAGTGGTACTACTGTATCTTATTAGACAATCACTTTGTTCATCATTTACCTTTTGTCTCTTGCCTATAAAGGGAATAACTACAGGTTTCTCATTTACTATAATAATCACATCATTTGTCCCAAAATTAACCCATCCTTCATATTTATGAAAGAACTCGACACCTACTAACATTTCAACACTGAGTCCATTAATAACTGTTCTCCAGGCCCTGCTTCCACCGATCCAGTTTACGGGCCACCACTCCAACAACGGCTGCCAATTGCTCCGTCTACCTGCCTGCTTTAGCGCGACGTCACCTCTCGTAGCTGCCGAAATCTGCCGCCTCGTCCCACTCGTTGTCGTTCCACTCGTTGTCATATTTCCAACGCACGTTCAATTGCACACGTGTCTTTAGTCCTACATTCCAGTTCCTTTTTTCACACCGTGTGATCACTTGACGAGTTCAATTACACACTGCTGCTTTTTCATATACTCTCCCGAACTCTATATTGTACAATTTATTTGATTTACCTGCCGATCAGCACCAATTACGGCGGGGCGGGGTTGGTGCGCTGGGTTGTGATTTAATTAATGATGTCCACCTACCTCAGTATAGCGTCCATTCATCACCCGTTGCTCTGCATTCGTAAGTACTATGTAGACGATGAGAAAAGCAGCGTTGAAGAAAACCACTGTCCACACTTACGATTACAGAGTCCGCGTAACTCAAGTAACAAGATAAATCTGTAAATCTCTATTAATAAAGGGCAAATTGGGTGCTTCTTCCCTTCATTGAAAATGTTAATTTGTAGATATTAATGTTTTATTACGGTCCTTTTCATTTATGGTGTCACCAAGCCCACATTTACGTTGATAGTACATCTACTACTAGTTCGTGCAGCTTATATCACACGTTGAGACAGCCAGAAATGAGCTAAGTCCAACCCGAAATATTACGAGATTCACACAGGAAACACTCTGTTATAAAACGTGTTCACATTCGGTCTTTTTCAGTGGATTCTTCGAAATAATATGCTCGCCAAAATGTTCTGTACATGCATACGGAACACGCCACGCAGATTATTCACAAAGACCGATAGTTTCACTGGCCGTTCATTCTGCAACCAGCATTCCAAAACCCCTCAAAACTTCACCGAAATGTCCGTAATTTCGTCTGCTAGCACGGCGATATAAACCGAGTGCGATTTAACCGTCATTTCTTCATCTTACAGATAATTTTCTCGGACACATTTAATATGACCTTCTCGTCCGACAGCGACTCCACGACTGACTGAATGCCGTCGCTCACAGGGCATATAACTCATTCAATTACGCGGGAAAGACTTCTCCCTCATTGGTTGATCAAAATGATCATCGAATCAGGCTAACCTTTCATGATCAATTTCGCGGGAAAAGCGCTTTACTCCAAACAACATTCGCAGATGTATCTACGTCATTTCATATTGCCAAATTTCACAAAATATTCCACAAAACTAAACGAAACGAAATTTAAAAGAAAACTATGCTTGAAATATATTTTAGAACTGAGTATCCTCTTACTATCTTTCTGGCTGCCTTATTACAAAAGCAAACGCTCCTAGACATACGTCATCCATTAGTTAAGGGGATTCACCGTTTTCAGGACATCCTTGTTACGTAACACTTGCTAGTTACGGATGGTGTAATACATTATAAAATTGAAATATGACGTATGTCCCCACATACACACTCACATTCACTCTCATCTACTCCCACCCTAACACAAAATATAAATATCAACTTTTAAACTATTATTTCCATTGCGAAAGGAAAATTATTACAAGTTTAGAATCAAAATTCCTTAAAAATAACTTGTGCCCCCTGAGAGTGCTATTATTGTTTTCAAATAACAAAGAAACTTAAACTGTCGTGATTCCTGTCTGAATTTACTTTCCAAAGTGTCGGTTAAGTACTTTTTAATCGGTTTTTTTATATTGTCAAAAGTATTAAAGCTATCCCCATGAAAATTTTACGTACTGTTGTTCTAAATTATAAAAGTTCCTATACCAAATTTGAAAACAAACAGATCATATCTATCATAGTTATTTAGTTTCCAAGGTGAGATGAATAAATGACCCTCCACACAGAGCAGTTCTCACGGTCCACACACCGCGACAGATGGCATTATGACGTTAGCAGCCGACTACACAACGGCCAGGGTTGGATGCTTCATTGGCAGCCTCCAACACAGCTTGACCTAACGGAATAAAACTTACTACAAAACTTTGTAGCTGTGTAAATAGCTGCGATATTACAAAATTTTCAGTTCTTCAGATGAATAACTCTAAAATTATAAAACAATAAGAAACACTTATACGTATTGGGTACATGCTGAGAATTATTTCTTAGCCTATTCTTTATGTAAAGCTCCGTATTTGAGTCCTATAGTCCAATAGCCGCAAAATTAATCCAAAACATAAACAGGAACGACACTAACGACGAGAGTTTTACATCGGATGAAGTGTAAATGAACATCTGCACTTTGGTAAAGAACAGTGATTCGAAGCGTAAGAATGAGAAATAACTGTGAATAATAGAGTTACGAATCTCAGTATTCATTCAGTAAATAAGAGTGCGCTATCACTAACAGAATCGCAGCAGCTTGTTAGACTGCTGTAGTTCGAGACAAGTAGTGGAATTCTACATCTTCTATAGATAAATATCACAGTAATGAAACCCTTTCACGAATGCTAACCTCCTTCACGCAATATCCATCTCAAGCCAAACGATTGAAAATTTTCACCTACAGTAACAATTTCGAACTAAGTGCAACTGGCATTATTGCAACACTTACGTTTATTACTGTGGCAGTTGGTTACTGTGTGTACTGAGACGCTACAAACTTTATTCCTTGAGTTGCTGAGCTGGTCCTCTCAAAACGCTTACGCCTGTCACACGCGTTACATAAGTTAGGTAATGCAACTTGAAGCCTACCGCCCGTATTGAGCAGCGGATCATACTTTCGTAACATCCTGCAGCGTTTACTGAAATAATAATGTTTATGGCAGGTATACACGGTTTGAGACGGCCATCTGAGCAACACACAGAACGTAGTTTGTAGCATCACTCCACACACAGCAACCAACTGTCGCTGTAATAAACGTGTCACAATAATGCCAGCTGCGCTTAGTTCGAAATTATGCTGTAGGTGAAAATTTTCTATCGTTGGGCGTGAGACGAATATTGCGCGAAGGAGGTTACCTAGCCTTTTATTTTGTACCTTTTGACTTTCAATGTTACTTATAATCCGTCATGATTGAAAAATTTTTATTAACATGACGGGTTTTGGTTCCTCTAGAACCATCTTCAGATCTGCAATTTCGGTGACAGGAGGATGTGACGCAGCATGTGAAGGTTGCTATGTGTGGACGGCTTACTCCTCTAACTGAAATTGCATATCTGAAGATGGTTTTAGAGGAACCGAAACCGGTCGTGTGAATAAATATTTTTGCAATCAAGACGGGTTATAAGTAACATTGTGTAACTAGTAATTGCGGTATCCCATCAGACATTATGTCTGTTTTTGCAAATTTTGACTTTACTTTAAAAAAGTGTCGCCAGTAAAGGAGCAGATACCAGCCGACAGTGTTGTGCAAAATTCATTCGATAAAGAGGGAGACTGCGTTCGTGCAAAATCAAAGATTTCGCTTTTGAGGACATGACCAACAGAGAACCGGTAGACATGGAAGTAGCTGTAGAATTAAAGAGCGAGCAAAACTTGGACGCCACAGATTCAAAAACAGGAAAAGCTAGAGGGGAGCTCGTTTTCATCCTAAAATAGCAGTCAGTCAAATATAACAACATTATTCCAAACGAAAATGAAACATCAAAATAAATTAGGTAAAAGATTGATTAAAAAATCATTAAAAGAACGTAATGGAATTGCTAAAGGATTTAATGGAATGTAGTTTGAAGCGGAATATCCAGGCAGACGATGAGAAGATTACAGGCTGAGATACTACTTAGATGCGAATATTCTCGAAACGGATTCGGATATATTTTCAGTGAATGAGCAATGTACTTTGAAGCGGAATATTCAACCACAAAACACGGAGATTATTGTCAAAGAGAAGCTGGAGCAGACATTTACCAAACAGAAACATTGTTTACAAGAAAACGTGTGAGTACGTTAGATCATGAGAAGAAAATTGAGTGTATGTTGTTTGGGAAACAAGAAGAAGAAAGTTTGTTGTACGAAGATGTGGAGAAGTTGTTATTGCATAAACAGTGGTCTAAAAACACGAAAGATTTTATTTGCAATGATCCACACTACCAGAGTTATGACGAAATATACCAGAAATTTTGGAAAAGGTATTAGGAAGATATCACCATTCTGAAGAATGGTATAAAGAGAATGACATTGTACGCAGAGTGATGCAACGCCAAGTTTTTGGGCTTCTCACTAGCGCAATAATTAGGACGGTGAAGCAGGGATGACGAAGATCGGCACAAAACGCAACGAAGAAGAAGCCATGGGAATCGGGAGAAAAGCAAGTGAAGGGAACAAGAGATAATGCAATTACTGCGGCGAAGAGGCATTGACTCAAAAACGGAAATGCAGGAAGAAGTAGAATGAGAAAGGAGTTAACGGCCAAGGTCAAGTTGGTGCATAGGTGAGGTGACGTATTGTCGTTTGATCGCTTACAAGGACGTAAATATGACACAGTGGCAGAAGAGAAGAAAGAAGAGGGAGAAGAGTTCGACACGGTTCGTTATGCATGTTGTACAGCCGCAAGTGGCACTTATAATAACTGAATTGTCAAATATTTATGAACAGTGATTTGTTTGTGTTGAACTATTGGACGGGTGTTTTAGGCTATCAGCAATGTGGACTGTTGTTATAGTGAACAGATTCTTTCTACGTCATTTTTTCGGTTGCGATACTTATGGATGTAGGACTGTTACGCCCTACACCTGCTCTGAATTGTTGTCGAGCGTGCCGACGCTCAGCCACGTTATTGTGTCCATCCTCACTGCATGTCAGACGTCGAGGAGTGGGGATTCCCGTGACGCAGTGATCGTACCACCGATGCCCACGAGAAAGGGTCTTCTAAGGCGCAGTTAGTTAATAATCTTTGTTCTCACAGCCACCGCCTATCCGCTACCAGCTACTACGCAACAATGCCGCTCACCGCGCCCGCCTAGCGTCCTCAGTTAGCTGCTACGTCCACCTGTCAGTGCGTGTGTGTGTTGCTAAAGGTGTTGTGCCAAACAGTTAAAATGTCAGTTAGGCATTTGCATTTGTTTTAGGTCAGCTGACTATTCGTAAACTTATATTTCTTCGCATTAATTTTTTTTTCAACTTAAAATGGCAGATTTATTGTCTCTCTTATATTAGCCACACAAAAACATAGTTTTATCTCATTACTTATGTCTTGATAGTTATTTGCTTGACCCTGAGGCACAGACATTCATTACTAGACTGGCAGTAGCGTATACAGTGGCATCGGTGTCACTGAAGCCAGTACTTTGGAATCGCAATATGGCGGCAAGAGCAAAGAAATTGTGAACAGCTGTTCATTTACTGATAAATCAGTCTTAAGAAATGTGGACAGACTTACGTAATTATGTTATCTTTAGAGTGTTTATGTAGTGATCAATACATGCATTGTATTTGGCTGTAATTCGTACAGCTGACGGAAGATACAAAAAAAGGAACATGTCTAAGAGCAAGCTTAACTAGAAACATCTGACGTATTTCTGATTTTGTACTGTATGTAAGCCCGAATAATTACATTACAGTTTGTCTTATATGAAATACTGGCACTGTTTCAATGGTTTACTTGTATTTTAAGGCATTTTAAGGAATGTAGTAATAACATACTTAAGTTAATGATGTGCTTTTAACCAGTTTTGATCAGTTTAGGCATTTATTTGAAAAGTATGCTCGCTATAAGGTGGCCTTATAAGTAGAACATGCTATTTGTTGTTTACAAGAAGTGTCTGTATTGGTTTGAGTGTTCTTACGAGAACTACAGTCTGCTTTAAACGAGTGTATATGTAACTTGGTGATCTTCTCATAACACAATTTCACTATGTCATTGTTAAATTCAATTAGTACGCAAATACTTGCTCAACTGCAGAACTTGTGTTGATCACCTCGTAAAGCAGACAACGTAATTTCGTTTCAGAAAATCGTAGTAGTACCATACACAAACTTCCAGACCCTGCCACCTTTCCTCCCAAATGTCAAATTTTAGTAAAAGAGGCATCTTTTCCAGTCAAGCAAATGTATGTCTGTGACCTGAGGGCGTGTTATTTGCCATAGATGTATAATTTCTTGCTTGTTTTTCCAATTTCATTATCACATGAGTAGTGATGCTATATTCGATATGCACTCGTAAGATTCTGTACTATGACAAGTTACCAGCTGGAACCTAATTAGCTTCCAGTAAAGAAAATTTGCATTTCTCTGATTTCTTGTGTGTGCTGAGCAGCAGTTATATGTGTATTATTCTTCCTTTTGCAAAGGTGGATCAGTGTCTGAAAACAAAGAACTGTTCAAGTATCATAATTACTGAGCTAATGGAAATATGACTGAGGGAAGTAAAAAGGCATACCTCGATGCATAAGGAGGTATTTTCAGTAATGCTAAATACGAACAAAATGTTCGAAGTTGTTTAAGAGGTGATGACTTGGCAATGAAATTTTCCTCGCTGTGCAAGCTGTGCACATAACTTCTGTGGATTTCTCTGAAGATAAGTTAAGAGAAGCAAAGCATGATCATTCTCATACGAGAACTTAAAGGTTAGGTTGTGCTGATGCTGTAGAGGTTTAAAAGGATTGAAGTAAGTACTTGTTTGGCACTATTTTCACGGATGTCTGTAGGAAAAAGATTAGATTCTTATTACTATTTGATGTAGTCATATAACAAATTTGATTTCTGTGTATGTTCATTACCTGCTTACCAACCTACATAAACAAAAATGTGAAGATTTTAATTTTTAGTGTAAGGACGATACATTGTGAAGAGTACATAACATTTATATTATATTGCATTATAATAACTCTGGAGGGGACCATTCCTGGTTTTCTAATCAGCCTTTTGTATCTGTTGGGATTAGGTTGCTGATCAGAATTTCTGTGGGAGAGCTGTTTTCTTTTCCTTTGGTTTCTAAAATAACTGTTTTCCTACCTTTCTAAAAAAAATTCTGCTATGGTGTTGTAAGGTGTACTGCTACCTTTGATGTTGTATCTATCAATTTGACACTCCTTACATATCACTTGCATCTGGAATTTTCGTAACAGAGCACGTCTTTTCTCTGAGGAAACATTGTCCTGATCTATAATGACAGCAATGCCCCAGTCCTTATGGTTACACCCAGCCTTAGTGTGTGCAGGTGAGTCACTATTGAGCTCCCACAAGGGATGGTCATGTGCAGATGCATTGTGGATTATTAGTATGAAGAATCAGGTGGAAAGATAGTTAAGAGTTGAAAGTGTTATGTCTCATCATAGAATAGAAGTGTTTGGTAATTCAGGTATTTCGTGAAAAGGCATGAGAGATTAATTACGAGATTTGCGGTTGGAAAAGTACTACGTTTGTGAATCAGAAACTGTCGTCGAAAAACATACTATTAGTAGAACATAATATTAAAATACTTCCATTTATCAGTAGTAGCAAATTTAATTAGTGTGGTTACTTCGACGTGTATGTGACACAACAGTAACTCTAAACATAAGACTGGATGAACGTAGGCATTGTTAGGGGTGTGTGTTAGATTCTAAAGGAACAATAAAGCACGTAATTTTACTTGTACTGTTATTATTTCAAAGTAACATTTTCCATTCTTTAAATGAATAACCTTTACATCAGAAAAGTAAAAGAGACATACATTCACATGAAGCACATGATGAAGTTAATTTCGTAGTGAAGCGTGTTCTCTACGTAAAGCTCTTGTACTTGAGTCCAGCAGTCTGATAGCTGCAAAGTTAATTAAAATAATAAACAGAAAAGACGCTGACGGAGCTTTACAACCAAGAGAAAGGAGGGTATTCCTCAATGTAGAGGTCATGTGCTATCGATGCAGTCACCATGTTCACACTTGGCGAAACTGCAGGAAACTTCACGGTGTAAGTGCATTGGACACTCAGAACGGTAAAGTCAATGCATATAGTCGCAGGTTAGTGCCTGTACCCCGATGTTAAAAATAGAAAATCTATCAGTTTGGTCATTTTGCAGTATTTCCAGTAAACATGAGCGTATAAAACCTTTATATGGGATCAGTGTCAGATTAATGTTCGATCGATCACGTAAGAGGAAGGGAGTGTAAATTTTTAAAGAATACAGGATCGCAGGTATCTGTAGCTAGTTAGGGTGTATTCGGAATAAGGAATTTCAACGTGGCACATTGTAGATTGGGTGGCATAGCTTGGGTTAGTATTCATTCACTTCGTTCAGCACTGATGTACTTCCAAGGGAGAGTAAAGAGTTCTGGGATTGCTTGGTGAGTATTTCCTTGAGTTGGAAATAGCTATAGTATGAGAACGAAGTCTTTCATGATGTAACTGTTCTCGGACATCTTTTCGCGTCGTTTCAGGGTAAAACCTCGAGCTTTCGACGATTTCCACCATCGCATTCGTCAGGAGCAACTGACTGTCAAAACTGTTGCTGTGGTGGCCTTGTAGAGCCCAAAGGTGGTGTCTTATTGGTCGAGAGGTATATCATGCTGTCGCAGATGGTGTCAACGTCTGCACTGGTGGCGCCTCCACTCCCGCCATCGAGTGCTTGCTTCCACGCACCGCAACCATTATATCCCAGTAATCCAGAGACCGATATTGTCCTCAACAGGGCGCAGTATCTGCTTTATCTCCTTTTTTTTTTTTTGTCATCAGTCTACTGACTAGTTTGATGCGGCCCACCACGAATTCCTTTCCTGTGCTAACCTCTTCATCTCAGAGTAGCACTTGCAACCTATGTCCTCAATTATTTGCTTGACGTATTTCAATCTCTGTCTTCCTCTACAGTTTTTGCCCTCTACAGCTCCCTCTAGTGCCATGGAAGTCATTCCCTCATGTCTTAGCAGATGTCCTATCATCCTGTCCCTTCTCCTTATCAGTATTTTCCACATATTCCTTTCCTCTCCCATTCTGCATAGAACCTCCTCATTCCTTACCTTATCAGTCCACCTAATTTTCAACATTCGTCTATAGCACCACATCTCAAATGCTTCGATTCTCTTCTGTTCCGGTTTTCCCACAGTCCATGTTTCACTACCATACAATGCTGTACTCCAGACGTACATCCTCAGAAATTTCTTCCTCAAATTAAGGCCGGTATTTGATATTAGTAGACTTCTCTTGGCCAGAAATGCCTTTTTTGCCATAGCGAGTCTGCTTTTGATGTCCTCCTTGCTCCGTCCGTCATTGGTTATTTTACTACCTAGGTAGCAGAATTCCTTAACTTCATTGACTTCGTGACCATCAATCCTGATGTTAAGTTTCTCGCTGTTCTCATTTCTACTACTTCTCATTACCTTCGTCTTTCTCCGATTTACTCTCAAACCATACTGTGTACTCATTAGACTGTTCATTCCGTTCAGCAGATCATTTAATTCTTCTTCACTTTCACTCAGGATAGCAATGTCATCAGCGAATCGTGTCATTGATATCCTTTCACCTTGTATTTTAATTCCACTCCTGAACCTTTCTTTTATTTCCATCATTGCTTCCTCGATGTACAGATTGAAGAGTAGGGGCGAAAGGCTACAGCGTTGTCTTACACCCTTCTTAATACGACCACTTCGTTCCTGATCGTCCACTCTTATTATTCCCTCTTGGTTCTTGTACATATTGTATATGACCCGTCTCTCCCTATAGCTTACCCCTACTTTTTTCAGAATCTCGAACAGCTTGCACCATTTTATACTGTCGAACGCTTTTTCCAGGTCGACAAATCCTATGAAAGTGTCTTGATTTTTCTTTAGCCTTGCTTCCATTATTAGCCGTAACGTCAGAATTGCCTCTCTCGTCCCTTTACTTTTCCTAAAGCCAAACTGATCGTCACCTAGCGAATTCTCAATTTTCTTTTCCATTCTTCTGTATATTATTCTTGTAAGCAGCTTCGATGCATGAGCTGTTAAGCTGATTGTACGATAATTCTCGCACTTGTCAGCTCTATCCGTCTTCGGAATAGTGTGGATGATGCTTTTCCGAAAGTCAGATGGTATATCGCCAGACTCATATATTCTACACACCAACGTGAATAGTCTTTTCGTTGCCACTTCCGCCAATGATTTAAGAAATTCTGATGGAATGTTATCTATCCCTTCTGCCTTATTTGACCGTAAGTCTTCCAAAGCTCTTTTAAATTCCGATTCTAATACTGGATCCCCTATCTCTTCTAAATCGACTCCTGTTTCTTCTTCTATCACATCAGACAAATCTTCACCCTCATAGAGGCTTTCAATGTATTCTTTCCACCTATCTGCTCTCTCCGCTGCATTTAACAGTGGAATTCCCTTTGCACTCTTAATGTTACCACCGTTGCTTTTAATGTCACCAAAGGTTGTTTTGACTTTCCTGTATGCTGAGTCTGTCCTTCCGACAATCATATCTTTTTCGATGTCTTCACATTTTTCCTGCAGCCATTTCGTCTTAGCTTCCCTGCACTTCCTATTTATTTCATTCCTCAGCGACCTGTATTTCTGTATTCCTGATTTTCACGGAACATGTTTGTACTTCCTCCTTTCATCAATTAACTGAAGTATTTCCTCTGTTACCCATGCTTTCTTCGCAGCTACCTTCTTTGTACCTATGTTTTCCTTACGCATTTCTGCGATGGCCCTTTTTAGAGATGTCCATTCCTCTTCAACTGTACTGGCTACTGCGCTATTCCTTATTGCTGTATCTATAGCGTTAGAGAACTTCAAACGTATCTCGTCATTCCTTAGTACTTCCGTATCCCACTTCTTTGCGTATTGATTCTTCCTGATTAATGTCTTGAACTTCAGCCAACTCTTCATCACTACTGTATTGTGATCTGAGTCTATATCTGCTCCTGGGTACGCCTTACAATCCAGTATCTGATTTCGGAATCTCTGTCTGACCATGATGTAATCTAATTGAAATCTTCCCGTATCTCCCAGCCTTTTCCAAGTATACCTCCTCCTCTTGTGATTCTTGAACAGGGTATTCGCTATTACTAGCTGAAACATGTTACAGAACTCAATTAGTCTTTCTCCTCTTTCATTCCTTGTCCCAAGCCCATATTCTCCTGTAACTGTTTCTTCTACTCCTTCCCCTACAACTGCATTCCAGTCGCCCATGACTATTAGATTGTCGTCCCCCTTTACATACTGCATTACCCTTTCAATATCCTCATACACTTTCTCTATCTGTTCATCTTCAGATTGCGACGTCGGCATGTATACCTGAACTATCGTTGTCGGTGTTGGTCTGATTACTGAACTGTTCACAGTAACACACCCTCTGCCCTATCTTCCTATTCATAACGAATCCTACTCCTGTTATACCATTTTCTGCTGCTGTTGATATTACCCGATACTCATCTGACCAGAAATCCTTGTCTTCCTTCCACTTCACTTCACTGATCCCTACTATATGTAGATTGAGCCTTTGCATTTCCCTTTTCTGATTTTCTAGTTTCCCTACCACGTTCAAGCTTCTGACATTCCACGCCCCGACTCGTAGAGCTTTATCCTTTCGCTGATTATTCAATCTTTTTCTCATGGTAACCTCCCCCTTGGCAGTCCCCTCCCGGAGATCCGAATGGGGGACTATTCCGGAATCTTTTGCCAATGGAGAGATCATCATGACACTTCTTCAATTACAGGCCACATGTCCTGTGGATACACGTTACGTGTCTTTAATGCAGTGGTTTCCATTGCCTTCTGCATCCTAATGTCGTTGATCATTGCTGATTCTTCCGCCTTTAGGGGAAATTTCCCACCCCTAGGACAAGAGAGTGCCCTGAACCTCTATCCGCTCCTCCGCCCTCTTTGACAAAGCCGTAAACAGAATGAGGCTGACTTCTTATGCAGGAAGTCTTCGGCCGCCAATGCTGATTATTTACCAAAATTTAGGCAGTGGCGGGGATCGAAGACGTTTTGATTATGAATCAAAGACGCTACCCCTAGACCACGGGTACAATTATCTTCTTAGGAGGTTGGAAAATACATCTGATACCTCGTCTTCCTAGGAATCTCCTTATTTTGCTGGATGTAGCTCCGCAGTAGGGAAGGAATGCAGTCGGTGACTCATCACGTGAATGTTTATCTTTTGCATGTTTCCTTTTCTTGGAGAAAGCTGACTTGATATCACTTGACCCATAGCCGTTTTTCAAAACAAGTACTTTAGATGATTAATTTCGGAATGGGTTATGTCCTCGTCAGAAACGGATTTTGCTCTGTGTATCAGAGTATTTAAAGCTGCTCAATTCTGGACTCAATGGTGAAAGCTCTGGGCGCCAAGATATAAATCAGTGCTTGTCGGTTTGTGGTCTGAAGCGACCATCTGACTTTCGTTGTACCAGAACATCTAAAAACGGAAGCCTTCTCTCTTTCTGTTTCTCGATGAACAGCTGGATGTTTGGGTGCATGTTGCTTAGATGTTCCTGGAAGTGCTTAAGGGCTTCTTCCCTGTATGGCCAGATCATAAACGTGAAGGCCCAAAGGTACCAACCGGCCGCTGTGTCATCACACTGGCGTCACTGGAAGCGGATATGTACTGACATATGGTCAGCACACCGCTCTCCACCACGTATGTCAGTTTATGAGACTGGAGCCGATAATTCTCAATCAAGTAGCTCCTCAGTTTAACTCACAAGGGTTGAGTGCACATTGCTTTCCAACAGCACATGGCAGACCGGATGGTCACCCATCCAAGCGCTAGCTCAGCCCGATAGCACTGAACTTTGGTGAACTGACAGTAACCTGTGTTACCACTGAAACGATAAAATGAAGATGGACAAAGAGGAGCCAAATTTAATGCACAATCCTGTTCCATTAAGAAGTTGGTAATTGCTGGAGACAATGGAGAAACCATATCATTTCTGTCATTTCACAGAATTTACTGCCTACAAGAAGAAGGTGGTCATCAAAACATGCCGGAACAACTTTATCATTTGGGAGGAAAATTCTCTTCCTACAGTTTCAATACGTTCAAAAATGGTTCAAATGACTCTGAGCACTATGGGACTTAACATCTGAGGTCATCAGTCCCCTAGAACTTAGAACTACTTAAACCTAACTAACCTAAGGACATCATACACATCCATGCCCGAGGCAGGATACGAACCTGCAACCATAGCGGTCCTGCGGTTCTAGACTGAAGCGCCTAGAACCGCTCGGCCATCTCGGCCAGCTTCAACATATCCTCCACACTCATTTAGATATGTCCATGAAGCCCGAAAAGGAGCTAAATGGGTGAAGCTCCAATGAGGTTACTTAAGTAGTAGGGCAACAGGGGCATCAGAAAACTTCGGTACTGCGTGTTGCCTAGATTCAGGGTAAGTAGGCTACCAGGGGAAAGCCTATTGTCTTCATTTGATTGACAGGTCCTTAACCTGTTGTTCGGCTAAGAGCATTATGATCCCTTGAAGATAATCCTTCGGTTTAATTGACAGATCCTTAACCTATTGTTCCCCCATCCCTCCACCTCCACCTCCAAGAACCTGATGGGAAAAAGACTCAGTTGATCAGCCATTTGTAGGGAAATCGATGGCAGTGTTTGTGATATTGTTTAAACAACTTAGACGATATAGTTTATCTATTTATTTAAATAATTCGGTGCTAAATCGATTGCAGTGTATGGAATATTGTTTAAACAATTTAGACAATGTGTGGAATATTGTTTATTTAAAGAATTTACAGGATAGAAGATGATACAAGGAATATCTAAACAACTGTGATGCTTTTCCATTCTGATCACACAAGGAATACCATCATGAAACACCCATAACACTTAATTACACTGTCAAAATCTTTCGATCATAAAGCACACATCGTCCGCCATCCTGCACCCAGTGCTGCTCGCACAAGACACACACAGGTCGCTCGGGGGGGGGGGGGGGGGGGGGCAGAAAGTGATGTGTATGTCAGGGGCGCGCGTCATTACAGATCCAAGAGTGTCTGCTCAGGTCCTGAGACTGACACACCAGCAGTCATGCTAATCTACGAACAAAAGCGTCAGTTGGCGACAATCATTTGATACTTGATACCTGAGAAATTCCTATCGAAACACGTGCTCTCTCTCTCTCCATTTCCTCCTGTAGTGTGCCACTGCCAGGTCTGCAAGCGCCATCAGCCATGGTCAAAGTGAACCAGAAACAAAGCTGTGTCCATCCAGTAATCCCCTCCAGAATACCGATGCACGTGAGAACTCCTACCATCACAAATTCTGATTGAGAATGGATTCCGCCATTGGCTCCAAGCTGCCGTCTGTACATGACAGGAGATTCAATTATATAGCATAGGATAAACTCTTTATTTATAAAATTCGTTTCACAAGGGTTGGATCTCACTTTTATTTGGTGGGAAAAGCTTACGCCCAGCAACTACATGTCCTAATTACGTAATTACACTGCTGTAGATTAAAGGTGTCGTCTTTCGGAAAATGTTCGTGGGCTCACCTTGACATGCAGAGATCGACTGAGCTAGTGCTCATTGCCACCACCAGAGCACAGTCCACACTCCTATCACTCCCCCCTTCCTTCCCCACCCATCCCAGAAAAAAGAATGGTAGGAGAAAGACAGTCTGTGCTGAAGAGGAAGTATCGTACTACACGAAATTCAAGTCAAGGTCAATAATATGTTGATATATTTTCTTTATTTAATCAGTTTGTGGGAGAAAGGATTCCCGAATTGGATAGACATCATGACTGCATCCCCCACCCTTGCTCCCCATGGCATAATAACTGTAATCATCATGAAATGGAATGAAGAGCAGTGCAGTAGCCACCCATGTATGTGACTATCGTCAGGGCACCACCGCGAAGGTCAAAACAGCCCAATGTCCTAATTACAGATCATGTAACTAATTACCACCGACTGCATACTGGATATTAGCCCCCTTTGATCTAGAACCGCAGCCGACCGAAAATGGAACGGCAATATTCCAGCAGATCACAGTTAGCTGGTGAGGACCTCAGGTGGAACGCCTGAAACCACAGACGGGATTTCAAACGCACTAGCCCGAAGATGGAACACCCAGGAGAGAGTCTGGCGGAAGCGGACAGCAAAGAGAATACCCAGGACTGCAGCGGACGGAAAAGGGAACAGCAATGCTCCAGAAGATCGCAGCGAGCGGGCGCGGACCGCAGAGGGAGCGCCTGGTGAAGGGGGAAGGCCTCAGGCGTAAATACTGGACAAGGTCCACTCGAAGAGTAGTCTCAGGTCGCACCTGATGAAGGGAACGAGGTACGCTACCGAAATATCGTGCAAGTACGACGTTGATATCCGGAAGAACACCCGACAACACAAGATGTCAAAGAATTCAATGTTGAAAATAAAACCAGACGTGAAAAGGTAGACAAATCATGGGAACCGTTGAAAGAAATAACATATAAAACGCCACAAAACCACATCAAAATCCTACTAGGAGATTTCAGTAAACACTCCAAGGAAAGGAAAGAAATTACACAAAAAAAGTTCGAAAATTCCCAACTCATAAATGGACCAAACAAAGACGACGATGAATAGTTGAACACAGCGGAATGTTCAGCCTCAACGACATTTCAACACACTTAAAAAAGTTATAATAGGTGACACAGAGGTCACCAAACTCACTCACTGGTGACATACAAACTGAACACATAGCAGTCTCAGAGAAATTATGAACTTCCAAGTCAGAAAGGCTGTAAACATGGACTCAGACCAGTCACTGACAAGAATTAAGACTACGTCTGAAACGTCAGAGGTTCACAAAAAAGAAGAGAAACTTCAAATTTGACACTATCAGGATCCAACCATCTCTCACAGAACAATCAGAGGAAATGTAGTCAAACAATTGGCAGCAAATCGAAATAAAATTTATAGAAACAGCATAAACATTCATTCTCCTGCAGAAAAAAAGGATCCTTTGTGGAATAAGGGATGTGAGTGTTCGATAGGATGCATACAACAACTGCAGCAGCAATGACACAGAAGACTACTACAAAACATTCTCAGCAGTGAGCAGAGACATATACTAATTAATAAGAAAGACCAAAAGGAAATTGAGAAGGAGTTCGACAGAAACAACATACAATATTTCTATAAGAAATTATAAAATAAGCTAACAGCATATCAATCATAAAGTATGTGCTTCAAAAAATGTGCAAATGACTCAATAATCACGAAAACTGTAAGTAATTTGTCAGAAACTTAAAAGGTGTACTTGAATATCCAGAACAGGCGCAAAGATTCCCACAACAAGAGCCTGAAGGCACTAATCCAAATTCATTACCACCTGAAGAAGAAGAAATTACCAGACAAATCAAAAAGACAAAAACAATAAAGCATCTGGGGAAGATGTAATCACAACAGAAATCCTCAGACCCGCAGGCTCAGACACCACAAAAGAAATCACCAAAATCAATCAAGACAGTTAGCAAATAGAACAAATTTTAGAAGACTGGAAAATGCATTAATTCACTCATAACATGTGAAGGGAAACAGAATAGATGTCAATAGATACAGGGGGAACCTCACTAATATCAATTGCATACAAAATCCTATCCCAGTGTCAGCAGAATGTAAAAACAGCTACATCCAAAAATTGAAAAATATCAGAGATGATCTAAACCAGGCTGATCATGTCCAGAGTAAATCTTGATCCTAAAGCTCAGCCTAAGATATCAGAGAATTTTTAGCAAAAACTTAGTTGTTCCAAAAAAGCGTATGACTCAGTTTACTGCGAATCACGCTCCTAGGTGTTAAAAGAAAAGGCTCTACACATGAAAACACCTGAAATCATATAACAGACACTGACAGATTGAAACGGCAAGGTTCTTTTTAGGCAGGAGCTCCCTGATCATTTCGAAATCAAAACACAAAGACAAGGAGGTGGGATGACTGCATTACTTCTCAATTGGGTCATGAAGTGTGTGATACAAGAACGACATAAACAAAATCAGTCCTCAAAATTGACCAACCAATCAATTTAGGTAGAGACAAATAATTTAGGTAGATTGCTTAGAATTTGCAGACGCTTTGGCAATACTAACTCACGAATTTCACTAGCGCAACATCAAAAGGCGAATTCATGATCGAAACTGCGGAAAACAGTCTATCTTTTAAGAAGCCAGATTATATGACCTGCAACAGTCAAGCGCCAAACTTCATGGAGAAGAAATTTGGCAAATCGAACGAGTTTCACAATTTATGTACGTCAATGAAATTATACACGAAAAAGCAATTGATACAAAAGCAAACGATGTCAGATGCCAGAAGATGGAAACTGCTTACCAATTTACCCAGAATATCTGCAACAAGAAACGTATCTCCCAGCATACGACACTAAGACATTACAATATGGCAATTAAACCAGAATGCCTTTAAGGATCAGAAACAAATCTGAAAAGGAGAACTGACATTGAAAAGTTGGAGAAAAAGGAACACAGAATCGTAAGAATAATTCTGAGCTCCCAATCTGTAGATGAACCATACCGACTAATAAGCATTCAGGAAATAAGGCAATACACAAACATTCACAGCGACAGTAGAAAACGCAGGTTTAGATTCTATGGACACGCTTAAGGAATCCCAGAGAGACTTAAAAACTCAACTCGATATTTTTGACAACAAGAACAAAGCCAAAATGGACGCGATGAAATGGATTACAACATCAAAACTCGTCTGAAATTGTCTAGAACTACTCCAGAAGACGTCCAAAACCGTGGAATACACAGCTCCAAAATTCACAAATGGCGAGCTGACCAAGATGGCAATCTTAAGGAGAAGACCGGTACACCATGTTCTGAACAGAGAAAAGAAGTCCACATGAAGATAATGGGAGAAATATGGGCACAAAGGAAGGCGTAGGCCCACCTCTAAGCAATATGAATAGTTCTAATAGTATATTAGTATAGAGTGTCATATAAACTCAATTTCAATATGTTATTGAAGTACTGACACTTAAATTACAAGAGGTATGATAAAATGAATATATAGATAAGTGGTCCATCTTATTTTTAGGTCTATGCGTGAGGTGGACCATAAAAGTGGCTACACACGAAGAAAACAGTCAATTAAAATTTCACATTTTTATTTTGAATGCGTTGTAATGAATACAGAATTATGCAATTAAATATTTTAGTCCAAAACAATTTTAACAGTTTATTATAAGTCTTGGTTAAACACCTGTTTTTCTAGAAAGTTTCTGATTTTGTTCACGCTTTAGGCTGTCTTCCTCTCACCTCAGCAATTACACTTATTACGAAATGTTGACCATAGTGAACAGCCTACACACTGAGTCACACTGAATGCAATAGTAATTTGTACTAATTCCGTAGCGGATGTCACCACAGCCAACACATTCATCCTCATCTCATTCATCAAAGTTATTTTCGAAATCTTCTACAATTCTGCACCTGAAGAACACAGTGAGCTATTGGCAGCATTTGTCGTATTGAGTTTCTTCAGTCTGTTCCTCTCTGCACGAGTATTCCCTGAAGGTGATCTTTTAGTGCCTTTTTTCCTTTATTTTCTTATCGCTCTTTTTCTTTATAACTTCAATACTTTAGGCTGGACTTAACTCTTTGAATACATCTGCTGCTTTCCTCTTAAAATTCCTGGATTTCTCAATAGAGGGAACAAGATTATGTTTCTTCAAAAGGTTTTGTCTGTGCTGGCTTCGAAGTAGTCAGTTTAGTGGTGGTAATCTTGAAGGGTTTAGGTTTAGTCGGTGTGGAGGCTGGAGTTGTGTCAGTGAAGGAATTTGACTTGTGCAGATAACTCTGCTCTTTTGGTGTGTAGGTCTTATGATGAACCTTAAAGCGGTTGGTTGGCCTCTGTACAATATTTTGCTATTACATTTGTTGTCATAGTCGTACCTTCCGACATATACGTATAGTCTAAGATTGCCGCCATCTTCAGTGGAGTTATTGCAAATGCCTTGAAGCTGAAGTTAATTGCGCTGCACCCCTCTCACATTAAAACTAATGGTCCATCACCTTTCCCACATAACACTGGTCCATCTTACCAGTTGTCTAGGAGGGTTGACCACCCCGACTTCCATCTGTAGGGAGCGAACTCGGTGGCCATTTTAGGTTGGTTTCATGTCTACACATTAGTCAAGCTCTCAGTAAAAAACTGCAACAATTTTGTGCAGACTAAGCCTTAATACTAAAATTATGTAACTATAGAACAAACTTTCCGGCTGACCAGAACGGACAACGTGACTTTTTATCCAGAACTAACACGAAAATGAACGCAACACTTATGCACCACGATTGTTCACGAAAGTGCTTCCATCAAGTATCGGGAGCTGCCCTCCAGAGGCGCATTTGTAAAACTGCCACTGGTCCGTCCCACCGAGTGGCCCAAGTCTCTGGGAGCTACCGTGCATATTACAAAAATTGATGTACTTACACTATATGATAAAAAGTGTCCGGACACCTAGCTGAAAATTACTTTTAAGTTCGTGGCACACTCCATCGGTAATGCTGGAATTCAATACGTGTTGTTCCACCCTTAGCCTTGATGACAGCTTCCACTCTCGCAGACAGACGTTCAATCAATTACAAGAAGGTTTCTTGGGGAACGGCAGACCATACTTCACGCAGTGATGCATTGAGGTGAGGTATCGATCTCGGTTGGTGAGGCCTGGCACGAAGTCGGCATTCCAAAACATCCCAAAGGTGTTCCATAGCATTGAGGTCAGGACTCTGTGCAGGACAGACCCTTACAGGGATGTTATTGTCGTGTAACCATTCCGCGACAAGTCGTGCTTTATGAACAGATGCTCGATCATGTTGAAAGATTCAATCGCCGTCCCCAAATTGCTCTTCAACAGTGGGAAGAAAGAATGTGCTTAACACATCAGTGTAGGAATGTACTGTGATAGCGCCACGCATAAAAACAAGGGGTTGAAGCACCCTCCATGAAAAACACGACCAAACCATAACACGGAAGCCTCCGATTTTTACTGTTGGCAGTACACACGCCGGTAGATGACGGTCACCGGGCATTCGCCATACCCACACCCTGCCATCGGATCGCCACGTCGTGTACCGTGATTCACCATTCAACAAACACTTTATCCACTGTTCAATCGTCCGGTGTTTACGCTCCTTACACCAAGCGAGGCGTCATTTGGCGTTTACTGGCGTGATGTGTGGCTTATAAGCAGCCGCTCGACCATGAAATCTAAGTTTTCTCACCTCCTGCGTGACTGTCATACTACTTTCAGTGGATCCTGAGGCAGTTTGGAATTCCCATGTGATGCTCTGGATAGATGTCTGCCTATTACACATTACGACCGTCTTCAAATGTCAGCGGTCTCTGTCAGTCATCAGGTGAGGTCGACCTGTACACTTTTGTGCTGTACGACGCCCTTTACGTTTCCACTTCACTATCACATCGGAATCAGTGGAGCTAGGGATGTTTAGGAGTGTGGAAGCCTCGCGTACAGACTTATGACGCAAGTGACACCCAATCACCTTACCACGTTCGAAGTCCGTGAGTTCCGCGGAGCGCCCCATTCTGCTCTCTCACGGCGTCTAATGACTACTGAGGTCTCTGATATGGAATACCTGGCAGTAGGTGGAGCACAATGCACCTAATATGGAAAACGTATGTTTTTGTTGGTTTCCGGATACTTTTGATCACATAGTTTAAGTATACCGGGTGATCAAAAAGTCAGTATAAATTTGAAAACTGAATAAATCACGAAATATTGTAGATAGAGAGGTACACATTGACACACATGTTTGGAATGACATGGGGTTTTATTAGAACAAAATAAAAAAAATACAAACGTTCAAAAAATGTCCGACAGATGGTACTTCATCTGATCAGAATAGCAATAGTTAGCATAACAAAGTAAGAGAAAGCAAAGATGATGTTCTTTACAGGAAAAGCTCAATATGTCCACCATCATTCCTCAACAATAGCTGTAGTCGAGGAATAATGTTGTGAACAGCACTGTAAAGCATATACGGAGTTATGTTGAGGCACTGGCGTCGGATGTTGTCTTTCAGCATTCCTAGAGATGTCAGTCGATCACGATACACTTGCGACTTCAAGTAACCCCCAAAGCCAATAATCGCACGGACTGAGGTCTGGGGACCTGAGAGGCTAAGCATGACGAAAGAGGCGGCTGAGCACACGATCATCACCAAACGACGCGAGCAAGAGATCTTTAACGCGTCTAGCAGTATGGGGTGTTTTTTTGGTTCTAATAAAACCCCATGTCGTTCCAAGCATGTGTGTCAATTTCTACCCCTCTATCTACATTTTTCCGTGGTTTATTAAGTTTTCAAATTTATACTGACTTTTTGATCACCCGGTATATGTATTTATGTATGTATGATGAACATCTCCTCCTAAATAACTGGACCTATTTCAAACAATTTTAGCACATGTCTCACTTGTTGTCTGAAAAAAAAATCACTATATGGGTAAGAATCACTAGGTAAAAAATCAGTTTAGCCCACGACGCGCTAATTTCCGTATTTTATTCTTCCAACATTTGTGAATGAGAGCACCTTAGTGACTCGCAACAAACTTTATGATAATTTCAAACGCTTGCGTAACTTCTTCTCGGTGACAACCCCAAAAATATGATGAGAGGAAAAAAGTTTGTCGCGTACTACACTTTCATTGTTCATGCAATAAAACTGGTACATGAAGCGTGACGTTCCTTCTTTACTATTGGCTGTATTCGCCACCAGTTTTACTGACAGTATTCACATATACCACGGAATGTAGCAGCAAAATTACACTGAATAGCCAAAGAAACTGGTACACCTGACTGATATTGTGTAGGGCCCACGCGAGAACGCAAAGTGCCGCAACACGACGTAGCATGGATTCAACTAATCTCTGAAGTAGTGCTGGAGGGAATTGACACCATGAATCCTGCAGGACTGTCCATAAATCCGTAAGATTACGTGGGAGTGAAGATCTCTTCAGAACAGCACATTGCAAGGCATCTCAGATATGCTCAGTAATGTTCGTGCCTAAGGAAAAAAAATGGTTCAAATGGCTCTGAGCACTATGGGACTTAACATCTGTGGTCATCAGTCCCCTAGAACTACTTAAACCTACCTAACCTAAGGACATCACACACATCCATGCCAGAGGCAGGATTCGAACCTGCGACCGTAGCAGTCTCGCGGTTCCGGACTGTGCGCCTAGAACCGCTAGACCACCGCGGCCGGCGTGCCTAAGGAGTTTGGTGGCCAGCGAAAGTGTTTAAACTCAGGAGAGTGTTCCTGGACTCATTCTGTAGCAATTCTGGAAGTGTGGGGTGTCCCATTGTCCTACTGGAATTGCCCAAGTCTGTCGGAATGTACAATGGACATTTATGGATACAGGTGATCAGACAGGATGCTTACGTACCTGTCACCTATCAGAGTCGTATTGAGACGTATCGGGGATTCCATATCACTTCAACTGCACACATCCCACACCATTACAGAGCCTCCACCAGCTTGAACAGTCCCCTGCTGACATGCAGGGTCCATGGATTCATGACGTTGTCTTCATACCCGTACACGTCCTTCCACTCAATACAATTTGAAACGAGAGTCGTCTGACCAGGCAACATGTTTCCAGTCATCACCAGGCGAGGTGTAAAGCTTGGTATTGTGCAGTCATCAAGAGTATACGAATGGGCGTTCGGCTCCGAATGCCCATATCGATGATGTTTCGTTGAATGGTGCGGACCCTGTCACTTGTTGATGGCCCAGCACTGGAATCTGCAACAATTTGCGGAAGTGTTGAACGTTGAACGATTATCTTGAGTCATCGTTGGTCCCGTTCTCGCAGGGTCTTTTCCCAGCCGCAGTGATATCGGAGACTGATGTTTTATCGAATTCCGGATATTCACGGTACATTTGAGAAATGATCGTACGGGAAAATCCCCACTTCATCGTTACCTCGGAGATACTTTGTCCCATCACTCGTGCGCAGACTATAACACCAAACTCATTTAAGTCTTGATAACCTGCAGTTGTAGCAGCAGTAATCGACCTAACAACTGAACCAGACACTTTTTGTCTTATATAGGCGTTGCCGTCCGCTGCGCCGTCCTCTCCCTGTTTAAGTATCTCTCTACCTGAATTCGCATGCTTATTCCAGTTTCCTTGACGCTTCAGTGTATATCATTGTACGACACATAGTTCAGGAGATACTGCGTCATACGATTCGACAAAAACTACCACTAACCTTTTGCTAATAACCCTGTTTACAACACAACACGGTAACCGTATATACTAATGGACGTACTTCCAAAATTGTATCATTGTAGGACAAATAGCTCTGGAGGTTAGACGTCATAAACACTGAACTGAGTAAAAATGAAACTGAATGGTGGAATGCGCTAGAGCTACAGATGAACTGTGTACAAACACACGTAAAATACGATAAATATATGTGAAATATATATTGGAAATGGAAATGAAATGAAGGCCCATGCTTCTTTACAGAGTGTAGGGGAACGATGCGGGAGACCCGCACCGCCTTACTAGGCAAGGTCCTAATGGAGGTGGTTTGCCGTTGCCTTCCTCCGACCGTAATGGGGATGAATGATGATGATGAAGACGACACAACAACACACAGTCATCTCGAGGCAGGGAAAATTCCAGACCCCGCTGGGAATCGAACCTGGGACCCCATGCTCGGGAAGCGAGAACGCTACCGCGAGACCACGAAGGGCGGACGAAATATATATTACCGGCCAGTAAGTCGGCAAAGCTGTGGATAAAAGACTCATCCTAAACAACTGCAATGATTTCAATCAAATTTGGTAGACATATCAGTCACAACTAGAAGGAAGTACTGTGAGGGTAAGAACTAACAGCCTCCTATTGGGGTAGGGATAATAACATGGAGAGAGGGGGAGGAGGTGATGGACAGTGAGAGAGGGAGAGGAATAGAAGGAAAATGAGGAGATGGGCAGAGTAAGGAAAAACATGGACAAAAACAGTGAGGAAGAATAAAGAAGCCGAGGGAGGGGAGGAGGAAATTGACAGAAAGTGAAAAGAAGGTAAGTGGATGGAGAGTGAGGTGAGAAGAAGAAGGACAGTAAAAAGAAGGGAAGTGGATGGAGAGTGGGGTGAGGAGAAGAAGGACAGTAAAAGGAAAGCGGAGGAAATGGACGAAGAGAAGGGGGAGGAGGAGATAAATGGCGATAAAGGAAGAAGGAAATGGAAAGGAGGAGGAGGAGGAGGAGGAGATGGAGGGATGAGGGAGGAGGATCTGGACAGGGAGAGGGTGAGTAGGAGATGGATAAAGAGAGGGGGAGGAGGTAAAGTAATTAGGGGGCGAGGGAAGGAGATGGACAGATGGAGAACAGCCAATGGGTGTGCATGAACTTGGTTGAGAAAGGGGACATGGTTAGAGAGACAGAAGGAGATGCTCAGAGGGAAGGGGGAGTAGTTAAGTGGACAGAGAGAAGTTGGAGGAGACCAGGAAGAGCTGATGGACAGAGGGTGTGGTCAGAGAGAGAGAGAGAGAGGGGGGATGGGAAGGAGATGGACAGATAGTTGGGGGAGATGGACATGGAGCAATAGAATAATAGAATAAATATATACCCAGGTACTCAGCTGGTAATAATAATGTAGTATTCAACTGCTTTTAAGCTGTCTGGGACTTGTGCTGCCCACCTACTTTTACCACAGTACCCTGGCACCTATTGTAAATCTACGTCCCACTTGCCTTTTAAGTGGGTACGTTAATGTACGGTCACATAAACCTAAAAAGTGTATTAATATCTATTTACTTTAATAAGTCCTCTTTATAGTACGTTTCAAATTATAGTAATTCTGTAGTAGCAAATAGATATTGGATAATAAATATTGATATAAGGAGCAGAATGTAGCTTTGCCGACTGAATCACCTGCTCCAAAATTATTTTCATTCGTTTATCTCACGATTAATTTGAATGCTGCCTCGGTTACGATACAATAGACAAGTTATAAGAGGATGTGCTGACGATATAAACCCCTTAATGCGTCTTCACCTTAACCAGGAGTACTAAGGAAAGCTAAATAAGAGCACACAGTTGGACAGTACCTCAGTACACTTGAGCACTTGAAGACGTGACGCGTTTTCGAAGCTATTTTGGTAAACACTCATACAGATGTTGAAGAATAATTTTTTCGAAGTATGAAAAGAATACGCTTCTATCACTCACCTCTTTCTTCGTGTTACCCAACATCAGAACGTGATTTAAATCACATTTTTTATATTTAGCGATATCGCAGGCAGCAAGTAATTTTGTGCAGGACTATGCAAGTTAAAACGCGAATTTCCTGCTACTGCCACTCCATTCCCGCCTAAAAACACGCAAATTCTTACAGAAACAATATGAAATATATAAGCGACTTTTTCCTGTACATGTAACTGATTGTTTTCACAGAGACAATCTGTACCATATAACGGACTGCATTAATTAAGCAAACCATCGTATAATCATATCATTTCAAAACAAATATACGTCATTTTATACTTTAGAAACAACTGAGTACTTTGCTATATACTGACATATTGTTTTATTGTAATGTAATTATAGAGCAGTCGAGAATTGTGGGTGATCGTATGACGCTCCTTATGGCTTGCCGAGAAAATTTTCCCTAGTATATCCAGAGAGTAAATTGTGGCTACAGCTGTTTATTTATAAAAAATACGTAGTTATGGAACCGAAGTGCCTTGCGGGGAGTCTAGTTCTGAACATTTTTCACATTCCCGGCCTCTCTCTGCGAGAAGTTTTACGGCGTGCCTTAAGAAGCTTCTTGTGCCACGGTTGGCCACCTCGTTATACTTGTTTCTTTTTTAAATTACCGTAGTTCCGAAGTTTAATGAATTCTTACGTAGCGTGACGACAGGCATGTCAGACTTCTTTTATCTCCCAACTGCAACACAGATTAATCCCTGTGTAATATCTCCTCCTTACGAAAATAATGCACTTACGTTCTCACAACGTAGTAAAATATGTTTTGAAACTTTCAGGCTCGTATTAATTCCCACCACTGGTTGTCAAGTATATGATTCAGTCTTTTTATTTACATAACTATGGACTCACGACAACAAAACTGCTCATAAGTGAGCTCAGCTGTGGATAATATCTAGTAAATAGTAATCTCTGGATATCACTGTGACACAAAGACTTCGAACGTATGATGACTGCTGTGTTATTCAACTCTCATGGAATGATGATTAAGCTTATAATGTCACAAGTGGCGAGATACTTATGCTGCCTTGCGTTATCTGCCCACTCAGCATGAAAAAAATATAAAACTTTTATCACATGAGCTACAACAATAAATTAATTTTAAGTAGCACTTAATATAACAGCTTACATGTCGTCGTTCAGGGGGAAGAACTTGCAGTATTGAGCCAATTATATGTAAAACTGCGAACTTTGTATTTCATAGTATCTAATAGCCTCTATTCAAAAATTAAGTTCATGTAAAAGAATTAGTTCTGAAGCACATGGTTGCTTTGCGCATGTTAGATGATTATCATCACGCCGTAGCCAGTTATACGTTAACGTAAATGACATTAATATAGATCAACTGCACTTTCAGCAACATTTGGAAAGCCATCTGTTGTAGACAGGTTTCCTATTATCAATTCATACCCGTATCTATGACTTAAATGTCTCAAAGAACATACAATCACTCTTCCATCTGCACGAGTAGCTTTATCTTTAACAGAGTATCGCAAAGGTATGTCCTAGGTAATTAACTTAGAACTCTGAGATTTGTCACCCAATAGCATAGTCAGCCAGATTCCGCAATCTCTTATGTAAATCCCTTATTACGGTAGAAATGAAAATTTTGTCCACAGAATGATTCACTGTAATATTGACTAATTGTATGCCAAATGTAAGTACTTTAAAGTCAGTGGCTTGTGAGGAAACCATACATAGAGTTACCAAAATTTAAGTACAGAAAACTTGGATAAAAATTTTTACAGTGTTTGTATTAATCCTTACTTATCTGGGCGAACTAGTGCAAAACATATGCATTCTCGTCTTCATCCTCACGCAGTTTTTATCTTTGCTTGCCCTAATAGGTTAACCTGATTTTCAAAGTGAGTAACAATAATAAAAACCGCAGCAGTTCTCTTGTTATCCATTTCCTACAATATCGATGTGTGAAAGCTGCTAGATGAAATCCTAGCCTCCACAGATTCCGTAGTCTACCAATATTAGCACAGTTAAAAACTAAACAAGCATCATACGCTGCAACTTCATCAGGAGTTGTGGTAACAAATGTTGTTTGGAGCATGTTTTCCCCATCAGAGAGCTGAAATTTTCGTTGGGATTTAGATTTTCTCCATGCACACCCTTTTGTAGAAGTTGTGGATCCGCTATACACCGAAATATTCCCCACGTCGCGACTTCATAAAACTGGAAGAAACACCGTAGAAAAAAATAATGTGAGGAAGTACAGAACAAGAAAGGGGCTTGGCCGTACAATCTTTTGTTAATTATTATTTTTATTGCACTTAGCAGTGGAACTGGAATGTAATATTCATGAATTGAAATTCCAATAGCATGTCCAAAACGAAGGTCTCATAAAAAAAAATTTCACAGTTTTGGTTGCATTCGCATACGTCTCCCCTCAAAGGAGACCGCGAGAAATTTTAATCTGAGTGGCCAACTTGGTTCTGAATCACCCTGATACAGAATACGGTCCCCCGTGTAAGTACTGCGACTCAAGGCTCGGTATAGGTGGCGAAAGATGTCACAGCAATAACATTATGGGCCGCTACACAGCGCGGTATTATGGTTGTTCTCTGGTCGTGCCGAGTGAGGCGGCGAAGTAGTTAGCACACTGGACTCACATACGGGAGGACGACGGTTCAGATCCGCGTCCAACCATCCATTTAATTGTAATTTCATCCACATTTAGGTTTTCCATGATTTTTAGATCGTTTCAGGCAAATGGCGATATGGTTCCTTTGGAAGAGCACAACAGATTTGCTTCCCTATCCTAATCGAAAAAGTTCCGAGCGTGTGTTCTGCCTCTAATAACCTCGTTATCGACGGCACGTTAAATCCTAATCTCCCTCCCTTTTGCTCTGGTCGTACGCCTGCGGTGTGGCTCGCAGCGAGTGCAAACCCGACCCCCGACCGCCGGCGATCGAGCGCGGTGGCTCGCAAAATTGAGCAAACAATATGAGGAAGCGGCGCGAGTTCCGCAGGACAAACAGCCGCCGCCTGCAAATAGCCCGACAGCAGTGGGCGCGCGGTGGGCCGCCCCGCCGCGCCGCCTCCTTGCCGCCTCCGCCAGTCCGCCAGCCCCCTGTCTGTTGTTCCAGCTGATAACGGACCAGGCGCCGCCTCCGGCTGTTGCTAGCGCGCTGCCCGACAAGGACCCAGGGAGCCAACGCTGCCAACAGCTCTTCTGACGCAAAGCCTCCTTTCTCGGGATACTCCTCTTCCCCTTCTGGGTACTGCAACGAGACGGCGAATTCTCTGCCTAGTACCGCGAGATGGCTTTCTGGAAATGCATTATTTAATTTCCCCGTAGCAGCTCGCCTTCGCGGAAGTTGAGATGTAGAGAATCTCTCAACTTATGTCAACTACTCTACACGGCATATAAATGGTAGACCTGAATTTAAAGGATTTTTTTTTTTTTTTTTTTTTTTTTTTTTTTTTTGAGTCCTCAACCTTCGACGAGTTTGATGCAGCACGCCACGAATTACTCACTTGTGCCAAACTTTCTCAGCACTTGTACATTATTTTCTCAATTATTTGTTGAATCTATTCCAATCTTTGTCTTCCCTTACAACTCTTCCCCTCTACAACTCCTTCTAATACTACGGATGTTATTTCCTGATGTCTTGACACATCTCTTATCCAATCCCTTCTTCATATTACTGTTTTCCATATGTTCATTTTCTTCGCAGATTCTTCTGAGATACTCATCAGTCCGCCTGATCTTCAGCATCCTTGTTTAACACCGCATCCCAAACGCTTTGATTCTCTTCCATACTGGTTATTCCACAGTCCATGATTCTCTACCAAACAATGCTGTGTTTCATGCATACACCATCAGAAATTTCTTCCTCGGATTTAGGTCGATGTTAAATACTAGCAGACGTCTTCTTACCTGTGCTAGCCTACTTAAAAATGTCCTTGTTTCTCCTGTCGTGTGCAATTTTGTTTCCAAAATAGCAGAATTCCTTTGCGTATTTTGTGGACCCCAGTTTCGGTGTAAAGCAATTGTTAATCTCATTCCTGCTACTCTTCGTAACTTTCGTGTTTCGTCGGTTTACTCTCAGTCCACCATATTCAATGCTTATTACAGTTTATTTCATTTAGCAACTTCTGTAATTCTTCTCCAATGTCAGTGAAGGTAGCAATGTCATCAGCGAATGCTATCACTGATGTCCTGTCACCCTAAATTCTAATGCCACACTTGAACAGATCTTGATTCATCGATTAAGAAACAGAAATAAAAAGAAAAAAGAGGGAGAGACAGATAGACAGAGAGAGAGAGAGAGAGAGAGAGAGAGAGAGAACGCAACACGAAGAAATTGTCCGAAAGAGACGGATGCCATTTACTGTACAGACTACGTAAACATTGCAGTTTCAGAGAAACAGGATGATTTATTCAAGAGAGAGAGCTTGTGGATGTCAATAATGCATTGTTCCACTTCTCGTCCTCATGCATGCAATTATTCAGCTTAGCAGTGATTTACAGACGTGTTGAATCTTCTCCTGAGGACTATCGTGCCAAATTCCGTCCCACTGGCACTTTATAGCATCAAAATCCCGAGATGGTAGGAGAGCCCTGTCCAGAATGCTCCCTACGTTTTCAGTTGTGAAGAGATCTGGCGACCTTACTGGTCAAGGTAGGGTTTGGCAAGCACGAAGACAAGGCAATTACCTTGCCGAAATGTAAACTCAGGATGGCCTGCCATGAAGGGAAACAAAGGACGTCGAATACTGTCGATGTACCACAGTGCTGGATAACCCACCCACGATATGGGTTCAGCGTCTTTGACTAATGATCAAAACGTCCTCGGTCGTGGGTTAGAACCCCTTCACTTCTCACATTTTGAATAAAAATCATCAGTAGTGGCAGCAGTAGATTTCCGGCATAAGAAGTCGTCTTTAGTCAGCCAACGGCTTTGGTCAAAGAGGGCGGAGAAGAGGACACATGTTCAGGGCACTGCCCCTGTAGGCGGTAGAATGAGATATAATCAACGGCATCAAAACGCAGAAGGCAATGGGAACCACTGAATTAAAGACTTATAACGTATATCCACAGGACATGTGGCCTGTAATTGAAAAAGTGTCATGATGATCTCTCCATTGGAAAAAGATTCCTGAGTAGTCTCCCATTCACATCTCCGGGAGGGGATTCCCAAAGGGAAGATGACCACAAGAAAAAGATTCCTTATGAATAGGAAGGTAGGGCAGATAGTGAGTTACTGTGAGCAGCTCAGTGATAGGGTGCATCCTACCAGAATCGACGGCAGTCCAGATATACATGGTGAAGATGAAGAGCCAGGGAAAACGTATGAGGATATTGAAAGGGTAAAGCATTACGTAAGAGGAGATGAAAATTTGATAGTCGGGGGTTGGAATGCGGTTGTAGGTGAAAGAGTAGAAGAAAGCGTTGCCGGGGAATATCGGCTTGGTACTAGGAAGGAGAGAGCAGGAAGATTAATTGAATTCTACAATAAATTTCTGCTATTAATAGCAATCTTCAAGATTCACCAGCTGAGGAGGTATACTCGGAAAAGGCCAGAAGATACGGGAAGGTTTTAGTTAGATTACGTCACGGTTAGGCAGATTACGAAAACAGATACTGGACTATAAGACGTACCCAGGTGTAGATATAGACTCAGATCGCAGTTTAGTAGTGATGAAGAGTAGCCTGAAATTTAAGAGACTAGTCACGAAGAAAAAGAATGCGCAAAAATGAGGGATACGGTAGCAGTACGGACTGAACAGATACGCTTGAACTTTTCCGAGGATACAGATACTGCAATAGAGGACAGCTCAGTGGGCAGTCCGGTTGAAGAGGAGCGTAAATTTCTAAAAAGAGCAATCTCAAAAGTTTAAAAAAAATCATAGATATAGAAGATAACTGCGAAGAAACCATGGTTAATAGAAGAAATACGTCAGTCGATCGACGAAAGAGGGAAGTACAGAAATTTTACTGGAAATTAACTGATACAGAAATGGAAGTCGCTTAGGAATGAAATAAATAGGCAGTGCAGAAAATCTAAGGCGAAATGGCTGCAAGTAAACTGTGAAGAAATCGAAAAAGAAATGATTTTCCGAAGGAATGACTCAGCATAAAGGAAAATCAAAACAACATTCGTTGAACTTAAAAGTAAGGGTGGAAATATTAAGAGTGCAATGGAAATTCCATTGTTAAATGCAGATTAGAGATCGGACAGTTGGAAAGACTACATTGAAGGACTCTATGAGTGCGAAGGCTTGTCTCATGACATAATAGAAAAACAAATAGTAATCTATATTGAAGAAACAGGGGATTCAGTATTAGAATCGTTATTTAAACGTACTTTGGAAGATGTAAGATCAAATAAGGCAGAAGGAATAGATAAAATTCCATCAGAATTAATAAAATCATTGGGTGAACTAGCAACAAAACGGTTTTTCACGTTGTTGTGCAGATTCTATGAGTGTGGCGGCATACCATCTGACTTTCAGAAAAACATTATCCACAGAATCCAGAAGAGTGCTAGAGCCGCCAATTGCGAGAAATATCACAAAATCAGCTTAATAACAGTTCATGAATTCAATTTCTGACAAGAACATCGTACAGAAGAACGGAAAATAGGATTGAGGAAGAGTTAGATGACGATCACCTTTGCTTTGGGAAAGGTAAAGGCACAAGAAAGGCAAATGTGACGTTGCTGTTGATGACGGAAGCAAAACTAAACAAAAATCAAGTCACTTTCATAGGATTTGATGACTTAGAAAAGGCTTTCTGCAAGTTGAAACGGTGTAAGATGTTCGAAAGTCTTAGAGAAGTAGGGGTAAGTTATAGGGAAATATAGGTAATATACAATACGCGTAAGAACCAAGAAGGAGCAATAAGAATGGATGACGAAGAATGATCGGGTTAATAAGGGTGTAATACAGGGATGTCGTCTTCCACTCTTACGTTCTATACATCGAAGAAGCAATGATGGAGATAAAAGAAAAGTTCAAGAGTGGAATTAAAATTCAACTTGAAGGAATTCGCTGATGATATTGCTATCCTCAGTGAGAGGGAAGAAGAATTACAGGATCGCCTGAATAGGCAGTCTGATGAGTACAAAATGTGAATTGACAGTAAACTGAAGAAAGGCGAAGGTGTTGAGAAGTAGCAGAGATAAGAGGAGCGAGAAACTAAACATCAGGATTGATTGTCACGAAAGTCGATGAAGTTAGGGAATTCTGCTACCTGGGCAGCATGACGGACAGAGTGAGCACTGGAAAAAAGAGCACTCCTGGTGAAGAGAATTCTACTAGTATTGAAATAGACCTTAATCTGAGGAAGAAATTTCTGGGAATGTAGCGGTAGTGAAACATGGACTGTAGGAAAGCCGGAACAGAAGAGAGTCGAAGTATTTGAGATGTGGTACTGCAGAAGGATGTTGAAAAATAGGTAAACTGATAAGTTAAGGAATGAGGAGGCTCTCCGCAGACTTCGAGAGAAAAGGAATATATGGAGAACACTGACACGAAGAAGGGACAGGATGCCAGACATCAGTGAAGGCATCAAGGAATAACCGTCATGGTACTACAGGGAGCTACAGAGAGCAAAAATTGTAGAGGAAAACAGAGATTGAAATACATCCAGCGAATAATTGAGGACGGAGGTAAAAAGTGCTGCTAGCAGCAAGAAGACTGCTGATTAAAAAAAAAGAAAAAAAGAAAAAAAGAAAAAAGGACCGCAAACCTGTAATGGTGCCACGGGTGACAATCAAGTTGTTCTGCTGTGAAATAAAGTGGCACCCCAGACCAGCATTGCTGGTTGTCGGGCAGTGTGACGGGCGACACTCCTGTTGCTATCCTACCACTCTCCGAGGCGTCTCCAACCACGCCTAACACATCGTCTTCCAGGAACCTCATTTACTGGAGTAGAATTGTCTCCAATGATGAGGCCCGCTTCAAAATGAGCCCCGATGACCAGAGCTGATGTGTCACGAGGCGCCCTAGATAGTGGTGCGAACTTGTCCCAATTGAGAGTACCAGCCTGTGATTTTGACGATGTAACACAGCAGTTGGATAGAATTAGGCAAGATATTCCTCACAAGAAAAACACATGTAGCGACATCCGTCCCATCAGGAAAATTCGTTCATGGTGCTTCGCTTTTCTTTCCTAGAGTGTATGTATTGCACAGCAGCGACAAAAAACATCTGTCTTATGCCATATTTAATGTGGTAACTTCATTCTTGGTCTTATTGTTCCCTCTCAGTTTTCGTACAAATTGTATATTGGCCGCCTTTTTTTCTCTGAATTTTGAACATATGGACCATTTTACCTTGTCGAACGGCTATTTCACTTCGATCATTCCCATGAACATGTCTTGATTTTATGTCTTACTTCCATTATCAAGCGCAACGTCATACTTCCCCTCTCGTGCTCTCACCTTCATGAATGCCAAACTCATCCTCAACTAGTATATTCTTAATACGTTGTTTCCTTTCTTCTGTACACTGTTCTTGTCAGTAGCATGGATACATATACAGTGCAGCGCAAATGTACGACTAGTTATAAGACTAGATACTTCAAATCAGCCGGCCGGAGTGGCCGGGCGGCTCTAGGCGCTACAGTCTGTAAAGGCGCGACCGCTACGGTCGCAGGTTCGAATCCTGCCTCGGGCATGGATGTGTGTGATGTCCTTAGTTAGGTTTAAGTACTTCTAAGTTCTAGGGGATGACCTCATAAAATAAATCCCACAGTTCTCAGAGCTATTTGAACCATTTTGAACTTGTAGCACACATCTGCCAACGTCAGGTACAAAAGAATACAGTTTCACCTTTTTGTCTCTTAAATGGACGCAGTGGTAATATGTGTATCAGGGGAGGGTGGAAATGTCTTCACAAGCCGCTCAGGTATGGTACTCGCCACACAAATAGAAGTCTCAGGTTGAAGAAAGGCAGACAACTTACTGGAGACTAGCTAATACCAAGTATACCCAGAATTATTTGTCTTGAAACCTCAAAACTAGTTCGCCATTCACCAAGAACGTAATATGAAGAAATCGAACATGGGAGGGAGGTGGGCTTGTCTATGACGACTGAACAAGAGCAACGAGCACAACCAAGTGAAATAACTAGTTTTTATTGATTACTAATTTCGTTTCCATGCAATATTGAAAGATGGCTGTGTGTTCTACAGCCTTTCATCCTCAAGATCGTCGTGTAGCAAACAACTGTTTATTGATTTGCTGCAAACATCTTTATTCCACTATCACGTTCAGTTCGATTATAGATTTTATTCCAAAGTCAAAGGTGGAATACATGAGCCCTCAGCTCACGCACCATGATACCACTAGAGATGTCTGGCTACTATATAAAAACAGCTATGACTTTTATCATGCCTATGGTCGGTTACCGACTAACGGAAAAAAAAATCACAACTTCAAAAATAATTAATATAGAGTAATGAAATTTCGGGAACACAACGCTCTAGGTAACATATTTAAGTGATTAACATTGCAAGATCATAGATTAAGGTAGGCGCTAGATAAGCTACTGCAAATATGAAATGCTGGTACGTTAATAACCGGTATAGCCCCAAGAATTTAAATGTTGGCATGCAAACGTGTTGTACAAGTACTGGATGCCAGATTATGGGATGGAGTTCCACGCCTGTTACACTTGGTCGGCCAGTACAGGGACGGTAGCAGATGACGCTGGAGTTATCGTCTGATGAAGTCCTATATGCGCTCGATTTAGAGGCAGATCTGCTGATCGAGCAGGCCAAGACAACATGTCGACACTCTGTTGAGCATGTTGGGTAAAACAGCGGCATGTGGACAGGCGTTATCCTGTTGGAAAACACCCCCTGGAACGCTATGTATTAATGGCAGCACAACAGGTCATATCTGCAGATCGACGTACAAATTTGCAGAGAAGATGCTTGTGATATGCACGAGAATGGTACTGCTGTCATACAAAATCGCACCCCAGACCGTAACTCCAGGTGTAGGTCCAGTGTAAGTAGCAAGCAGACAGGATGGTTGCAAGCATTCAATTAACCTCATTCCAAGCAACAGCCGGCCGTCATTGGCACCGAGACACTATCAGCTTTCCTCAGAAAACGCAACAGACCTCCACACTGCCCTCCAATGAGCTCTCGCTTGACAGCACTGAAGTCGCAAATGGCGGTGATTTGGGGTTAATGGTATGTAAGCTACAGGAGAACTTGCTCTGAGGTGTCCTTGAAGTAGCCGACTTTTAACCGTTTGTTGTGTCACTAAGGTGCAAACCGCTGCTCATAGTGCTCCTGGAGTTGCAGTACAATGCACTAGGGTCATATGCCGAATGCCATGGTCTTCCCTCTCGGTGGTGCCTCATGGCCAGCCGGAGCACGGTCTTCTTGCGACTGTACGTATTAGTGACCACCTCTGTCAGTAATCATCTACATTATCTACATTATGCCAGATCTTCTGCAGTATTGCAGAAGAAACATCCAGCTTCACGTAGCCTATTACATGGTCTCTTTCAGACTCAGTGAGGTGTTGGTTATGGAGTCTTTGTTGCCTTAAAGGCATGCATGACTAACATCAACTCACCACGTCCAGTCTCGAAGGTAACTAACATTCATGACCGTTACAGCGTGGTGCTACTACTGCCACTCTTATGTGACTGGCAAGAAATCTGAATAGACATCATCTTTCAGGTGTAGAAAGGCTCCTACCATTTTTCTTTTATGTAGCATAATTCCTTAATGTTGTTGCAATTTTGTTCCGTTAATGTAAACGGTGACAAGACGCCTCAAACCGCGTGGTCACTCGGCGCGGTGACAAATTGCACTACGTGGATATTGACATCACGGTGTTGAAGGGAAACAAGTAATCAGACCGTTGTGTCGTCTCAAACTGCAGCTTTAAATTTGTCGGCATGATCCGCTCTAGAGAAAACAACTCGACTTACAAGGGGAGGCCGCCAATTGTGAAATTCAGATTCGATTCATATTGCGCATAATAAAAACTCATGGCCAGAGATGTAATGTGGCAAAGCACCAAGATGCACTTCTCAGCCGTTGTCGAGAAAATCGACAGTTAAAGGAAACCGTTGCGGTGAAATACTCTCTACGATTAAAAATTTTCTACAGCGTCGTGGCGCAGCGGTAAGTGCTCGGGTTCGTAATCCGAAGGTTGCCGGATCGAATCTCGCGCCATGCTATTTTTTTTATTATTAGTTTTTTGTAATTCAAATATATATATACAGGGTGAGTCACCTAACATTACCGCTGGATATATTTCGTAAACCACATCAAATACTGACGAATCGATTCCACAGACCGAACGTGAGGAGAAGGGCTAGTGTAATTGGTTAATACAAACCATAAAAAATGCACGGAAGTATGTTTATTAACACAAACCTACGTTTTTTTAAATGGAACCCCGTTAGTTTTGTTGGCACATCTGAACATATAAACAAATACGTATCAGTGCCGTTTGTTGCATTGTAAAATGTTAATTACTTCCGGAGATATTGTAACCTAAAGTTGACGCTTGAGTACCACTCCTCCGCTGTTCGATCGTGTGTATCGGAGAGCACCGAATTACGTAGGGATCCAAAGGGAACGGTGATGGACCTTAGGAACAGAAGAGACTGGAACAGCACATTACGTCCACATGCTAACACATTTTTATTGGTCTTTTTCACTGACGCACATGTACATTACCATGAGGGATGAAGTACACGTACACACGTGGTTTCCGTTTTCAATTACGGAGTGGAATAGAGTGTGTCCCGACATGTCAGGCCAATACATGTTCAATGTGGTGGCCATTATTTGCTGCACACAATTGCAATCTCTGGCGTAATGAATGTCGTACACGCCGCAGTACATCTGGTGTAATGTCGCCGCAGGCTGCCACAATACGTTATTTCATATCCTCTGAGGTTGTAGGCACATCACCGTACACATTCTCCTTTAACGTACCCCACAGATAGAAGTCCAGAGGTGTAAGATCAGGAGAACGGGCTGGCCAATTTATGCGTCCTCCACGTCCTATGAAATGCCCGTGGAACATCCTGTCAAGGGTCAGCCTAGTGTTAATTGCGGAATGTGCAGGTGCACCATCATGCTGATACCACATACGTCGACGCGTTTCCAGTGGGACACACTCTATTCCACTTCCTAATTGAAAACGGAAATCACGTGTGTACGTTTACCTCACCCCCCATGGTAATGTACATGTGCGTCAGTGAAAAAGACCAATAAAAATGTGTTAGCATGTGGACGTAATGTGCTGTTCCAGTCTCTTCTGTTCCTAAGGTCCATCACCGTTCCCTTTGGATCCCTACGTAATTCGGTGCTCTCCGATACACATGATCGAACAGTGGAGGAGTGGTACTCAAGCGTCAACTTTAGGTTACAATATCTCCGGAAGTAATTAACATTTTACAATGCAAAAAACGGCACTGATACGTATTTGTTTATATGTTCAGATGTGCCAACAAAACTAACGGGGTTCCATTTAAAAAAACGTAGGTTTGTGTTAATAAACATACTTCCGTGCATTTTTTTGTGGTTTGTATTAACCAATTACACTAGCCCCTCTCCTCACGTTCGGTCTGTGGAACCGATTCGTCAGTATTTGATGTGGTTTACGAAATATATCCAGCGGTAACGTTAGGTCACTCATCCTATATATATGAATTGCTTATGCATGTTGGTGAAGGCGGGTTGCTCTCTAATTGTGCCGCCTCCATTTTTCCGTTTGTTTAACAGGGTGTACCAAAGCTCTCACGTCCGCACTGATTTTCGACGATGTTATAAGTTGCGCTAGGGGCCGCATCTACCTTCTTTCGAAGTTAGCAGGCAACTACGCTGTTATAAGGCGGCTCGTTTCGGCCCATTCAGCATCTGTCCTTCAAATGTAACGAGCGAGTAACGGATTTTATATTTCATACCTGCCACAGCGCCGGCCGAAGTGGCCGTGCGGTTAAAGGCGCTGCAGTCTGGAACCGCAAGCCCGCTACGGTCGCAGGTTCGTATCCTGCCGCGGGCATGGATGTTTGTGATGTCCTTAGGTTAGTTAGGTTTAACTAGTTCTAAGTTCTAGGGGACTAATGACCTCAGCAGTTGAGTCCCATAGTGCTCAGAGCCATTTGAACCATTTTGAACCTGCCACAGCAAATTTGTGTTCGTGGGGTCTTTATTCTAATTCGAACGTTTGACTTACGCTATACTTATTCGTTTCGGAATATCGTTTCTACGTCTTCCGTTAACTATACATGGTTAACATTATGAAGACAATAACATTTGTGAAATACAACTTTGTTTGCGGAAAACATAATGATGTTCGAAGTCGCCAGTTTTTGCAAGACAAACGACTTTCAACAACTTATTATATGCATAATTGTTGCAACTGATTGCTGGGAATTTTATATATATATATATATATATATATATATATATATATATATATATATATATATATATATATATACATATATATGTGTGTGTGTGTGTGTGTGTGTGTGTGTGTGTGTGTGTTTGTGTTTGTGTGTGTGTATATACACACATTTGAATTACAAAAAACAAATGCTAAAAAAAATTGCATGGCGCGAGATTCGATCCGGCAACCTTCGGATTACGAACCCGAGCGCTTACCGCTGCGCCACGACGCTGTAGAAAACTATTAATCGTAGAGAGTATTTCACCGCAACGGTTTCTTTTAACTGTCGATTTTCTCGACAACGGCTGAGAAGTGCATCTTGGTGCTTTGCCACATTACACCTCTGGCCATGAGCTTTTATTATGCGCAGTATGAATCGGATCTGAATTTCACAATTGGCGGCCTCCCCTTGTTAGCTATAGCATCGTAGCTGGAGCGTCCTCCCCACGGAAGACAGTCTTTGATGCAGTAGTAACTACTACTGAAAAAAACAAATCTTCAAACACCAAACTGTAGAGATATCAGAAACCACTTCTCCACGGGTCATGGCCGTTGACACTGCAGAACAAAAGTATAGAAATCGGGATGTGGAGAGTGGTGGCAGGTGAATCGGGCAGCTGGCAGTTCAGAATGGTGTGCTATTGCCCCATCTGGACGTGGGTGCAGTGGTGGTGCCGAGCTGGTTCCTAATGATCGTTCCTTTTAAGGAACCGTTAGTTTTTACTGGTTCACAGTTCTTTTTCTATCTAATTGTGTATTAGATGCATTTTTGCACAAAATTACATTGAAAGCTGTGCACTTGGGTCTAGGAACAGCGCCTTTGACTAGTCATCAAAACATTCCAGGTCCCCGGTTCGATCATTGCCATTGCTTAAATTTTGAATAAATATCATCAGGAGTGGTGGCTGAAGACTTCTGGCATAAGAAGTCACCCCCTTCCTCTTGAGGTGGGAAACTGTATCTGAGAGGTGGAAGAATCAGCGGTGATCAAAGACATGAATATACAAAAGGCAAAAGAAACCACTGATATTTGAATGCATGTTGTCTGTTCTTTCGAAAGAACAGACACCACGCAGATCCCACAGCTGTGAAACACCAGACGTAAATCGAAGGGGGATCACTGCTATCAGATGGAGCGGGAGATTAGGCGGAATCAGCGGCGACGAGCGAATATTTGTACCAGATCGGGATTCGAACCTGGAACCTCCTGCTTACTATGCGTGCGCTGTAACCAATGTGCTATCCACGACACAACTTTATCGCAACTGCATGGACTATCTAGGTACGCCTGCGGATAGGTGGCGCTCGGTGGGAGTGTGGGACGGCCTTGAGGCGTACCAAGATAGTCCGTGCAGTTGCGATAATGCTGCGTCGAGGATGGTGCAGCGGTTACAGCACCAGCTTGGTAAGTAGGCGATCTCGGTTTCGAATCCCAGTGCGGTACACATATTCGCTCGTTGCCGCTGATTGCGCTTAATGTCCCGCTGCGGCTGATATCAATGATTCCCCTTCAGTTTACATAAGAAACCACTGCTGTACAGACATATAATGTGTATCCACAGGAGATGTGGGCTGTAACTGAAAAATTTGTCATGTTTGCATTGGCGAAAGATTCCAGATTAATCCCTCTTTCGGATCTCCAAGAGGGGAGTGCCAAGGGACAGTGACCACGAGGAGATAATCGAATAGCTAGTGAAAGGCTAACGTTCTACGAGTCGGGGCGTGGAACGTCAGAAGTTTGAACATAAACGTCATGAATATCAAAATTTCTTAAGCACGTCCGCTGTTCAACTCCATCTCACCACTGCCACTGCACCCATGTCAAAGCGTGTCAAGAGCACGGCATTTTTCCCGGTTCATCTGCCGCCGTAGGAGTTACGTCCAGGTTTCTGCAGTTTAGTATCGCAAGTGATCCCTGCAACGTCAACGACCACTATATGTGGAGAAAAAGTCGTTTCTGGCATTTCTGCATTTTGGTTTCAGACGATTTTAGTGGCAGTAGTAGTCACTACTACGTCAGCGGCTGCCGTTTGTAGAGAAGACACGACAACTGTGACGCCATTGCCAGATCCAGGTCACTTTTTATAGGGCACAGCGTCTGGAGGAACTTACAGGTGTGGTTTGAGGTGGCTGAGGAGACGTCTGATCTCCCTCAGTTCAAGGGTAATTCCAGAGAAGACTATAACAACAAACACGCAGTGTAATGTGTCAGGTCACGAACTGCCTTTTACTCACTGTCTTTCAAATGTAGAAGGTGCCGATCCTATGAGCATGATACAAACCAGTGCTGCGATTCGAGAAGGTTAATGGTTTGATGCAAAGATTGCGAGCATTTTTTGTTGTGATTCTTGACTGCATGTAGTTGCTGTCCTTTTTTGTGAGCGTTCTGGCGTACCATAAAGCTCCGGTACGTCGGCCTGAACGTAATAGCTGAGAAGGCGGTGAGACGACGTCAGCCGATTGTACCCCGACTAGGACCGCACCACGACAGGAGCGGCCCCTATACGAAGAGAGTATAAGCGCCGCACCGCACTAGATGGGGGCATCTCCCCTTCCTCCAGGGCTCCCTCTTTCCCTTCTCTCCCTCCTAACTTCCGCATCCTCTCTCACTCTCCTCGCCCCCCCCCCTCCCTCGGGCTTCCCCACCTAACCTTACCCTCTCCCCTCCCCCTCACTTCTTCTCTCCCACTGGCGTCCTCCCCACCACCCTCCTACCCTCTCCTATTCCCTGTGGCAGCCAAACCTCCCCCCCCCCTTTTCTCGTACAAGAGTGTGTGAGGTGCGTCGGAGATCATCGTCAATGTTTTCTGTGCGGTGTGTCTCCGTTCCAGTGCAACAGTGTCTCTTGAGTGTCCTCCATCGTTCGACAGTGTACTCATTGTGCCTTCATGTACGGTTGCACTTGCTTATGCAATTAAGTGTCTTCAGTTCGAAAGTCTTATCATTATGTATGTCAGCTGATTTTTCATATACATATTTTCTGTATATCTACTTGTTATTTGTTCTTTGGTTTTCTATGGCCGAAGAGCGGCACAGATAGGCCGCTGCTGGTCTACCTTTTGCACAAGGTTTTAAAATAACAATAAAGAATGAAAACTAGAAGAGCTGCACTAGACGAGTGGGCCGGACACAACAGCGAGTAACAGCAACGTAGGAGTCAGAGACACAGGATGTTTCCTCGGAAGGGGCAGCGCACGTTATAACAGAGCACATAAAGAGGTTGACAGCAGGTAACACGATGAACTAACTGAGAAAAAGGAAAGGAAAACCTTATCCAGTGTAGCCACAAATTTTTGAGATTCGGTTTCTGGTAATTTAAATACTGCCTCTTTCGGGCAAGAGAACCAAGGTGTGTCATCTTTTATAGGTGATTTGGAAGTTGCCCTAGTTCTAGGCGGCTGGACAGACGGCAGTGCTGTAGTGGTAATGTATAGTGATCATGATGAACGGTAAAGTTGTACAGAGGATAGTTCGCATATGGTCTGTAATAGTTCCGCTGTTATACGGTCATTATTAAATTTCTAACGATCCATCCTCACACTTCGTAAGCCACTGCACTGTGCACTGAACGATGCTCTGTACAATTACTAATCATACCCCTGACAGATTCACTCGCCAATGTAGCGACAGTAGGTTGCAGTGATATCCATTTTCTTGTCCTTTTAGTTCTTGCTTGGGACGAATGTTGAAGGTAGTGGATTAGTTCTGCAGTTTGTTCTAAATGCTACTTCTCTAATCTACCGCAGTAGCTTGATAGTCCTCCATATTTTGTTGTAACATAATATGCTTGTCGCTGCTGATTTCGTTGTACAAGTGAAAAATAAAATCCACCATATACTTACAAGATACGTGTATTTTGGAGACCAGTTTGGAGAATATACCTCAGTACAGAATCACTCATTAATTTGAGTAAATCGTGGCTGCTATCTGATATTCCAAATATTAACATAAACATTTATTTCTCCAAAAACTATAACTGTATACGATACACATAGACATGTTGTTGTGGTGTTCAGTCCTGAGACTGGTTTGATGCAGCTCTCCATGCTACTCTATCCTGTGCAAGCTTCTTCATCTCCCAGTACGTACTGCAGCCTACATCCTTCTGAATCTGCTTAGTGTATTCATCTCTTGGTCTCCCTCTACGATTTTTACCCTCCACGCTGCCCTCCAATACTGCATTGGTGATCCCTTGATGCCTCAAAACATGTCCTACGAACCGATCCCTTCTTCTAGTCAAGTTGTGCCACAAACTTCTCTTCTCCCCAATCCTATTCAATACCTCCTCATTAGTTATGTGATCTGCCCATCCAATCTTCAGCATTCTTCTGTAGCACCACATTTCGAAAGCTTCTATTCGCTTCTTGTCCAAACTAGTTATCGTCCATGTTTCACTTCCATACATGGCTACACTCCATACAAATACTTTCAGAAACGACTTCCTGACACTTAAACCTATACTCGATGTTAACAAATTTCTCTTCATCAGAAACGCTTTCCTTGCCATTGCCAGTCTACATTTTATATCCTCTCTACTTCGACCATCATCAGTTATTTTGCTCCCCAGATAGCAAAACTCCTTTTATACTTTAAGTGTCTCATTTCCTAATCTAATTCCCTCAGCATCACCTGACTTAATTCGACTACATTCCATTATCCTCGTTTTGCTTTTGTTGATGTTCATCTTATATCCTCCTTTCAAGACACTGTCCATTCCTTTCAACTACTCTTCCAAGTCTTTTGCTGTCTCTGACAGAATTACAATGTCGTTGGCAAACCTTAAAATTTTTATTTCTTCTCTATGGATTTTAATACCTACTCCGAGTTTTTCTTTTCTTTCCTTTACTGCTTGCTCAATATACAGATTGAACAAGATCGGGGAGAAGCTACAACCCTGTCTCACTCCCTTAACAACCACTCCTTCCCTTTCATGTCACTCGACTCTTATAACTGCCATCTGGTTTCTGTACAAATTGTAAATAGCCTTACGCGCCCTGTATTTTACCCCTGCCACCTTCAGAATTTGAAGGAGAGTATTCCAGTCAACATTGTCAAAAGCTTTCTCTAAGTCTACAAATGCTAGAAACGTGGGTTTGCCTTTTCTTAATCTAGCTTCTAAAATAAGTCGTAGGGTCAATATTGCCTCACGTGTTCCAGTGTTTCTACGGAATCCAAACTGATCTTCCCCGAGGTCGGCTTCTACCAGTTTTTCCATTCGTCTGTAAAGAATTCGCGTTAGTATTTTGCAGCCGTGACTTATTAAACTGATAGTTGTGTAATTTTCGCATCTGTCAACGCCTGCTTTCTTTGGGATTGGAATTATTATATTCTTCTTTTAAGTCTGAGGATATTTCGCCTGTCTCATACATCTTGCTCACCAGATGGTAGAGTTTTGTCAGGACTGGCTCTCCCAAGGCTCTCAGTAGTTCTAATGGAATGCTGTCTACTCCCGGGACCTTGTTTCGACTAGATCTTTCAGTGCTCTATCAAACTCTTCACGCAGTATGATAGCACCCATTTGATCTTGATCTACATCCTCTTCCATTTCTATAACATTGACCTCAAATACATCGCCCTTGTATAGACCCTCTATATACTCCTTCCACCTTTCTGCTTTCCCTTCTTTGCTTAGATCTGGGTTTCCATCTGAGCTCTTGATATTCATACAAGTGGTTCTCTTTTCTCCAAAGATCTCTTTAATTTTCCTGTAGGCAGTATCTATCCTACCCCTAGTGAGATAAGCCTCTACATCCTTTCATTGGTCCTCTAGCCATCCCTGCTTAGCCATTTTGCACGTCCTGTCGAGATCATTTTTGAGACGTTTGTATTCCTTTTTGCCTGCTTCATTTACTGCATTTTTATATTTTCTCCATTCGTCAATTAAATTCAATATTTCTTCTGTCACCCAAGGATTTCTACTAGCCCTCGTCTTTTTACCTACCTGCCTTTACTACTTTATTCTTCAACGCTACCCATTCTTCTTCTACTGTATTTCTTTCCCCCATTCTTGTCAATTGTTCCCTTATGCTCTCCCTGAAACTCTGTACAACCTCTGGTTTAGTCAGTTTACCCAGGTCCCATCTCCTTAAATTCCCACCTTTTTGCAGTTTCTTCAGTTTTAATCTGCAGTTCCTAACCAATAAATTGTGGTCAGAGTCCACATCTGCCCCTGGAAATGTCTTACAATTTAAAACCTGGTTCCTAAATCTCTGTCTTACCATTATATAATCTATCTGAAACACATAGACATATATAATACAAATAGAAAAACTGTATTTTACTTAAATCAACGTGTCCTCCCTTAGACTGATTGACTGCTTCATAAAGCATGCAGTCAATAGGTTTTTCGATGTACTGAGATTCTGTGCGATTCCACACATCTGTAACGATATTCTAAAGAGGTTATGTAATTGTTACATGAACTTTCCGGATACGTCTGTCCACCTCACCCCAGACCATTTCAACAGAACCACAATCAGGGCTTAGGGTGACCACACTATATCTTTCAATACATTCTGTCTTCCCTTTGATGGATTATACTTCTTACCGTAATTTTCCTGTTATAGTGTGAACCCTTTCCATATTAAGCGCAATCCAACATTGTATCGTATAATTCTGAAGTACGCACTGGTAGTATTTCTGGTCAACACACCTTTTTATTTTCACAGTGTCACCAACTTTATCTCCTGCGAAACAACCTCAAACTGTAATATAACACCCACCTCCCCAGGGCTGTAGATGTAGGTAGAATTCAGTGCTGGGTCACCCTTTCTCCTTTAGATCACGAACATATGTCTTCCTTCTGGTACAAAATTACGCTCTTCATGTGTCCACTTTCTACGTTTCCCTGCCAATTCCGATCTATTCATTTTATTTACGGGCTTCAGAAGGGGGTTTCTCTCTGCCACACGTCCTTTCAAGCCGGCATCTATCAGTCTCCTTTATACCATCGCAACAGATATGTTTTTATTGTTCATTTACATCAACTGTACGCAAAACTGTGCTGCTGTTTAGAACCTCTTTCTCTTACTAGTAATTTTGATGAATTTTTCATCAGTTTTACTTGTTTTACGAGGTCGTCCTGGTTACGCTAGGTCCTTATTGCTGCTTGTTGTCTTCTGGCAGTGAAGGGTGTATTGCAGTTCACTTACACATTGTTTCACAATTTGGGGCGTACATAAACCTTCTTGTCTGAGAGCTAGAATTGCAGCGCGTTACTCTATGGCTATCTCCACACGATGTTCACATTGTCAACTGCCGATAAGGAACCAAAGTGCACCAAGCATTCAATATACAACGAACGACTGCTTGAAGTATATTGCGGACATCACAGCACTACAGGGAATAACAGGGCAGTACTGGATGTAAATTCGTTCACCACACAGGTAAACAAGTATGCCAGTTCCTTTAACTATTTTGTATGTTATGAACACTATTCTGGATAAATTTGCATGTAAATGAAAGAAGCTCATAAACCTTACATTTATATGATTATTGTACATCCTACGATTACTCAAAAACAGCCATGGTATATTATGGTATCTGAAGGGAATTAGATGTCAATTATTACTTGACAGAAATTAATTGGCGGTTATAGAAAAGTAGCTGTCGGATTATTCTAAGTGTCCTGTCATTATCATGTTTGAGAAGTATTTTCATTTAACACAAATGCCACTTTGAACAACAAGGAGTACAACGGAAATGATTTACAAACAGCAAACAGAGTAGTGGGTATCATTATTTTGTGCCTTATGCATGTCGTATTCATATTTCATTGCAACAGAACAAACTGTATACAGTTTTTGACTGTTGCAGAGGTAATTTTTTACTATAACTGTTTGAAAAAACATAAAGCGAAGGTGAATATTTTAAAGATGAACGTGGATGAGAAGCTGTCATGGAAATACTACATTCAGGATCTAGTGCAGACATTGAATACTGCAATCCCTGCCGTATGAAAAATCTGCAGTGTATCTGACAAAAAACATAAAAGATTGTTTAATTTTGATTCTTTCACTCCGCCATGCATCCTACGGTACTATATTTAGGGACAACTCTCTAAATTCATACAAATATTCCTCCCTAACTACGTCAGTTCGAAAACTTCATTCAGGCAACAGTTCGAGAATCTCGGAATTCTAAATTTGTTATCTGTTTACATGGCCTCTCTTAATGGAATAGCTGTTAATAATATGGACTCATTCGATGGGAACTGCTACATTCTCTCAGTGAACACGAGAATGCTGGGAAAGCGATTTGTACCTGGACAGCACGTCTTCAGCAACTGTACAAAAATGTGTGCACTAATTTGCCAATTTCGTCTTCAGTAGGCTATTAACGTAACTTAAACCAATATGTTAAATCTAAGTTGTAAAGCTTTTTAGCAGCACGTATCTTTCATGTGCTTCAGGAGCGTCTACTTGTCATTTATGACCTTGGAATGTAACATAATATTTATTACATTGGCTACTTTAAGTCTGTGGCAAGGATAGACACCAAAATATAGACATCACTAAAAACATTTATTAAAATCCGACCATTAGCACATTCAAGAACGTCTGAACACTTCACCTGCCTACCTAAGTGAATATTCACTCACCAAACAGAAATGATCATAACTTCAGTCATGCTTCAGCAACTAGCATATAAGCACTTACACTGACCTAGACATTTACTCAGAAGGAATATGCCTAGAGCTCCAATAACGGGTCTCATACGTTGTCTCTTTCTCTAACAAACTTCGTTAGTTATACGTTCGTCAGAAGATTTATATTCATTCTGATTTCCCAAAAACTTTTATAAGTGAGACTTCAGTAGTAACATTTGGAACAGAGAACATTTCCTTCACATTTAGTTAATGTAGCAAACTCCCTGACATTGACGTCCAAGAAACAGTCCTTCGCTTTAGTGAGGACAAGTGAGAAGAATTCAGGTAACGGGCACGAATAGTTACACCAGACTAATTCAGAGTGCTCTCAGCATAGTCAAGAAAGCAACGGACTGTAACAACTAACAAACATACAACAAGTAACCAGATATATATAGGCTGACAGGAAAATTGTGAAACGGCCATAAGCCACCGACAGTTTTTTACAGGCAACTTGCCAATGAATCGTTGTTAAGAACTTAGCGTGTAGTATCAAGCACTTCTTAGCTCATACTCAGCGCCCTGTTTGCTCAAAATTCAGTGCACAAAAATAGTGTTATTTTAGCGTGCTCTGGGGGTAGAAGCTTTGATTGGTAATCAAAACGTCCGGGATCCCCGGTTAATCAGCATTGGCGGCCGAAGGCTTACGGTATGAGAAGTCATCCTCATTCTGCCAACGGCCTTGTCAAAGAGGATGGAGGAGCTGACGGAGGTTCACGGCACTCTCTTGTCCTATGGGTTGGAAACTGCCCCTAGAGGCGGAAGAATCTGCAATGATCAACGGCATGGGGATGCAGAAACCAATGGAAACCACTGCATTAAAGACACGTAACGTGTATCCACGGGACATGAGGCATGTAACTGAAAAAGTGTCGTGACGATCTCTGAATTGGCGAAAGTTTCCACAATAGTCCCCTATTCGGATCTCCAGCAAGGGACAGCCAAGTGACATTGAGAAAAAGATTGACCAATAAACGAAAGAATAATGTTCTACGAGTGGGGGTGCGGGATTTCAGAAGATTTAATGTGATAGAGAACCGTAGATCTGAAAATGAAAATGCAATCGCTCAATCTAGGTATAGTAGGGGTCAGTGAAGTGAAATGGAAAGAAGGCAAGGGTTTCTGGTAAGACGAGTGTAGGGTACTATCAACAGCAGCGGAAAATGGTATAACGGGAGTGGTATTCGTTAGGTAGGGCAGAAATTGTGTTAGTGTGAACAGTGATAGGGTTGTTCTTATAAGAATCGACAGCAAACCAGCACCGACAGCGATAGTTCAGATATACATGCCGACATTGCAAACTGAAGATGAAGAGACAGAGAAAGTATATGGATATTGAAAGGATAATACAGTACGTAAAGGCACATGAAAATCTAACAGTCGTGGTACAGTGGAATGCAATTACAGGGGAAGAGTCGCAGGAAAGGTTATAGCAGTATACGGGCATGGGACAAGGAATGAGAGAGGAGGAAGACTAGTTCATTTCCGTAATAAATTTCAGCTAGTAATAGCGAACATTCTGTTCAAGAACCATAAGAGGAGGAGGTATGCTTGGAAAAGGCCGGATGATCCTGGACAATTTTGGTTCGATTACATCATTGTCATGCAGAGACTTCGAAAACAGATACTGGATTGTAAGGCATAGCCAGGAGCAGAGATAGACTCAGATCGCAATGTAGTAGTGATGAAGAGAAGGCTGAAGTTTAAGAGACTAATCGGGAAGAATTAATACGCATGGAAGTGGAATACAGAAGTACTAAGCAGTAGCAGTAGCAGTCACGCAGCAGTAGCCGGCCGAAACACAAGCAGTAACAGGGAAGTAACCATGTTTGTGACTTTTACGAGTTCCTAACCAGTTTAGTTTCTTGAGTTTCTGCGTGTTTATTCAATATCTAATAGCCACACTTTTCGCATTACCGTTTGGTTGGAAAGTAAACCGATTTTGTAAAATATTACAAGTCCTTAAACTTGGGTGAATTATTTAGTTTCACCTGAGCGCTTTGGTAGTTAGGTTTTTGAATATCTGCGTATTAATCTAATTTATTAGACACAATTCCTGCGTTTTCGTCATGGTTTACAGAAGATTTCCGTAGCGCGAGTGGATAGTCGTTTGTTTCTTTTGAAAGCTAGTGATCGCTTCTTGGCGTTAGTCAGCCAGTAGGTCGGGCAGCAGTAGCCGGCCGAGACACAGCAGCAACATGGAACTAACCATGTTCCTAACAAGGAGCGAATTTTATAATATCATCAGTGTGACATTACAGTGAAATGAATACAGCTAGCTGCATACAGGCGTTGATATTCGACAACGGGGACAGTTGAAAATATGGGCCCCGACCGGGACTCAAACCCGGGATCTCCTGCTTACATGGCAGTCGCTCTATCCTTCTGAGCTACTGTAATTACATACTAACGAGCTGCATGGTCACTGATGGTATCTGTTCTTTCGGAAACGTCCGAAAGAAAAGATCCATCTTCATATATAAATATAGTTAAGGATTACCGGCCATTTGACCATCTTCTTCTTCTGTGTGGATGCACAAACAGTGCCTGAACTCTAACGGGAATCGGCAAAAAGCCTCGAGTAATGAGTACGAGGGCTGTCCAGAAAGTAAGTTACGATCGGTCGCGAAATGGAAACGACTATGAAAATCCGATAAAGCTTTGCAAAGATGTGTCGGGCAGTGTCTCTAGTATGACTCTAGGTAGAATTATGTCGCTCTTTTCATTCCTGAGCTCTTAGTAACCGCGTAAAGATGTTATAAATAATAGTGTCTCCCGCCAAGTACGAGGGCCTGGTGAGAATTTTCCCCTGAAGCTATGCAACCAACATTACATAACTGTCGTGCTGTTTCTTCTTCAAGACAATTCTCAGCCTCATTCTGCAGGGGCAATGAAGATGTTCCTGCATCGTTTCAATTGGAAATGTTTGGTTACCCACAATACAGCCCGTAATTGTCTCCCACTGAGTTTCATCTCTGCTCAAACGAACCGCTGGCTATGAAGACAACATTTTGGCACAGACAACGAGCTTTAGGCCAACGTAGAGAATTGGCGGAAAGCACTGGCGGCTGCCTTCTATGATGAGGGTATTGGAAAGTTGGTACAACGCTACGACGAATGTCTGAGTCAGAACAGCGACTACGTAGAGAAGTAGCTGAAAGGTGTAGCTAACTGTTACAAATGAAACATTTCTGATTTTCACTGTGATTTTCACTTCGCGATCAATCGTAATTTACTTTCTGGACAGCCCTCGTGTAATGGTCAGGGCCACTATGAATATAGTCCGTTACATTAAGTTGGGAATGTGGATCTCACTGGAGGCGTGCCAGAGATAAGTACGTGCAGTGGCACTACCCTCTGTGTACTCAGTGGCTCGGAAGGATAAAGTGTCTGCCATGTAAGCTAGAGATCGCGGGTTCGAGTTCCGGTCGGGATACACGTTTTCAACTGTGCCCGTTGACGTATATCAACGCCTGTATGCAGCTAGGGGTATTCATTTCGTAGTAATTTCATGGTAACGAGCTGCATGGTCACCGATGGTATCTGTTCTTTCGGACATGTCTGAAGGAACGATGTTCATATGTAAATATAATTAAGGACCACCGTCCACTTGACCACGTACTTCTTCTGCGTGGATGCACAAACAGTGCCCGAACTCTTACGGTAATCGACAAAAAGCCGCGAGTAATGAGTATAATGGGAAAGGCAGAAGTGGGACATTAAGTTGGGAATGTGGGTCTCACGGGAGGCGTGGCAGAGATAAGTCCCTGCAGTCGCACTATCCTCTGTGTCCTCGGTGGCTTAGAAGGATAGAGCGTCGGCCATGTAAGCAGGAGATCGCGGGTTCGAGTCTCGGGTGGGGTATACATTTTCAACTGTCCCCGTGGACGTATTTGAAAGACTGTGTGCAGCTAGGGGTATACATTTCATTGCAATTTCATTCTAACGAGCTGCATGGTCACTGATGGATTCTCCTCTTTCGGACATGTCCGAGAGAACAGATACTATTTTCATATATACACTCCTGGAAATTGAAATAAGAACACCGTGAATTCATTATCCCAGGAAGGGGAAACTTTATTGACACATTCCTGGGGTCAGATACATCACATGATCACACTGACAGAACCACAGGCACATAGACACAGGCAACAGAGCATGCACAATGTCGGCACTAGTACAGTGTATATCCACCTTTCGCAGCAATGTAGGCTGCTATTCTCCCATGGAGACGATCGTAGAGATGCTGGATGTAGTCCTGTGGAACAGCTTGCCATGCCATTTCCACCTGGCGCCTCAGTTGGACCAGCGTTCGTGCTGGACGTGCAGACCGCGTGAGACGACGCTTCATCCAGTCCCAAACATGTTCAATGGGGGACAGATCCGGAGATCTTGCTGGCCAGGGTAGTTGACTTACACCTTCTAGAGCACGTTGGGTGGCACGGGATACATGCGGACGTGCATTGTCCTGTTGGAACAGCAAGTTCCCTTGCCGGTCTAGGAATGGTAGAACGATGGGTTCGATGACGGTTTGGATGTACCGTGCACTATTCAGTGTCCCCTCGACGATCACCAGTGGTGTACGGCCAGTGTAGGAGATCGCTCCCCACACCATGATGCCGGGTGTTGGCCCTGTGTGCCTCGGTCGTATGCAGTCCTGATTGTGGCGCTCACCTGCACGGCGCCAAACACGCATACGACCATCATTGGCACCAAGGCAGAAGCGACTCTCATCGCTGAAGACGACACGTCTCCATTCGTCCCTCCATTCACGCCTGTCGCGACACCACTGGAGGCGGGCTGCACGATGTTGGGGCGTGAGCGGAAGACGGCCTAACGGTGTGCGGGACCGTAGCCCAGCTTCATGGAGACGGTTGCGAATGGTCCTCGCCGATACCCCAGGAGCAACAGTGTCCCTAATTTGCTGGGAAGTGGCGGTGCGGTCCCCTACGGCACTGCGTAGGATCCTACGGTCTTGGCGTGCATCCGTGCGTCGCTGCGGTCCGGTCCCAGGTCGACGGGCACGTGCACCTTCCGCCGACCACTGGCGACAACATCGATGTACTGTGGAGACCTCACGCCCCACGTGTTGAGCAATTCGGCGGTACGTCCACCCGGCCTCCCGCATGCCCACTATACGCCCTCGCTCAAAGTCCGTCAACTGCACATACGGTTCACTTCCACGCTGTCGCGGCATGCTACCAGTGTTAAAGACTGCGATGGAGCTCCGTATGCCACGGAAAACTGGCTGACACTGACGGCGGCGGTGCACAAATGCTGCGCAGCTAGCGCCATTCGACGGCCAACACCGCGGTTCCTGGTGTGTCCGCTGTGCCGTGCGTGTGATCATTGCTTGTACAGCCCTCTCGCAGTGTCCGGAGCAAGTATGGTGGGTCTGACACACCGGTGTCAATGTGTTCTTTTTTCCATTTCCAGGAGTGTAAATCATTTGTGTGCTTTAATATGTTTGTTTCTAGAGTTTCTTCGTGTTTATTTAGAATCTAATTTCCACAGTTCTCACGTATTCGTTAGCGTCGGAAAGTAAACCGGTTTTCTGACATGTTACAGGTTCTTAATCAGGGGCGAACTATTTAGTTTCACCTGAGTACTTCGGTAGTTAGGTTTTTGAGTCTCCGATTATTAATTCAATTTATTAGACACAGTTCCTGCATTTTTGTCAGGGTCTACAGTAGAGTTGCGCAGCACCTGCCGATAGTCCTTTTATCTGCATAGATTAGTCTCCCACGATCTTTAGTATGGACAGGGACTGCGATTGTTGTGTGTGGAGGTGAGCCGAGTTGGTGACACTTCGCTCTCAGGTTCAGGCTGGGACGGCATCGGTTACACAGCTTTGAGGCTGCACTGGATGGCCACCACTATTGTGGGCCGCACGTGGGGATCCAACGGACGTCCGGCACGCCCGAATCCTCCGATTTGTCCTCTTCGGTGGCCAGCCCAGTTACTGCTCGCACTGTGTTCGACCCCTCACCTGTGGTCGAGTGGGAGGTCGCCCTCGGGCGTAGCAGGCGACGAAAGACTTCCCAGGCGGCCGCACCGGTTTGTCTGACAAACAGATTCCAGGTGCAGTCTGTGGCTGATACTGTCGCTGAGCCAGATGCTGTACCCTGTCCTGTGTCAAAGGAAACCTCTCAGCCTCCAAGATCCGGACAATCACGGACGGTGGGATTATTGATAGTTGGAAGCTCCAATGCTAGGCGCGTTATGGGCACCTTTAGGGATATGGGTGCCAAGAACGGAAAGAAAACCGATGTGCATTCTGTCTGCATACCGCGTGGATCCATTCCAGATGTGGAACAGGTCCTCCCGGATGCCATGAAGAGCACAAGGTGCAACTAAATGCAGTTGGTTGCCCACGTCGGTACCAATGATGTGCGTCACTTTGGATCAGAAAAGATTCTCTCTGGTTTGGAGCGGCTAACAGAAGTGGTAAAGGCTGCCAGTCTTGCTTGCAAGATGAAAGCAGAGCTGACATAGTCGACAGGACTGATTGCGGATCTCTGGTACAGAGCCGACTGGAGGGTCTGAATCAGACGCTCAGACGTTTCTGCGACCGTGTAGGCTGCATATTCCTCGACTTGCGCCAAAGGGTGGTTGGGTTTCGGGTTCGGCTGAACAGGTCAGGTGTCCACTACACTATACGCAGGAGGCGGCTACGCAGATAGCAGGGGCTGTGTGGCGTGGACTGGGCAGTGTTTTAGGTTAGAGGGTCTCGGGAAAACAGAAGTAGGGCTTCAGCCACAAAGGGTGCAGACCGAACACAGCAAGAACGTAGATACAGGAACCATCGGTATCACAGTTGTAAATTGTCGTAGCTGTGTTGGGAAAGTACCAGAGCTCCAAGTTGAAAATTGTCGTAGCTGTGTTGGGAAAGTACCAGAGGTCCAAGCGCTAATAGAAAGCACTGATACTCAAATCGTTATAGGTACTGAAAGTTGGCTAAAGCCGGAGATCAGCTCAGCCTTAATTTTTACGAAGAACCAAACGCTGTTCTGAAAAGATAGGCTAAACACGATTGGCGGTGGCGTGTTTGTTGCTGTAAGAAGTAGTTTATTTTGTCGCGAAATCGAGGTAGATAGTTCCTGTGAGTTAGTATGGACAGAAGTCATTGTTGGCAACCGGAATAAGGTAATAATTGGATCCTTTTACCGACCTCCCAATTCAGATAATACAGTTGCTGAAACGTTCAAAGAAAACTTTGATTTCAAACACGTACCCGACTCATACGATTGTAGTTGGTGGTGATTTTAATTTACCCTCGATATGTTGGCAAAAATACATGTTTAATTCCGGAGGTACACATACAGCTCATTACCGGTTTCAAATTGTATAATTCTGTTGATGTTATTTTCGTTGATTTTGGCAAAAGTTTCTTGGGGCGGTGGTGCCATAAACAACACACGTTGGAAGAAAAAGGACTCACACTGACAACAGTAAAATTAAGACATGTCCCTGTCGAATAATACAACAGCCAGCTAATTCATTCTTGTGATACATTTTTCACTATTTATGTTGTTGTTGTGGTCGTCAGTTCACAGACTGGTTTGATGCAGCTCTCCACGCTACTCTATCCTGTGCAAGCTTCTTCATCGCCAAGTAACTGATGCAACCTACATCCTTCTGAATCTGCTTAGCGTATTTATCTCTTGATCTCCCTCTACGATTTTTACCCTCTACGCTTCCCTCCAATACTAAATTGGTGATCCCTTGGTGCTACAGGACGAGTCCTACTAACCGATCCCTTCTTCTAGTCATATTGTACCACAAATTACTCTTCTCCCCAATTCTAATCAGTACCTCCTCATTGGTTACATGTTCCACCCATCTAATCTTCAATATTCTTCTGTGGCACCATATTTCCAAAGCTTCTATCTCTACTTGCCTAAACTATTTATCGTCCATGTTTCACTTCCATAGATGCCTACACTCCATACAAATACCTTCAGAAACGACTTCTTAACTTTTAAATTTATACTTGATGTTAATAAATTTCTCTTCTTCAGAAACGCTTTCCTTTCCATTGCCAGTCAATATTTTATATCCTCTCTACTTCGACCAGTTACACAACAGTTAATTTAACCTCAATCTTCCAGAATCTGTGATATTGTTGATGTAGTACTTACTGCAACGGAAACTATGTATGTAAAATTGTCTCTCATCTCTTATTAGTATTACAATATACGAGGATTAGAACTTAAATACTGGCAACTACTTATTCACAACCAATACAAAAGAGTTACACGTTTTCACCTGTTACTGTCCTTCAAAGTAGTCACCAGCGTTGTGTATAACCTGTTGCCAGTGATGTGGAAGATGTAGTACACCGTTAGCAGAGCCTGTTCTGTTGATGGTGCGAATGGAGCAGTCTGGTGCCTGTCACATCTCTAGAACAGTTCTGAAGCGAATGCCACGAAGTGGTTCCTTCATCTTCCGAATCAAATCAAAGTCACAAGGGAGTATGGTGGATGGTACAGTACTTCCCAGTCCCATCGGCCGAACAGAGCAGCCACAGCTTGCACTGTATGCGCCCACGCATTGTTGTGCAAAATGATGGTTGTGTTGCGCAGAAAGTGTGGCCGTTTCTCTCACAAAGCTGTTTGCAGGTCATGCTCCAAAAATGAACGGTAATACTGTGCATTGACGGTCTGCCGTCGAGGAACGTAATGAGTTAGGATAACACCATTACAGCCTTACGCGAGAATCACCATAACTTTAGACTGCTCCAGAACTGTTCCAGAGATTCGACCGGCAGTAGACCACTCCTTTCGCATCATCAACAGAACAGGCTCTGCTAATGGTATACTACGCCTTCCACATCGCTGGCAACGGGTTCTACACAACGCTGGTGACTATTTTGAAGGACATTAACAGGTGCAAACATGTAACCCTTTTGTACCGGTTGTGAATAAATAGTTGCCATTATTTAAGTTCCAACCCTCGTATAATAATCATCATTTTTCGAATTGCTTGGAAGCTTTCATAGCCCCTTCCTCCATAATATTTGTATATTCCATATTTTAGTCATTCACAAAATTCAACAAAATAAGCATTTCTGTTTTATTTTCTGATGGACTCGCCTTCTCTATTTGTTTACATTAAATACAGATAATGGTCTTTCTATAGATCTCTACATTGCATTTACTGTAACATCTACGCATTGTAAATTTTCTGTCACCAACGTCCATGTACCTATTGTAACTCTTCCGACATGTGTGTGTACGAGTGTGCGAGAGCGCGCGCGCGTGAATGTATGTGTGTGTGTGTGTGTGTGTGTGTGTGTGTGTGTGTGTGTGTGTGTGTCTGTGAGATGCTTTATACTATTTGTGTATTTAAAGTTAAGGGGGTTGTTAAGATCTTACGTAATATTAGGCGAAACACGTATTTCTTCGAAACCTATCAGTAGTGCAACAGAACGGCTCAGGAATCATCATGCAAGCAGCACAAAACTGACCCACACCATATCTTAGGGTGTTATTCACGTTACTATAAGGGATTCACAGGTCTTTTTAAAATAAAACAGTCCTTCTTATTACATAGTTTCTGCTGTAGAGCAATACCACACAAGGAACCTACGCCATAATGTCGGATCATCACAATTACTGAATAATGTAATTTTAAATTGGAACAACCATTTGAAGTTGAGCCTGTCGGTTCGAAACCGATAACGTCGCTATTTATTCCTGATGCAATTTATTCCAAATTCCTTATTAACAGTGCATCCTTGCTCTTCTTACTTTATTGTAAAGATTGATCTACACTCCTGGAAATTGAAATAAGAACACCGTGAATTCATTGTCCCAGGAAGGGGAAACTTTATTGACACATTCCTGGGGTCAGATACATCACATGATCACACTGACAGAACCACAGGCACATAGACACAGGCAACAGAGCATGCACAATGTCGGCACTAGTACAGTGTATATCCACCTTTCGCAGCAATGCAGGCTGCTATTCTCCCATGGAGACGATCGTAGAGATGCTGGATGTAGTCCTGTGGAACGGCTTGCCATGCCATTTCCACCTGGCACCTCAGTTGGACCAGCGTTCGTGCCGGACGTGCAGACCGCGTGAGACGACGCTTCATCCAGTCCCAAACATGCTCAATGGGGGACAGATCCGGTGATCTTGCTGGCCAGGGTAGTTGACTTACACCTTCTAGAGCACGTTGGGTGGCACGGGATACATGCGGACGTGCATTGTCCTGCTGGAACAGCAAGTTCCCTTGCCGGTCTAGGAATGGTAGAACGATGGGTTCGATGACGGTTTGGATGTACCGTGCACTATTCAGTGTCCCCTCGACGATCACCAGTGGTGTACGGCCAGTGTAGGAGATCGCTCCCCACACCATGATGCCGGGTGTTGGCCCTGTGTGCCTCGGTCGTATGCAGTCTTGATGGTGGCGCTCACCTGCACGGCGCCAAACACGCATACGACCATCATTGGCACCAAGGCAGAAGCGACTCTCATCGCTGAAGACGACACGTCTCCATTCGTCCCTCCATTCACGCCTGTCGCGACACTACTGGATGCGGGCTGCACGATGTTGGGGCGTGAGCGGAAGACGGCCTAACGGTGTGCGGGACCGTAGCCCAGCTTCATGGCGACGGTTGCGAATGGTCCTCGCCGATACCCCAGGAGCAACAGTGTCCCTAATTTGCTGGGAAGTGGCGGTGCGGTCCCCTACGGCACTGCGTAGGATCCTACGGTCTTGGCGTGCATCCGTGCGTCGCTGCGGTCCGGTCCCAGGTCGACGGGCACGTGCACCTTCCGCCGACCACTGGCGACAATATCGATGTACTGTGGAGACCTCACGCCCCACGTGTTGAGTAATTCGGCGGTACGTCCACCCGGCCTCCCGAATGCCCACTATACGCCCTCGCTCAAAGTCCGTCAACTGCACACACGGTTCACGTCCACGCTGTCGCGGCATGCTACCAGTGTTAAAGACTGCGATGGAGCTCCGTATGCCACGGCAAACTGGCTGACACTGACGGCGGCGGTGCACAAATGCTGCGCAGCTAGCGCCATTCGGCGGCCAACACCGCGGTTCCTGGTGTGTCCGCTGTGCCGTGCGTGTGATCATTGCTTGTACAGCCCTCTCGCAGTGTCCGGAGCAAGTATGGTGGGTCTGACACACCGGTGTCAATGTGTTCTTTTTTCCATTTCCAGGAGTGTATATTTTCGCATAGCTACGGTATCACCGTGTTAATTTGTGACAGAGTAATACTGATAAATTAAAATACACTCTAGAACTGAAGTAGAGGACATCCTGCTGGCTAACTTCTTCTACTCCAATGAAGAGTATTTTTACTGCAATTGCAGGCCGCGGTGGTCTAGCGGTTCTAGGCGCGCAGTCCGGAACCGCGCGACTGCTACGGTCGCAGTTTCGAATCCTGCCTCGGGCATGGATGTGTGTGATGTCCTTAGGTTAGTTAGGTTTAATTAGTTCTACGTTCTAGGCGACTGATGACCTGAGAAGTTAAGTCGCATAGTGCTCAGAGCCATTTGAACCATTTTTTACTGCAATTATTAAACCAGTATACCTGCTTATAACGTAATAAATGTTACAATATACGTAGTTGTCGGGCATTGAACTGCAACGCACTACAAATATATGTCTTTGCTTCCGATATATCATTCGCATAATGTGTTATTCGAAGGCACTTGCTGGAGTGTAAGCTTCAAGGGAATGAAACGTGGACAATAGTCTGTTCAGACGAGAGTAAAGTAGATGCTTTTGAAATGTTATAAAAGGGTGTTGAAAATTAGCAAGGTAGACCGAGTAATGAGGTGGTACAGAATCTAACTGACGACAAAAGAAAAGTGTGACCTAAAAAGGTGGACGGTGATACGACACATCCTGAGACATCGAGGAATGATTAGTTTGGCAGTGGAGACAAGTGGGGTGGGGATTAAAAGGGGTAGGGAGACGACTAAAAATGAATACAGTAAACAGTGATTTAGAAATCAAGAATTTTTCACAGGATAGAGGAACGTGGAGAGCTGTATTAAACCAGACTGAAGACCGCAACAGAAGCAAACAAATACAGAATTCAATTTTTAAATTCAGCTTTCAAACTGTCAAGCACCGTGTGTTAAGTGTGGCACTATCTGGCCTAGCAGTACTTCGTGCTCCCATGTGTGCCTGGGTGGGGCCGCACAGTATAAATATTTGTGTGGAATGCACAGAACGGGAATTCGGTTCACAACATATCCTGCAGCTCAAGTGACGTGATTTTGGGACTGCCACTTTAGCCAACATTGGCGTATTTTGAATGTTATCAGTTCGCTGCTATGGACAGATCACCTGGGCGTTAGACAGTCATCTTGAAAGGTGTCAGGCAAATCCAACACCTTCCATGAAAACCCTGACATGATAAGCAAATCCGGCAGTATGTCATATAGCTCCGAATAAATCCTGAGATTAAATTAACCAAAGTAATACAATCAATGAGTGAGCAAATGGAATACCACAGACTAACACAAGAACGCCTAAAGGCGTGTCATACCTTCCCACCGTGAAACAGACGCAGTTCCGAGGGAAAAAACGAGAACAGAAGCCGAGAGCAGAACCGTGTTAAGCTTAAGGCCCTACGATAAGGGACGGACACCCACATTGCCTGCCGACCACCAGGACCACCCCCCAGCCCCTGTTAAAAGATAGAGCCCTCCAGAAGAACAGTATAGATCTTACGATAGCTCTAAAAGGGCCACACCAGCTGCAAGTTTTAGCGTGAGACTTTTTCGCGTCTCTGTTACGTTGCAAACGTTAAAAACATTGCCCCACCACGAAAAGTATAACGTTTCTCATTGGATAGACAGAATTTTGTAGGTGGAGCTTAAGGTTAACATTGAGACCCTGATTGGTCAGTTGAAACCACAGCCTGATAGCTTTTTTTAAACCAACTTCGGTAAATTGTAGTAAGGAGAAGTTAGGTGGCAGTTGCTTCTAAGACGGCGAGGTGCGTGGAGCTGTGCCGCCCGCTGCCCCCTAACGTTGCCTAACCAACGACAAGGTAATGAAGGCATGCGATGCCGCATAACAGCGCATAAAGCTTCACTCAGTCTCATCTGTTACACCTCCTTTTTTCGTAATACTAGTGTCGATCGTCAATTAAAGCTCATGGTATTCACATTTGCTACGTAAGCTAAAATCTGAAACGTGATGATTTTTCTGTTATATAATTATTGAGAAGCCACATCAGTCACTGTAATTTATGACAAGTTAAATAAGTAATTAAAGATAATTGTGGGTCACTGTAGACCATTTTGATAGTTTTCTCTTTTATGAAACTTAACATAAATCTAGATTATAGATGAGATATGGCATAGGTCATCCTTCGATTCATTATAGAACTTGGAAACCCATTCAGGGAATATTCGTTCACATTTTTGTTGAACGCAGTTGGTTTTTATCATCCTGTATTAAAATATTTCCTTTTATCAATAGTGCAATTTATAAACAATGTTTTGTGAGTAGAATAAAATTTCCAATGGTAAACTTAACTGCTTTTTCGACGTTATTTTACCAGCTAACTAAAAATAGGAAAGCCTTGAACCCCTTCCACTAAATTTAGCTAGTATTAAGATTCTTTTACAGGGAGTGCAGTGGAGCTGACGATGAAATCATTAAGTATTTGATTATATCATCGCTAGTCTCACTGCACTCTTCTGAACTCTACATGTCATGTGTGGTCTGGCGTCTCCTTACCAGCAACAGGTCCCAGGTTCAAACTAGTCAATTCCCTAAAAAACACGCTCAGAGCGTCGTTGCGCGAAAGTGGTAGGGAGACACGACTTAGAACAAACAGACACCACGCAGAATATTAGAATCTTAACAATTTGATAACAGGGACTAAAGTTGGCCTAAAGATGCGAAGAGTGTTGGTATTGCACAGTTTCGCCACGGTATTGTAGTTTAGATTCCACTTTATTACACGGTATCATAGCTCAGATTCCACTTTATTTAAATTTTTCAGTAACGGTGTAAGAAGTAACAGCCAAAAATATTTCATTACATTTGATATGGTACTCATTCACACTGCGAATCAGTTCTAATTACAAACATCAAAAAAAGTTTTGCATCACCTCGGTTCCGAGAGTTCCTGAACCTGTACAGAAGGAATATTCCGCCCTTTTTATTGCTTATGAAAACCGTACATTGCATGTTGTTCCACAATACAGCGAGACCTTGAGAGGTGGTGGTCCAGACTGCTGTACACACCGATACCTCTAATACCCAGTAGCACGCCCTCTTGCATTGACGCATGCCTGTATTCGTCGTGGCAAACTGTCCACAAGTTCATGAAGGCACTGTTGCTCCAGATTGTCCCTTCCTCAACGGCAATTTGGCATAGAACCCTCAGAGAGGTTGGTGGATCACATCGTCCGTAAACAGCCCAGGCATGTTCGATAGGGTTCATGTCTGGAGAACATGCTGGCCGCTCTAGTCGAGCGATGTCGTTGTCCTGAAGCAAGTCATTCACAAGATGTGCACGATGGGGACGCGAATTGTCGCCCATGAAGACGAATGCCATGCCAATATGCTGCAGGTATTGTTGCACTATCGGTCGGAGGATGGCATACACGTATCGTACATCCGTTACGGCACATTCCATGACCACCAGCGGCGTACATCGGCCCCACATGGTGCCACACGAAAACAGCAGGGAACCTCCACCTTGCTGCACTCGCTGGACAGTGTGTCTGAGGCGTTCACCCTGACTGGGTTGCCTCCAAACACGTCTCCGACGATTGTCTGGTTGAAAGCATATGCGACACTCATCGGTGAAGAGACCGTGATGCCAATCCTGAGCGGTCCATTCGGCATGTTGCAGGGCCCATCTGAATCGCGCTGCATGGTGTCATGGCTGCAAAAATGGGGTTCGCGATGGACGTCGGAGTTAAGGTGCGCATCATGCAGCCTATTCCACACAGTTTGAGTCGTAACACGAACTGCGGTATTGACAGTCTAGGCATGGTTGGACTACAGACAAACGAGCCATGTACCTCCTTCCTGGTGGAATGACTGGAACTGATCGGCTGTCGGGCCCCCTCCGTCTCATTGGTGCTGCTAATGCATGGTTATTTACATCTTTGCGCAGGTTTAGTCACATCTCTGAACAGTCAAAGGGAACAGTCAAAGGGACTGTCTGTGATACAATATCCACAGTCACCGTCTATCTTCGGAAGTTCTGGGGACCGGGTAGATGCAAAACTTCTTTTGATGCGTGTAATTACTTTACAATGGCACTGTATAGAGAAATGACTGAGCGGAATTGCTTAGATACACACAGGAGTTTGAGAACCTGTCTAAATTGAAGGAAATTAATCAGATTGTCATGTATAAATTTTATGTGCATAAGGACAAAGCAACGATATGTACACTTAGCTGTGTGGGCACGTATCTATTTCAGTCTATAGATCGTATCTCTTGTTCGTTTTCCCTCTGGTCGCCAGGCAGCGTTCTTGCCTTCTTTTGAAGGACCTGGCATTTAGTTATATTCCAGAGACTGAAGGTTGCCACAGCATCATACACACCAAAATGTAGTGTATTAATTCCGACAAACACTGTTTTTGGGATACGGTGCCATATCACACTATTCCAGCACTCGTTGGGGTTCTGCGTTTTTCCATGAAGACTTCTGTCAGCCATATCTCTGAAAATGGGCTTTATTTCTTTCATGATGGCTAATGGTAGAATGTGGTGGTGAATGTATTTCTCTCCAGTTGTTAGTCCCCTATTGTATTTACACCAGCTCGTTTCACCTTTGGGGGCACAAATCATGTTCTGGATGCTCATCTGTGGATGCAGTGTGGAAATACTAAGCACATATATCTTTCCTCATTTCTTCAAGACTGCCTATATTTTGCCTGATTGCAAGGCCACAGAAATTCTGAATGTGGACTTTGCCATGCAAGGTTTTCCCATCATGTAGTTTTTTTCCCTTTCATAACTGATTTAACGTTCTCAGCCTGGCACCCATTTTCTTCTGCACATGTCCTATACATTCAAGTTTGCTTATATTTACGCTTTTCCCATATGGTTTGCTTTCCAAAACTTCTTTGAATGCTTTAGAGTCACCATCTCCCAGATACTTGACATAGCGAAGATTATACCACGCTGAAAGTGACGAAAAATGTTTTTCACCCCAGAAACCTCCATACCGCCAGTATTAACATAATAATTAGAGACACAGTCATCACTATGTTCATTTTTCAGCCTGTCTCTGCATCTACAGTATTTAGACGTTATTTTAACATCAATAACCTCGGCAGTTCAACATTAGTTGCTGTTACAACTCCATTTTTGGAGGTGTGACCCATTTTTTGCAACGTGCCATCAAAAGCTACTTTGGGGTCATGACTGCCATCATTTTCTTTCACTGCTTCTTCCACAGCTACCTCGATTGATTTCTGTGCTACATCTTCAACTGCAGTTCCTAGTACATAGTTATAAGTATCAAACTTTGAAGGTACACTTGGATGATTTAGAACACCACATAGCATATCCAGCTGCTTTGCTCTTACCAATTGCTCGCAATCCATAACGTGACTTAATATTTACACTATAAAGTTCAGTTTTATTGTATCCATTATTTACAGTTACTGAAAGAGAACTGGGAAATTTGCAGCTGTACCTACAAACACTGCATATTAAATTAAACTAGGCAGCCAGGCCAACATGGAATTCTACTTTCAGAGAAACGTTTCCTTGACATTTTTAGCAGCGCACACTGTTTTCAAGAGCTTCGCACAATCTACTAGTATGAATGAGTTCAAAAAATTCTTTCCCTTTATCAAGCAAATTATATTTCTCTTCCAAATCTCTTAGTTTTTTTATGAGAAGCACTGTTTTCATTTGGAGTAAGTTCGTTCGGCAAATCAGTATTAAGTGGACTCACATTTTCCAACAGTGATGATGAAGAACTGCTTTGCTTTGCTAGTGAATCATCATTTCTTTTCTTTTGTCAGTTCACACGCTTTTTAAACGCTTTTTCTCTAGCTCTAGGCATTTTCACTGCGAAAAATGGAGCACTAAATACAAAATAACTCGACAATAACAACTTTCATATAGCACACTGTTTACAAACAATCCCGTCAAAAAGTCAAAGAGTAACTTGAGGAAACCAGAGGGAAAATAATGTATAAAGAGTCGCTGGAAAGCGGGATATTAGTATTCATGTCACATAAATGTACTGCCAGGAAGTTTATGGTCAGTCATGCGAGACGTGTATAACTAAAGCACAATACCCGATCTCCAAAATCTATAAAAATAAAATAGATATAATTCTAGTAGAGCTATGTATGATACGTCCTTTTTAAGAGGAAACTTGGCGGAATAAAATACGTCAATAAAACGAAAATCGATTTTTTAACCCAAAATCCGATTCCGTAAAATCGCAGAAATTATTTCTACAATACAAGATTTTATAACACAGTGTTTCGATAGTTCTCAACATATAAAGTGCCTCATATTAATGTGGCATTTAGAATTATACAGCTTTGTATATACCTATGAAAAGTTACTAGTCCTTCTCTCACATACTTCACTTTACATCCGTAGCAACGACAATACTACACCGTAGCTGTTTCTGGACCTCAAATGTGCAGAAACGTCTACAAAACAAGGAGAATACGTGTAACATTCAGTTCTCACTATTACCGCAAATTGTAGACAGACAGGTCGTCCGAAAACCGTTCACTCCGTTCAGTGGAGCGAGCAGATGGCACAGTGCTGGTGAAGACGGAAGCGTCACTGCAACCCGGGAGTTGGGGCCTGTTCGTCTGTGGTCGCCATTTACAAAATGTTCTCAGGTTAGTCTGCCATATATTCTTGTATCTGTATGTGCTGAGGTAGACTGATGTTCAAATACCAATGTCTATCTCGTGGGAGAAAGAAGGCCAAGAACAGTGTAATAACATCAAACATAGATCTTAACTTTAGGAAGAAATTTCTGAAAACGTACGTTTAGGGCACAGCTTTGTCTGGCAGTGAGATAGGGACAGTGAGAAAATCGAAACAGAAGATAATCGAACGTTTGAGATGTGGTGCTACGGAAGAATGTTGAAAATTAGGTGAAGTGATAAGATAACGAATGAGGAGCTTCTCCGCAGAATCGATGAGGAAAGGGAACTACGGAAAACACTGACAAGAAGGAAGGACAGGGTGACAGGATATTTATTAAGACCTCAGAGAATAACTTCCATGGTACTCGATGGAGATACAGAGGGTAAAAACTATAGAGGATGATGGAGATGGAATACATGCAGCACAGAATTCAGTTATTACGGTTGGTTTTTTGTACAAAGAAGTCAGTATTTTCTATCCAAGTGATCAATAAATGTATAAATATCGTACTTTTGATCGCAATCAGTCGAATCCACCTTTTCATCCTAAGGGTACTACTGCTCACGTCAACCATTTTTACAATACGTCCTCGTTAGGGAGAACAAAAATCTGTTGAACTTCTTGATTCTGAGGCGTTATTTTGAAATCTGTAGCAACTGCTGAATTTCCAGTAGACTGTATTCCCGCATGCAACTCTTTTAATGAAGCACATTTTCATGTCGAGGAATGACACAGACCTTTCTTTCTAATTTTCAATGTGGTTGTGCTGTTAAGTAGGTGTGAGTGTATTTTAAATCCTCTTGTCGATACAGTCAGGCACGGGAAGGGTAGAATACGTACTGCACGCTTCTCTTTGGCCCGACGGTGGGGATCAAAGAACTGTTTGTTCGAGCGCTTTTGAAAAAAGTTTGCAGGCAACGTATGAAGAGTTCACACCTGTTTACACTTAAAACATTTTTCTACTTGATTTTTACAGCATCTGGTTAGTTTTTCTGTCGCTGTGTCATCGACTCTGTAATGCATGAAGCTAAATATCACTGGCAGTTTGTTTACAGAAATAATTATATGTATAAACTCCAACTCAGTGGCTGCCAATACTAACATATTTGTGAGGTGCACGAATGTGGAAACAATGCTCCTATGATGAAGTATTTAACGTAGATAAATAAAGTCGGCACTGCCGTTAACTGTACTGTGGGTATGTTGACATGGTACTACGCTTTGTGAGTAAATATAAACTGAGAGTTAACTAAATGGTGAATATTATTTCTGTTACGAGCTGTTGTTAGGAATTCGTTTTCATACGAACCGTAACACGTTCCAACACCAACAGACCACAGTGGACATTTACCTGACTCTTAATCCCTCTAAATGACATGTGTTCGGAGAAAACTCCTCACTCAATTTTCGGGGAGCAAGTGCTGGACTCTGGAACGTATAAACAGACGCTTAGTGTAGTCATTATTGCGTGTCTTTCACGGTATTTGTGCAGTTGTTCATCTACGCAGCAATTAATGGCGATGTGTTTGTGACATTAATTCTATCCTTGCAAGAGAAAAGAAGAAATGAGTCTTAGAATTTAACGTCACGTAGACGATGAGGTCATTACAGACGGCGCTAAAGTCCAGATTGGGGAAGGAAATAGATTGACCAACTCAGTAGTATTTGCCGGAACCGGCCATGTCCTTCCAGTTATTCACAACTAAAACTTCCAACGCCTCACTACCAACTCGTTTTGTAGGCGGCTAAAAATACCCTCTCTCTTCGAACAGACCAATCTACCTTTAATGCCAATGAAAAGTTCAAAACGAAACATAACAGAAAAACAGGCATTTGCTATACATGGTTATTATAAATGCCTGAAGCGATTTCACAGATTTGCTGCAGCTATATTGGTGTATTGCCACAGGACTTTGTACAACATAGAAAAACTAAAAAAGTATTTTGTGAGATACTACAAGCGCTCCACACCCGCTCCCCTTTCGATTTTGCAGACATCCGACAGTAAGTTCTTCCCACGTTCGGGGTACCAAGTCCCTGTCAATCTGTTCAAAAGCACTGTTGATACGAGCTCGCAGTTCTGTCAGGTATGTTGGTAGATGTTATGTAAACACTGAATGTTTCACACTCCCCCCCACACACACACACATACACACACACAATGCGGAGAGACCACGGAGGCTATGACATTAATTGTTAATCATCAACCCCACCACAACAGATCCATCGGTTGCTCACTTTCTTGTTTATGAATTCACGAACAACGGAGTGGAAAGGGAGTGGAGTTCCATTGCGCTGGTAGATGGGGAACAAACTGTCCGACTTCAATTGAGTTCCCTGCATGTCCAAAATACACGTGTCCTGTAACGGTCTTTTCGGAGAAGAAAGAGGGATCGTAAACTTTAAATAGTGAAAAAGCATGGAACACAGTAATTTTTGGTGAATCTCGATTGTGCTACGTGACAGCGTAGAAAAGAAAAATGTACACCGTCTTCACCACTGTAGACAAGCTTCTCACAAAACCCATGTTCTTCCATAAGCTGTTGCTACTGTGCCGAAATGTACGTTTGACTTTGATATTGGGAGTCAGGGTTTTTAGCAATTGCAAGCGGTAAGGCTTCAGAGTCAGGCATTTCCTTGTCTTCCATACGATCCACTGTGTACTGTGATATGTTCAGCTCTGTGTTCGTCGATTATGTGCGAAACTCGTCTGCACTTGGTCAACCGTTTGTTTACTTTTTCTCCCCTTGCATAGACACCTTGAACCTTTAAACTAAGCATAACATCGCCGAATGCAGTTGGCAGTTGATGGAGCTCTGTTGAACTTCGTTCTGAAGTGTCTTTGATTTATTACAGATCAGTGTTATTATAGCATTTCAAGCAAAACATTTTCTTTCTCGGCGCTTGTCGCCGTCTTGCCTAGCTGCTCAAAAATGGTTCAAATGGCTCTGAGCACTATGGGACTTAACATCTATGGTCATCAGTCTCCTAGAACTTCGAACTACTTAAACCTAACTAACCTAAGGACATCACACAACACCCAGTCATCACGAGGCAGAGAAAATCCCTGACCCCGCCGGGAATCGAACCCGGGCGTGGGAAGCGAGAACCGCTACCGCACGACCACGAGCTGCGGACCCTAACTGCTCACTGCTACCCTCTCGAGGCAGAAATTTGAAATGCGACTGCAAGATGACAAAACTTTATGAGAGTTTCTATATGAATGTTGAATTTTGTGACAATATGTAGCGACAATGAATTTATGAAATCGGTTTAGCTATTTGTAACAACCTTGTAAATGTCGATCAAGTTAGCAACTTTATTTTGCGTAACTGGTCCTTGAGAGCTGTAGGTTGTACAAGGCTTCGCAAAAGTAACATTTCAACTGTCCCAAATAATTAGCATTACTATACACTAAATTTCTGACGTTATCAGAAAACGATGAAATTACGTACGAGCATTTCTCATTCTGTGTGTAGGCTTCCGTGAGTCTTTCCTCTTTCGCCAGTCACAAAAGCTATAGGCAGAACGGGAGAGACACCTACGTAATTTTATCTTTTTTGTTGATGCAATTTCCTGATAACGGAGTGAATGTGCTGTACAGTAACTGTAATTAAGTGCAATTTTTGGCAAGTTGTGTAGAGCAAGAACTAGTCAAATTTTAAGGATAGGTTTCGTATGATACTCAACTGACAATGTTTCACACACTGCCAAGATAGTCTATTATAAACTGAAATCGGTTATTGAAAGGAAAAACAAGTGAAGCATTTGTAGACACATAAATGAAATTTCTTAGCTATGACATATTACATAAAGCTCTACTTCCCTGGTTCCAATCAAGGCTTTCGGCAGTTTTACCTTGGTTTCAAAGCAAATATTGAAATAGGAAATCCTCTTCCAGCTTTCCGAGTAGCCACAGTTATAAACATGTCAAAGATTTTTATTGACTACAAGTGAACACAGTAGTTTTGTACCCTTCTTGTCGGTTATAGAGCTCTTCTTTCCATGCAGCGACTGGACTTATTCGTTGCTGCAATGGAAAAATGGCGCTATCCAAAACCGGCGTTGCGGCAACTGTAGTGCAGCACGGACAAAGATGACACGGGTGAACGACGGCTGTGAAGATGTGTACGCTCGAATAGACGTGCAACTGTTGAGCAACTGAGCGATCAAATGAACGAGGGACTACCAAGTGGTTCTCAAAGGCTGTTCAGTGGAAGTTTCTGCGTATGGGCCACCGCGGCAGGTGCCTGGTTCGTGCACCCATGCCGACTGCTGATTATCGGCGACAAAGGCTGGAATTCGCACCTAATAACCCAACTGGACGTCCACTGAATGGTGACAGGTGGCTTTCTCAGATGTATCACGTTTTATGCTCCAACAGACTGCTGGCCCTTGGCGTGTGCGGCGTGAAATGTCTGAGAGTAAACGTCGTGCAACAATGGTCGGAATGATCTAGACCGGAAGAAGGTGCGTTACGATCTTGGGGATGTTTTCGTTGCACTCCCTAGGTGATCTCGTCATTCTAGAGGGCAAAATGCCTCAACATAAGTATGTGTCTTTTCTTAGGACTCCACTCCTACGTGCAGTTTATTTTCCCAAGGCACCGTTTCTAAGACGTGCGTGACTCGTTTTCGTGCCATCTCTCATTTAACACCCTTTTACCGTACTGCCACCTGGTTATGTTAATTTTCAATTACTGGTGTCAATTAGTTGCTGCTTTGCCTGCTCGTGAGTGGCAGCAGCAGCACTTTTCGATATTGGCCATGCCGCATGATCTTTGCTGGACTGCTATTACTTCCTGGTCGTCGTGTGTGGTGCGAGAAGTGGGAGACGGACCAGCAGTGCAGTCGGGACGCAGCAGCAGCGAAGTCCGGGGACGGAGCGCCGGTGAGGCGCCGACAGCCAGTACACGCCGACCGCTGGCGACACACACTGTCCGACGGAGGGACGACCGTTGGTTGGTCGTTCGGTTGGTTGTCTCATCGGCCGACGTATATTTGCTCCTTATACCGTTTCCGGGCCAGGGCAGTTGGTCGGTTGGAGTGGAGCAGCGAGGAAGTCTTTGTGGCGCGTGTCTGGCCGGCGCCTCACGGCGTCCACTCGCGGTCGGAGTGTGAGAGGCTGTTCCCATTGCAACGTGGCCCGCGGCTCACCGATCCCGGACACTAAAGTTGAGTCTTTACTCAGTCTACCAGTTAGCCCCAACTGTTCGCATTGTGTCGTTTGAATTTCGTTTTGGGCTTTTGGGACATCCTCTCGCTTAGTCCGTTGACTGTCTGTCGGTTGCTTTGTCGTCGGATCGTGAATGGTTGGCCCGACTAAGCGAGCGTTAGTGTTTGAATTACAGGTCGACCCTCGATCATCTGAGCGCCCTTGTGTGTACTACTCTATTTTTTAAAATTTGTTCTTTATATTTGTACTTGTATGGCCCTTTTTTTTTTCCATCAGTCTACTGACTGGTTTGATGCGGCCCACCACGAATTCCTTTCCTGTACTAACCTCTTCATCTCAGAGTAGCACTTGCAACCTACGTCCTCAATTATTTGCTTGACGTATTCCAATCTCTGTCTTCCTCTACAGTTTTTGCCCTCTACAGCTCCCTCTAGTACCATGGAAGTCATTCCCTCATGTCTTAACAGATGTCCTATCATCCTGTCCCTTCTCCTTATCAGTGTTTTCCACATATTCCTTTCCGATTCTGCGTAGAACCTCCTCATTCGTTACCTTATCAGTCCACCTAATTTTCAACATTCGTCTATAGCACCACATCTCAAATGCTTCGATTCTCTTCTGTTACGGTTTTCCCACAGTCCATGCTTCACTACCATACAATGCTGTACTCCAGACGTACATCCTCAGAAATTTCTTCCTCAAATTAAGGCCGGTATTTGATATTAGTAGACTTCTCTTGGCCAGAAATGCCTTTTTTGCCATAGCGAGTCTGCTTTTGATGTCCTCCTTGCTCCGTCCGTCATTGGTTATTTTACTGCCTAGGTAGCAGAATTTCTTAACTTCATTGACTTCGTGACCATCAATCCTGATGTTAAGTTTCTCGCTGTTCTCATTTCTACTACTTCTCATTACCTTCGTCTTTCTCCGATTTACTCTCAAACCATACTGTTTACTCATTAGACTGTTCATTCCGTTCAGCAGATCGTTTAATTCTTCTTCACTTTCACTCAGGATAGCAATGTCATCGCCCGCATCTCGTGGTCGTGCGGTAGCGTTCTCGCTTCCCACGCCCGGGTTCCCGGGTTCGATTCCCGGCTGGGTCAGGGATTTTCTCTGCCTCGTGATGGCTGGGTGTTGTGTGGTGTCGTTAGGTTTAAGTAGTTCTAAGTTCTAGGGGACTGATGACCATAGCTGCTAAGTCCCATAGTGCTCAGAGCCTTTTTCTTTTTAGCAATGTCATCAGCGAATCGTATCATTGATATCGTTTCACCTTGTATTTTAATTCCACTCCTGAACCTTTCATTTCCATCATTGCTTTCTCGATGTACAGATTGAAGAGTAGGGGCGAGAGGCTACAGTCTTGTCTTACACCCTTCTTAATACGAGGACTTCGTTCTTGATCGTCCACTTTTGGCTACTAGCCTAGTTTTTTAAAAATGTAGTGTTGTTTTGCTCTTAAGGTCTTCAGCCTAGTTTAAAGTACTTTTCACGTAGGCCCTTTGGCATTTATACAAAATTTAATGCTGTTGAAGTTTTTTAAGTCTTGGGCCTTCAGCCGATTTTGAGCTTGAGTTTTTTGCTCAAATGCCTTCAGCCTAAATTAAAGAAATGTTTCACGTAATGTCTTTGGTTTTTTTAAGAAATTGATGTTATCGAGTTTTAAGTGTTAGCCCTTCAGCCGATTTGAATTTAACTTGTTACTTGAGCCTAATTAAAGAACTGTTTTCAGAAAAGGCTTGCCTTTTAAATTTCTGATTATGCTGGCGTTTTAAGTTATTGGCCTTCAGCCGTTTTTAAATTAAAGTGGCTTTCAGCCGGTAATTCAGTCCCAAAGATTAAAGCTGTGTGTTTTAAAGAACATTTTTTTGGGATCTTGTAATTTTTGGCCCAATAATAAAGTTGAATGTTCGAGTGTAAATGACAGATCCTTATTTTGGCCCCTTTCCAGAATCTACCTACCTGTCATGTCCTGCGGGTTTAGCAGGGCGTCTCAGTGGCATGTATCAGCAGGACAATGCAATGTGTAACAGCTCGCGCTGTACGTGCGTGGTTCGAATACCTGAATAACTATACCGTACTCCCCTGGCCACTAAACACCACGAACCCCAATCGAGAATCTGTGGAGCTACCTTGATCGGTCTGTTCACGTCATGGATCTTCAACCGAGAACCCTAGGGTAGATGGCCATGGCGCTGGAGCCGCCATGACTCCACATCACTGTCGGTACCTTCAAGAACTTCACTGACACCCTTCCTGCACGTTTCGCAGTGGTCCGCGCTGCAGTAGGAGCTTTTCAGGTTTTTGACGGGTGCTCACATTAACGTGAGTGAACGGTGTATGTACTGTTAAACCATTCTTCATCAAGTGAATAATTTACTTTCGATCTTTATTTTTAAAAACCTTAGAGCGGTAGGCATTAGGTATACAGGCGTAATTTCGTATGACTTATTTGACAGGATTCATCAAGTAGCATGTAATGTTTCATTCGCAGACTGATTATTTGCTGTGGGTACTATCCGGGGGGGGGGGGGGGGGCGATGAGGCGCACTGCAGAACTATTGGATAGGACAGAAGGGCCTGTCAAGTATTCTATCCGAAGTGCTTGGCTTCCTACCTGTATCGAATAAGTTAAAACAACAAAATTTAATTGTACCATCGGCTTAGTATTTCTTTACCTTAGATGAGTTCTAATTTTTGTCATCTGCTACTCATATATACTCCTGAAATAAGGATGTTAAACGTGCATGTTAGCAAAGTAGTACAAAGTTTGCCTTGGAGCTGCGGAAATGTGGTTCTCGAGGAGAATTACAAGAAGTACACTGGTCCAAAACTTACGGACTACAGTAAGTTTCGCATCATGAGTCATTGCCAAGTGGCATAGCTCGATGAAACTAGGACCATACATAGAAATAACTTCTGGAGAGTAGTGAAAAAGGCACGTGAAAGAGACAGGCGATGAGGCGAACATAAATGACGCTTTTTCAGAGATTAGCATTACAGCTTTACTGTATGATTAAATGATGATGGCGTCCTCTTGGGTAAAATATTCCGGAGGTAAAATAGTCCCCCATTCGGATCTCCGGGCGGGGACTACTCAAGAGGACGTCGTTATCAGGAGAAAGAAAACTGGCATTCTACGGATCGGAGCGTGGAATGTCGGATCCCTTAATCGGGCAGGTAGGTTAGAAAATTTAAAAAGGGAAATGGATAGGTTAAAGTTAGATATAGTGGGAATTAATAAAGTTCGGTGGCAGGAGGAAAAAGACTTTTGGTCAGGTGATTACAGGGTTATAAATACAAAATCAAATAGGGGTAATGCAGGAGTAGGTTTAATAATGAATAAACAAATAGGAGTGCGGGTTAGCTACTACAAACAGCATAGTGAACGCATTATTGTGACCAAGATAGACACAAAGCCCATGCCTACTACAGTAGTAAAAGTTTATATGCCAACTAGCTCTGCAGATGATGAAGAAATTGATGAAATGTATGACGAGATAAATTATTCAGGTAGTGAAGGGAGACGAAAATTTAATAGTCATGGGTGACTGGAATTCGTCAGTAGGAAAAGGGAGAGAAGGAAACATAGTAGGTGAATATGGATTGGGGGGAAGAAATGAAAGAGGAAGCCTCCTTGTAGAATTTTGCACAGAGCATAACTTAATCATAGCTACCACTTGGTTCAAGAATCATAAAAGAAGGTTGTATACCTGGAAGAATCCTGGAGATACTAAAAGGTATCAGATAGATTACATAATGGTAAGACAGAGATTTAGGAACCAGGTGCAGATGTGGATTCTGACCACAATCTATTGGTTATGAACTACAGATTGAAACTGAAGAAACTGCAAAAAGGTGGGAATTTAAAGAGATGGGACCTGGATAAACTGAAAGAACCAGAGGTTGTAGAGAGTTTCAGGGAGAGCATAAGGGAACAATTGACAGGAATGGGGGAAAGAAATACAGTAGAAGAAGAATGGGTAGCTCTGAGGGATGAAGTAGTGAAGGCAGCAGCGGATCAAGTAGGTAAAAAGACGAGGGCTAATAGAAATCCTTGGGTAACAGAAGAAATATTGAATTTAATTGATGAAAGGAGAAAATATAAAAATGCAGTAAATGAAGCAGGCAAAAAGGAATACAAACGTCTCAAAAATGAGATCGACAGGAAGTGCAAAATGGCTAAGCAGGCATGGTTAGAGGACAAATGTAAGGATGTAGAGGCTTGTCTCACTAGGGGTAAGATAGATACTGCCTACAGGAAAATTAAAGAGACATTTGGAGAGAAGAGAACCACTTGTATGAATATCAAGAGCTCAGATGGCAACCCAGTTCTAAGCAAAGAAGGGAAGGCAGAAAGGTGGAAGGAGTATATAGAGGGTTTATACAAGGGCGATGTACCTGAGGACAATATTATGCAAATGGCAGAGGATGTAAATGAAGATGAAATGGGAGATAAGATACTGCGTGAAGAGTTTGACAGAGCACTGAAAGACCTGAGTTGAAACAAGGCCCCGGGAGTAGACAACATTCCATTAGAACTACTGATGGCCTTGGGAGAGACAGTCATGACAAAACTCTACCATCTGGTGAGCAAGATGTATGAGACAGGCGAAATACCCACAGACTTCAAGAAGAATATAATAATTCCAATCCCAAAGAAAGCAGGTGTTGACAGATGTGAAAATTACCGAACTATCAGTTTAATAAGTCACAGCTGCAAAATACTAACGCGAATTCTTTACAGACGAATGGAAAAACTGGTAGAAGCGGTCCTCGGGGAAGATCAGTTTGGATTCCGTAGAAATGTTCGAACACGTGAGGCAATACTAACCTTACAACTTATCTTAGAAGAAAGATTAAGAAAAGGCAAACCTACGTTTCTAGCATTTGTAGACTTAGAGAAAGCTTTTGACAACGTTAACTGGAATACTCTCTTTCAAATTCTGAAGGTGGCAGGGGTAAAATACATCGAGCGAAAGGCTATTTACAATTTGTACAGAAACCAGATGGCAGCTATAAGAGTCGAGAGGCATGAAAGGGAAGCAGTGGTTGGGAAAGGAGTGAGACAGGGTTGTAGGCTCTCCCCGATGTTATTCAATCTGTATATTGAGCAAGCAGTAAAGGAAACAAAAGAAAAATTCGGAGTAGGTATTAAAATTCATGGAGAAGAAGTAAAAACTTTGAGGTTCGCCGATGACATTGTAATTCTGTCAGAGACAGCAAAAGACTTGGAAGAGCAGTTGAACGGAATGGACAGTGTCTTGAAAGGAGGATATAAGATGAACATCAACAAAAGCAAAACGAGGATAATGGAATGTAGTCAAATTAAATCGAGTGATGCTGAGGGGATTAGATTAGGAAATGAGACACTTAAAGTAGTAAAGGAGTTTTGCTATTTACGGAGCAAAATAACTGATGATGGTCGAAGTAGAGAGGATATAAAATGTAGACTGGCAATGGCAAGGAAATCGTTTCTGAAGAAGAGAAATTTGTTAACATCGAGTATAGATTTAAGTGTCAGGAAGTCGTTTCTGAAAGTATTTGTATGGAGTGTAGCCATGTATGGATGTGAAACATGGACGATAACCAGTTTGGACAAGAAGAGGATAGAAGCTTTCGAAATGTGGTGCTACAGAGGAATGCTGAAGATAAGGTGGGTAGATGACGTAACTAATGAGGAGGTATTGAATAGGATTGGGGAGAAGAGAAGTTTGTGGCACAACTTGACTAGAAGAAGGGATCGGTTGGTAGGACATGTTTTGAGGCATCAAGGGATCACAAATTTAGCATTGGAGGGCAGCGTGGAGGGTAAAAATCGTAGAGGGAGACCAAGAGATGAATAAACTTATCAGATTCAGAAGGATGTAGGTTGCAGTAGGTACTGGGGGATGAAGAAACTTGCACAGGATAGAGTAGCATGGAGAGCTGCATCAAACCAGTCTCAGGACTGAAGACCACAACAACAACAACAGCATTACACTGAAGTGATCACTATTTATGATGATCCCCCGGCGGGACATAGGTCTTAAAAACGTGTGTGATCATCACGGACGGCAATGCATGCATTGTAAAGTATTCATATGTTTTCTGTAAAATGCTCTTGTGCTAGGACATACCATTTCTCCTCCATCGTGGTTGAAAACTGCTGGATGCTGGATGGTCGTTGTTGCATTTAGACGTACTGAAATACGTCTCCCAACGAATCCCAAACGTGCTCGACGGGATCTGAATGGTAGAATGGAGGGTGGAGGGAGGGGGGGGGGGGGGCGACGGGTAAGACACTCCATTTGCCGGAATATCCTCTCGTTTCAGGAACTCCTCCACTTGAGCAGATCGATGCGATTGCGTATGATCATCCATAAAAATGAAATCAGGTTCGAATGCACCCCTGAAAAGACGCACATGGGGAAGGAGTACAGTGTCACAATAAAACAGACCTGAGTGTACCGTGCAAAAGGATTTGGAAGTTAGTTTACCCATGCAAAATTTCGCCTCCCAGCACCGTGGCACCTGTACCATCTCAACGATCATGTTCGACAATATTCATGTGTGCATTACGTCCCTTCATTGTTTTCCCTATTGACAGATGTCCATTTTTTTTTTCAAGTGAACTACCTACTAAGTTGTTCATTATCGCTACAGCTTCATGAAACTTCAACTGTAACTCTTCACTCCGTAGTATATCCGTACCACACACCTGTGACCATTGATTCTTCCTATTGTCTTAAACTTCAACCTACTTTTTGAAAGTACTAAATTGAGGTCGGAGATATATTAAAGCGCCAGAGAAACTGTTAGAGGCATGTATACTATTGAAATACAGAGATACGTAAACAGGCAGAATACGGCGCTGCGGTCGGCAACGCCTATATAAGTAACAGTTGTCTGGCGCAGTTGTTAGATCGGTTACTGCTGCTACAATGGCACGTTATCAGCATTTATATGAGTTTGAACGCGTTGTTATCGTCGACGCACGAGCGATGGGACACAGCATCTCCGAGATAACGATGAAGTGGGGATTTTCCTGTACGACCATTTCACGATTGTACCGTGAATATCAGGATTCCGGTGACACATCAAATCTGCGACATAGCTGCAGCCAGAAAAAGATCCTGCAAGAACGGGACCAAGGACAACAGAAGAGAATCGTTCAACGCGACAGAGGTGCAACCCTCCCGCAAATTTCTGCAGATTTCCATTCTGGACGATCAACTGTCAGCGTGCGAAACATTAAACGAAACGTTAATGATATGGGCTTTCGAAGCCGAAGACCCACTCATGTACCGTTGATGACTGCACACACAAAGCTTTATTCATCGCATGGGCCCGTCAACACCGACACTGGACTGTTGATGACTGGAAACATGTTGTCTGGTGGGAGGAGCGGGTGGGCATTTATGGGTATGGAGACAACCTCAAGAATCCAGTGACCCTGAACGTCAGCAGGCGACTGTTCACGCTAGTGGAGAGTCTGTAATGGTGTGGAGTGTGTGCAGTTTGAGCGATATGGGACTCCTGATACGTCTAGATGCGACTCTGACAGGTGAGACGTACATAAGCATCTTCTCTGATCACCCGCATCCATTCAAGTCCATTACGCATTCCGACGAACTTGAGCAATTCCAGCAGGACAATGCGATACCACACAGGTCCGAAATTGCTACAGAGTGGCTCCAGGAACATTCTTCTGAGTTTAAACATTTCCACTGGCCACCAAACTCCCCAGACGTGACCATTATTGAGCATATCTGGGATGCCGTACAACGTGCTGTTCAGTTTTTAGATTTATGGACAGCCCTGCAAGATTCATGGTGACAGTTCCCTCCAGTACTACTTCAGACATTTTTCGAGTCCATGCTGCGTCGTGTCGCGGCACTTCTGTGTGCTCTCGGAGGCCCTACACGATATTATGCAGGTATATCAGTTTCTTTGCCTCTTCCCTGTATTTGCTCCTGGGTACGCCTTACAAACCAATATCGGATTTTGAATCTCCACCTGACAATGGTATAATTTAACTGGAAACTTCCCCTATCTCCCGGCCTGTTCCAAGTATATCTGACCCCCATCCCCCTTTGTGATTCTTGAGCAGAGTATTCGTTATCACTAGCTGAATTTTATAGCAGCATTCCTACCACCAAGCCAACATTCACTCGTAACCATTTCGTCTTCCTCTACAGCCACTTTACAATGCTCCATGACTATCAGTTTTTGATCCCTCTTTACGTACTGAATTACACGTTCAATGTCCTCATAAACTTTCTGTATCCATTCATTTTCTGCTTGCGTCGTTGGTACGTATACACGAACTCTTATTGTCGCTATTGGTTTCCCGTCGATTCTAACGAGTACCATCCTGTCATTGATGTGTTGACAGTAACTAACTCTTTGCACTGCCTTCCTATTCATAACGAGTTCTACTTCTGTTGTGCCATTTCCTGCTGATGTTGATATTTCCCTGTACTCATCTGGAGAGAAAACCTTGTCTTCCGTTTCACTTTACTGACGCTCACTGTATCTAGACTGAGCCTTACCATTTCCATTTTCAGATTTTATAGCTTCCCTGCCACATTAAACCTTCTGACATTCCAAGCCCGACCGTGAAACGTTATCGTTTCGTTGATTATTCAGTCTTTATCTCATGGTCACCTCGCCCTTGACGGTCCCCTCCAATGGAGAGATAATCAAGACACATCCACATGTCCTTTAGATACGAATTTAATATTTTTAATTCATTGATTTGTATTGTCTTCTGCATCCTCATGCCGTTGATCATTGTTGAGCCTTCCTCCTTTCATGGGCAGTTTTCCACCCCAAAGGCTACAGAGTGCCCTGAACCTCTGTCCACTCCTCTGTGCTCTTCGACAAGCCCATTATACAGAACAAGGCTGGCTAATTAAGTCAGAAGTGTTCGGCTGTCATTGATGATAATTTTTATTCAAAATGGAAGCAGTGGTGGAGTTCGGGGCAGGTCCTAACCTTAAAACACTTTTTTTCCCGAAATCTTTTATTGTATTAAAAAACAGTGTTATACAAAAGTTGACACACACTCAAACAGTATCAAAATACTCTTCAAGCTGTTATGTTAATGAAACTATTACTTTTTAAAAAATAAAATAAACAATCAGTAAAATATAAGACAATATTGGCCAGTAGGGATTCTTCTGCCTTACACTTTGGTAATAGTACTTATGTTTAAGGCCGGCGATGGAAATGCAATAGACTTAAACGCTGAAAATTGTTGATGACTTTTGCGTTAGACGTCTCTGGACACTATATAGTCAATACATACTGTATATAAAGCATTATTGTCGTACGAATGGCCTACTTATGTAGGTGATTTTCCACATTATTCACAAAGACATAAATGACTGTCAGTCCAGAAATACCAACCATCTCATGATAACACAGAATGGGCATTAATTTAATTGACCATTAATATATTATGAGAAAGGTTCAGATTCTATAAATATTGCAAAAGTGATGAATCAGCGCTTGTGGTGTTCTGAAATAAGTAGTAGTGATAAAACTAAACATGGCTCACATACAATAATTTCAAGATTATAAATTAATTTTTTGCAGCTTGCACATTGATTATTTTATCCTGTATGTGACTGATGTGACTGTAACTGCCGCACATGTGCTCATAATCTTTTATTAATTTCTAACAACTCTACCTTAGGTATTAATTCTGTATGTAAAGAAATGCAGGCCGAACACTACAAACATCTATTAAACAGGTACAGTTTTAGTCACCAGTATTTGAATATGAACATAAGGACTGGTTATTTGGGGTGAACTGCAGAACAAAATTTGGAATCTGAATTTTTGGCGTTGGTTGGCTTAGCATCAAATGATTGCTACACGCCTTAACTATATATTGTCATACGAACTATAAGTATTATTCCTGTTTGATGGAAGTAGATGTAACATAAAATCTGTGAAAAATTTCAAATAAATGTTTTCAGTAAGCGAAATATATTAACAACCAACAGACTATAGAAAAAATGCGGTAAGACTTGCATGGGAGAAAAAATAAACACCGATCAGTGCACAAAAATCTTAAGTGCATTTCATATCTACAAATATGATGAAAGTCCTACAAAGGACCAGCAAACAAAAGCTCGCCAAACACTCGTGCGCCATTGCGCATCACTTCGCATACTGTACAGTCTCCCTCCATAAGACGGGAAAAACGTTTCTTCCAGTCTTAGTACATCGACAGGCGTCCGCTGTGACGATATCTCACGTTATGGACTGTAGTGCAATGAACACACTGTTATTCTTCGCATGAGGGAAACCTCACAGACCAGAGCGCCTACATGCCTTCTCGGCCACCCAGTCGCCAGCTACCAGCAGTGGTTCCGAGAAATGTTTTCGCCAACAAGCAGATACCGTTCTTAGCGGAAACAGCAGACAATATGAGGCCCCCTGCTGAAACGTGGACTGCACCTTGCTTCGCCCGAGAACAACTGCTGCTCTCACATTCCTACAAAACTTCTGCAAAAGAAGCTGGTATTTCTTCTGTGGCTATAGGGACAACACAGATGAGCTTCTGCTGCTGCCTTCGCATTTCTGCGTGTCCGAGGACTATCTGTGGTTCTTGTGGCGGTCACTGCCGTTTCAAAATTCCAGCCGGCTGTCCTTTGCATACCAGCGGCCTGTTCTTACAAGAACTCACGCTATTCAGCTTCACCTGCCACAGCGGTAGCTACCTGATGGAAAACAAGCCCTCGTCTCCTCCACCTCAAATGAACGTATGCACTTAGCTGTGACTGAATTCAGCATTGCAACCACTGTAAACCCTCTCTAATAATCTCAATGACATTTTAATGTAATCTTCCGTCTGTTCTTGGTAGAACAACATTATAATAAATGAAAAGAGCTAATTTGCTTTTATTATACTGTATTAATTTATTGTGTTCACAAGGTTTTAGATTACAAGGCCATCATTAGACATTTACTGGCTACAATCGTAAAAGAAGTTACAATGTTTGTAAACAACATTGGAAAAGAAGTTACACATCTAGATTGAAGCACATACATACAATAAATGACATGAAACTTCCTGGCAGATTAAAACTGTGTGCCCGACTGAGACTCGAACTCGGGACCTTTGCCTTTCGCGGGCAAGTGCTCTACCAACTTTTTTTTTTTTTGAAACGTAAATAAGTGGACTTTTTTTACATAATAGTGAAAAAAATAAAATAAAATATCCTGCTTCTGTCAGTACAAAACAATAACGTTCTACGTTCCTCTTTTAGGCGCGTACCTCGCTAATCCCGTCATACCTCGCGTTGGTGTCAGGTACGTCTTCACGTGTGTTTGTGGATCCTCTCCACTGTCCTGGTCCTTTCTTGTTCTGATACTTATAGACAATAATTACATTCTCCTACCCGGGACACCCCAACTGGGTGGGGGATCAAGCAAGGCACTCCCTAAAAAATTTGCGTAATATGATCGATATCTCGGATGTCTCATAAGCTGTGAGTGATGTTCCTGTAGTAAGGCCCAAAAGTCAAGCACATTCTTACTGCCGTCTCGGAAAAGATAACGCACAGTCAAACCTCGAATCCAAGTCACTGCGTTTGTCTTCGTTCGGGGATAATACGTCCTATCTGGGAGAAGTAGCGTGCGTGGTTCTATTGTTTGCGGCCCCACCCGAAGGAGGAAGGCGATCATTTTTTTGACCAAACACCATACGTCCGCCGAAGGACCGCATATCAGGCGATGCTCCTCAGTGTCTATAACATTGCACTGCGGACACAGTGGCTCGTCCGCCATATGAATTGTATGCAACCTGGAACGAGTCACGTATTTCCCATTGACCACCTGATACCACAGTGCGCGCGTTCCCGTATCAAGGTGTGGGTGGTGCACTGTACGCCATACCACTGACCACGTAACCGTTGGTTGGCGGCGCTCTACGGCATTGTTCGGCCGTCGTCGAGTCAAGATGTGATATATATCACGTGCCGTTGCCGTCCTGGTAGTTGGTAGGTCCATATGTACATAACTGTGTTCCACAAAGAAGGTTCGCATATGGGCAAGCGATGGTGAGATGTGAGCCACCGCTACCGGAGCCGAACGAGAAGGTGGAGCGAGTTCGTCTATCAAGCTGCCCGTCAGACTTGTCTGGTGTCGTGTCCACATCTTTATCATCGTGGTTACATAAATAGCCACTGCTCGGTCGCGTACGTGGACTAGTCCAAGACCTCCACGACTACGAGGAAGGGTGAGGGTTTCGTATCCTACCTTAAAAAGCAGACCTGTGCTCACAAAATATCCTAGTGCCGCCAGGATTCGGCGGGCCAACACCACCGGCATAGGAAGAACTTGTGCCAGGTGGGGGATGCGAGAGGCTAGATAAGTGTTGGCAAAGGTGACCCGTTGTATCATATCCAGTGCCCTTAACCTGTGACTTCGGACACTCGCACGAATTGTTTGCAGAAGATGTCTGTAACTCAGTGCCGCCGTGCGTCGAACGTCTGTAGTGAAGATAATTCCTAGGTATTTCATCGTGGTGATCGGCTGTAATGGTGCTACACTTCCTGTCGGGAGTCCTCTCCCGATGTTCATCGCTCCCGACTTTGCCATGTTCAGGCGACTTCCCGTAGCCAAACAATACAAATTAATCCAATGCAGGGCCGCTCTTGCCTCGTCGCCTGACCGTGCTAAAAACACTAGGTCATCTGCGTATGTTCGGCATATAAACTTGTTGTGCCTTATCGTCATTCCTTGGAGTCGATTCCGGAGCCCGCAAAGCAGCGGCTCGACAGCGATGGCATACAATATCGTTGACAGCGGGCACCCTTGTCTGACCGATCGTGAGATGGTGATGGGCCCCACCAAGCGTCCATTGATGAGCACTTTGGTTGCGGCTCCGTGGAGTAGTCTCATGACGAAGGTGACAAAACTTTCCGGAAACTTCATTTTCGTCATCACGTCCGTGAGATAAGCATGACTCAGCCTGTCAAATGCGCGATCGAAGTCTATCGATACCAATACACCCCGGAGACGACATGTTGAAGCCAGTGCGATAACATCGCGGTAGTCGCTGAGTGCCGTTTGTATATTGCTATCTCCTCCTAGCTGGGTTTGGTCGAGTGAAATCACTTGGCGTATCACGCGTTTAAAGCGTGCTGCAAGTATCCTGGCGTAGATCTTGTAGTCGCAATTAAGAAGGGTCAGTGGCCGGTAGGCCTGTATCCCTGTGCCGCCAGATGGTTTGTGGATGGGGATGATCATTCCTTCCACGAAGGTGGGCGGAAGAGGCACGTTGGGAGACATCAATTCGCAGTACATGGCAGTCCATCGTGGAGTCATGAGATCTTTAAATGTACGATAGAACTCTAACGGAAACCCGTCGGGCCCCGGCGATTTGTGCGACGCTCCCTTATCAATCGCTTCCATTACGTCGTCAACTGTGATTTCACCTGTTAACTCCAGGTTGGCCGACTCGTCGAGACACGCGGAGAGCGTTCGTCGGACCTCATGAAAGGCTGCCTGATCGTGTTCCGCTTCTTCATAGAGATGACGGTAGTGTTCCACGAAAGCGTTGGCAATGTCTTTTTGCGTTGTCGTGCGGCGACCATCTGGCAGTACGACCGTCTGTATTAAGGTTCTGCGACTACGTTGTTTTTCTCTGATAACGTGATACATCGACGGGGATTCTCCACGGACTCGTTCAAAGGCCCTTGCACGGATTGCGACACCCTCCAGTCGGCGGCGCGTTATGGAAATTATTTGGGCCTGCGCTCGTTTTATACCTGCACGACGCTCCTGTGAAGGTGCTTGTACAGAAAGTTCGCGGAGCATCGTGAAATAAAATTCCGTCGTGTATCGCCGCCACATCATCTGCTCCCTTCCGTATGCAATTAACGCTCGGCGCAATGCAGGCTTAACGCATTCCAGCCACCACTGCAACGTCGTCGGATATGTCGGGAGGCGTCGTTCACACACATGCCAAGTGTCTTCGACTAAGCGTTTGCACTCAGGTTCCCTAAGGTGTGCTGTATTCAGTTTCCAAACACTGTGACTCCTCCACACTTGTTGACGACTCAAGGAGACCGTGCATATATATGCTATGTGATCTGAAAAGGCGACAGGCCACAATTCCGCATCGAGGATCGCAGGTTCGAGACGACGTGTTACGTAGATGCGATCGAGACGACTTGCAGAGTGACTCGTGACGTAGGTGTATCCACGTCTGTCGCCATGTATCTTCTCCCATGTGTCAATGAGATTCATGTCCTGTATGAGTTGCCGCAGCTCCGGGCACGAAGTATAACGTGGGTGTTGATCTTTTGGTGCGAGCACGCAGTTAAAGTCGCCTCCAAATAAGACATGTTCATACCGACCTAAGAATAGTGTTGCAATCTCCTCTGCATAAAATCGGGATCGTTCGCGCCGTCTGTCTGACCCCGACGGTGCGTAAATGTTAACGACCCGTACTCCCAGCACTGTGAGCGCCAGTCCTCGCGCTGACGGCAGGTACACCACGTCCTCGGCTACTATGCCGCTACGTAGAAGTATCGCTGTTCCGCTGCAGCCATCGGTAGTAGGTGTAATGTACGTATCGTACTCATAGAGGTCGGGGAAGCTCTCAACACATACTTCCTGCAGCAGAACGATGTCGACGTCTGACGCATGCAACATGTCTCGTAATAATTGCAATTTGACAGGCGTTCTGATCGTATTAATATTAATAGAGGCTGTTCGATATGCCTGCCGCTGTTCCTCAGTGCGTAAAGCGCACATGAACGCTTATGGTAATTTGTGTGCTTCTGCCCGGTGACATGCTGTCTGTGCGTCAGTCTGCATCTTCTGCGCGGTTAACATCCTGTGGACGCAGCACTCGCCATTGCGGGTGCGTCGTCGGTGTGGGGGTCAGTATCGGATTCGTCGGCCCAGTTCCTGTGCTGGAGGTCCAGCTCCCGTCGTGTCTCTCCTGCCGGGCTGACCGAAGGCGGTGGCGGTGCTGCGGTGGGTGGAGGGACTCCTTCCGTCGGCTTTCCGTCCGGTGTGTCTGTATTCAACCCCTGTGTAGCATGATTCGCATCGTACTGCTGTGTGGGAGGTAGAACCTCCCGTTGCGCATGCGGATGCACTGTATCGACGTTACACCCAAGTCCGTCTGACGTGGACTGCAGTAAGCAGGCATCCGACGGCGCTAGCCGTCGTTTCTTGTGGCGCTTCGGTGATCGTTGTTTGCGCGTGTGCGCCTCCGTATCCGAGTGCGGAAGTGACTCCCGGTGCTCAGGGACGAAAGCAGCTGTCGTTACAACAGCAGGATCAATTTCCATTTCTCCTACCGATCCTTTCCGCTCGGTTAAGTGCGTCGTCGGCGCCGGAGCGGCAGAGGTGTGCGTCGTTTCGTCACTGGAGGCGGTCCCCGCCGCAGTCGGTTGCCGTAAACTGTCAGGATTTGGTAGCTGGTCATTCTTCGGGATGGGATCCGTTCGAAATGCGTCCGCATACGTTAGTGGCAGCGGCGTCAACGTGGACGGAGGTACGGGTTCGCCGTTTGGAACTTGCACTATCCTCCGCTGCATACATTCGGAACGGACGTGGCCCTCTTTCCCACAGCCTGAGCATGTTTTGGGTTGTCCATCGTATATGACTATAGCTCTGCATCCGCCGATGAACAAGTACGAGGGTACATGTTGTGTCAGTTCTATTCTGATTTGACGCACCCCATTGAGAACGGGGTAAGTCGTGAAGTTGGACCATTTTTCCTCAACGTGGCTAAGCACTTTTCCATATGGGCGTAAGGCGTCAACGACCAAGTCAGACGGAACCTCGAAGGGAAGTTCGAAAATACGTATGTTTCGTAAGCCCAGTCCTGCATGATCAATAGTTACTTCTCCAACACGTCCATCAGAGTGCCGAAATTTGAGTCCATGTTTAGTATCTCGGATGATTCTGTCACATACTGCATCGTTAATCAGCTTGACGTAAACAACACTGCTCACTATGGAGAGGTGGATTCCGATAAGTTCGTTGTAGTCAAGTTTAACTTCGTCTCGTAGGAACCTTTCTATTTCGTAGGCTTTCGGTCTCGCATATTCATTCGAAAAACTAATCTTGAGAGTCGACTTTCGGTATGCATGTGCCATTCTATATCGAGTCGTCTAAACGCGCGAGTACGCCGACGAGGTAAACAACTGCGCGAGCGCGAACTTCTCCGGCAGGGACGTAAACAGACGTCCGTGCCGTAGCACCGCCGAAGGCAGACTGCTACCGAAGCACGACTCACGCCCGGTGCTCACAGCTTTACTTCTGCCAGTATCTCGTCTCCTACCTTCCAAACTTTACAGAAGCTCTCCTGCGAACCTTGCAGAACTAGCACTCCTGAAAGAAAGGATAATGCGGATACATGGCTTAGCCACAACCTGGGGGATGTTTTCAGAATGAGATTTTCACACTGCAGCGGAGTGTGCGCTGATATGAAACTTCCTGGCAGATTAAAACTGTATGCCCGACCGAGACTCGAACTCGGGACCTTTGCCTTTCGCAGGTAAGTGCTCTACCATCTGAGCTACCGAAGCACGAGTCACGCCCGGTACTCACAGCTTTACTTCTGCAGTATCTCGTCTCCTACCTTCCAAACTTTACAGAAGCTCTCCTGCGAACCTTGCAGAACTAGCACTCCTGAAAGAAAGGATACTGCGGAGACATGGCTTAGCCACAGCCTGGGGGGGCTTCAAGAGGTATAACATATGGGGATTGATACACATACTAATAAATTTTAATTAGTGATACATAAACCAGTTAATTTTCATTGTTTTAATTAGTGATACCTCTTGAAGTCGCCATGTCAAGAACTAATTTTATTTTCCAGATTTGTGTTAAAGACTTTTTCTCTTTAAAACCTTTACATTTATTTATTGCTCAACTTTTTACTATTATATTGCAATACTACTACACTGTCAAAGATGTCATTTACTGTGCGTTTGTGCTTCAATGTAACATCTTTTCCAATGTCGTTTACAAACATCGTAACTCCTTTGGCGACAACATTTTATGTCTGATGATGGCCTTGCAATCCGAAAACCTGTCAACGCAATAAATTAATACTGTAGAACAAAATATCAATGACCATTTTAACATGAGCAAATGAACTGAAAGAAAGGTGGGTCTAAAGGACCTGCCATCTTCTGCGCTCTCCTTCGTGTTGAAAAACAAGAATCGATTTTCTTTCTGCATTGGTCATCATCCGCTTTGCTTTCTCCCGACGTGTGGACAAAGCACTGGCCTCTATGGTTACTTGTTTTCAGGGTGATACCAATTAATACAAAAGTCCAAAAAATGAGACTAACAGTATGCCGTTGCAGCTGTGGCAGTCTGAGAAACAGCACAACCTGAGCTGCAGCTGTGACATCATCAGTCCACGATGGCACTGTCAGCGAGACCACTACGATACCAGCTCTGAAGCGAATCTATATGGGTGACTAACTGGACACATCGAACAGAACTGGGAGTACGCCGAAGGAGTAACGTGAGAGGAAACCCTCGAGAACCACCGAGCATCCGAACAGGATGATTTTGACCGGATGCCTGGTAGCTGCAATCTAGTCGACAACCGATAAGAAGAATGAGCTGCCGGTACGGTGGAAGTATGGCTCGCCTGTTGCTGTTTGCTACAGAGTGGCCTGTTCCTGGAGGTTCCTGGAAAGAATGAAAATGGGCAGCGTCTTGAGCTGCGTTAGTGAGTTGTACAGTGTTTCCCTCATTTCGGGTGCAAGTCGTTGTTAACCCTCACAGCGGACTCTGCGCTTAGTGGAAAGAGCAGACGGTGTTACAGGTATGAGCATAAGTTGGTAGACTGTCCAAATGGTACTGTTTACAACTGTGAGGCCTTCAGGATTTTTGTAATAAATTATCTCTCCCTCTGAGTTCTTGTAATCATTCCAACCAGTTGTGCAGTAATACCAAGTGGATCACCGTGCTATGTTATTGTACTTTTCCCACGTGATTTTATAGTGCCTCTGCTCCTGTCTTTTTGTAATTGTCACTCTGACTCCTTTTGCAATGAGTATGTTATGAAGCTTGCATATTCGTGTTAGTATTGTTGGCTCAACACTTCTTTTGATACAAGGCATATAAATATTTTGTTAAGTTACTTGGGAACGTTCCGTGTCCTGTTGTAATTTTGAATTACATCAAAATTCTTATATCTTGTTATATTTTTGAATGCTAGTCACTGCATTGTTTGGCAGAGACTGTGCGCCCAATTTCTCAGAGAAAACTTTCGTATATATGTTCTTACTGTTAAAGAGAGATTGTATTTAGTGCCCTGATATGTAAGGTGTCAATTGGTGCTCATGCAACAGCCTACACGATATTAGGCAGGTGTACCAGTTTCTTTGGCTGTGTATTTTGGTTACTTATTACAGCATTTCATCAAATAAGCTGAAGATGGTTTTGTTCATTTAATGCACTTTGCACGTTTTTCTTCTTTTCTACGAAAATTTCCGGGTCTTTCAGAACATTTAACAAAGGACGTTTATAAGCTGTTTGGTTAATTTGTATACTGTCTTTAACCTCACCTAATGTATGTTTAGTTGTTGTCACATGTTCACCCATTGCAGTACGATTTGAATTTAAATTATAATGTTCCCTGTAACGTATTTTAAACGCTCTTCCAGTTTGGTCAATGTACGTGCCGTGCAATCTTGTAAATTTATTTTATGTACTCCTGAATTACTGTAATTGTCGTTATATACATTCTCTTTATGTATTAATGCATTTCTAAGGGAGTTGCTAGTTACAGATGTTACTTTAACTTTGTGTCTGGGAAGAACTCGCATTTGGCTCTGTTTTAGGACCTTTTCTACTGGCTTGCCTAGACTTTTGTTTTACCTTCGTTTGATATTTTTCTGTGTAGTGTGGTACAATTTCATTATATCACGTCTTGGTAATTACTCCTCAATGCTATCTTTTTGATTGTCTTTACTTCTGTAGCTCTGTCATCGTCTGTGAGTGTTAATGTAACAGTCTGTGTAAAGCTGAATAGAAATATGCTTCTTTGTGTTGGATTGGATGACCGCTATCATTCCCTATAGTTATACCTAAATATGTAGGCTTCCTGTAAACTTGAAACATATATCTACCATTATATCTACCAGTTGAAAAATCCAGAAAATTGATGCTACTATGGTTTCATGTTCAACTGTGAACTTTATTTTTGGGTTCATTTCGTTGAGTTTTCCTGTTACTTCATTTAATTCTTGCTTGGTTCCTTTAAACAGAACCATATTATTGTCAACATACAGGTGATAACACAGTATTTTCTGGTTTATATCAGGGAATTTATAAAAAACTCTAATTTCCAAGTCATTTCGAAATATTTCTGATAAGATACCTTTCAGACCGTCTCCCATGCGACAAATTTTTCCATTAAAGGTGAAGTACATGAAATCTAGGCTAAATTGTAAAAAGTCCAACAGTTCTAAAATCTCACTGCCGTAGTTTTGTGCTATAATAAATTACGTCTAATTATTTCTAAAGTTTCACCAATTGGTATGTTCGTGAATATATTAGTAACATCTCAAGAGGCGAAAATCACCTGAGTTGGGATATTCATAATCACTACGTTGTTACCCAACTGGATCATATTTTTAATGGTGAAAGATTTGTCACATTTGTACATACTTTTGCGTTTTTTATCGAGTGTGTAATTTAGTTCACTATTGTGAGAATTTTCTTTATTATTAATAGTTATAATTGACTTTTCATGCCTATTCTATTTTAATCTCAGCTCTTGCAGTAGGAAGCCTTGGATTCATTAACTTTAATCTACATTTTTTGATGGGTCAGAAAGAAACTTAGATCCATCAATTTTTGTTTTTTTTTTTTTTTTGGTTCTGTTTGGAACTTAGTGAGTCGGTCTTTACTGATTTCGTTTATGCCGTCCTTTGGAAATACTGTAATATCTTATCAGTGTAATCTTTTTCATATATAACACTGCCATATTACCCTTATAAGGTTTTATCACTAGAGCTCCTGCATCTAGCAATAATTTTATTTAAAGATTTTACTGTGATAAATTCCGGTAAATTAGAGGTATTTGCATTTAGTGCAATATGTAGGTCTTTGCGCGTTTGCAGAGCTACTTTATATTCTCTATGTTTGCTTGATTTGGCACAAATGCAAGCCAATTTTACCCTATAAATTATTTCTTCAATGTTCTTCTTCGATAAAAATGTGGTTCAAGTTATACTGAAGTCCTTTCTCTAGGAAACCTGCCTCACACTTGTTTAACTGTATATTTTTTAAATTGACGTGCTTTTCATAGAATTCAATTAATATTTCTCAGTCACTTATCATCTGCAGCGAGTTGTGACAAGTTATAAAGTTTCTTACAGAGAATAGCACTGCTTCTATGTGTAACGCTTTCAACCCTACTTAACATTTCATTTTCCGCTGTATTGCACTGAATTGGGCTTAACAAACTTCCTAATTGAAAATATGTTTCTTACAGAAGCACATTAAGTTGCTGTTTGTCTCTGTTTGCACCTCTGATTCCACCCTTTATCCAACTTACCTCTGATTTCCGTGCCAATTGCTGTGCCATTTGAGATGGATTCCGAATTTTAACTCTTGCATATCTTGGAATAATGTCGCGTTGTACGCATTCTCGGTTGAATTTAAATCTCATGGTAAATCACGTGAGTGTGGCTCAAATGGCTCTGAGCACTATGGGACTCAACTGCAGTGGTCATAAGTCCCCTAGAACTTAGAACTACTTAAACCTAACTAACCTAAGGACAGCACACAACACCCAGCCATCACGAGGCAGAGAAAATCCCTGACCCCGCCGGGAATCGAACCCGGGAACCCGGGAGTGGGAAGCGAGAACGCTACCGCACGACCACGAGATGCGGGCCACGTGAGTGTGACTTTCATCCTTAGGGTACCTGCGTACAGTTCCCCAGGCCTGGCTAGATACAAATTTAGCAAAGACATGCATTGCCTTCAGGGGGAGCGACTGTTAAAACTAAGTAGCCACACGTCGCACCTTCCATATTTTATTTTCCGGTTTCGCTCTTCAAATGAACAAGAGTATCACTGTAAAAGGCATAACTTGAGATAACGTGAAAAACTTACATTGACATTACGTAAAGTACATATTCTATGTCCAGTATGGTGACTTGCGTTTAAAGTTTGGTGACAGCATTAAACTGGTTGTACTATTGTACTTAAACTTAAGTTTAAAGTGCAGTAGTAAATCATGAATTGACAGCGCCAAGGATCAAACAGTCTGTACGTCATGGTATGTCGATGGTATCGTGTATCCAAAGATAATTTGCAACTTCATAAAGCGAAATTTACATTTTAGCCGCCTTTTTTATGGATGAACGTTAATATCTCCTTACCTTTCTAAAATACGAGTACATTTGTAAAAATTAAAATATCTTCCAAAATACAATGCAAAAATAACAAAACGGATCCTGACCAACATGAACAAGAGACGCCTTGTCAAGGACAATCAGTCACAAACTCGGTATGAACTGGCACATTCCTTCAATGAAGATCTGTCCCAACCAGTTTCCGAGCAAACATTATGAAGGGATCACCATGCAGTGGGCACTGGTGTCGATTACCTGGAAAAAAGAACACAGTGACACGTAAAGGTGCATCTCTTCAATGCCAAACAACACAGAAACTGGAGACGTCTAGTGTGATCCGACAAGTAGCGGTTTTAATGATGCAAGACGTAGAATGCACAGACGGCTCAGTGAGGTTAGTAACCGTCAATTTGTAGTTAAAGGCGGAGGTGGTTCTGCGATGGTTTAGGGTGTATTTTTTGCTTATACGGCGGCAGTGATGTAGGGTGCAGTGTTACAGTAAACTTGAACCAGGTTGTTTATTTCAAAGTTCTAGGTGATTAAGTGTTGCCCTGTCTTCTACATCATGAGTACGTTGTTGACATTCGTATCTTCCAAGATTACAAGAACCATGTTTAGAGGGCGGAACGCATACCATACGGGTTTGAAGAAGAAGCAGTCGCCCTAGCACAAATCGACTCTCCCGCTTGTTGCCTCAGTCTTAAACCTACAGAAAACGTCTGCAGTGTTAAGAACTGTGGATGAAACGCAGCCATCGACGTCTGCGCAATCTGATTGCAGTACGGGATAAAACCATCAACAAGCAACTTGTACTGCCTGTGGTGTACACTAATAAACTTGTTGATCTCTTCATGGCCGAGATGACACCATTATCAAGTCCAGATGGGGTGTGACATAATATTAGTGTGACTATTCTTAATCGCAGGTGCAACACCTGAATGAACAACACCACCGTTTCGTAGCTCAGTGCAGTGTAAGCATCAGTAAGTGATTTCAGCTAGACATCGAATATCTGAATAAAGTAGAGCACTGAAATTTCTTGGTAGGTTATACAATGAACCGGACCCACACTCATATCTTGGACAAGGGCACTACTGACTGAGCTATCCAAGCATGAATCATGACCAATGTCTTACAGCTTTACTTACACAACTGCCTCATCTCCTACATTCCAAGATTCACAGAAGTTCTCCAGCATACCTAGAGCGACTACCACTCATCGAAGATGCTATACAGCGGAGACATGGCTTAGTCGTGGAATAGGGGTTGTTTGTAGATGCTATCTACACTGTACAGCGAACTGTACGTCAATATGAAACTTACTGGTAGACAAAACAGTGTGCCTGTTCAAAAATGGTTCAAATGGCTCTGAGCACTATGGGACTTAACATCTGAAGTCATCAGTCCCCTAGAACTTAGAACTACTTAAACCTAACGAACGACGGTTCAATCCCGCGTCCGGCCATCCTGATTTGGGATTTCCGTGATTTCCCTAAATCACTCCAGGCAAATGCCGGGATGGTTCCTGTGAAAGGGCACGGCCGACGTCCTTCCCCATCCTCCCCTAATCCGGTGAGACCGATGACCACGCTGTCTGGTCTCCTTCCCCAAACAACCAACCAACCAACCTAACGAACGTAAGGACATCACACACATCCATGCCCGAGGCAGGATTCGAACCTGCGGCCATGCGGTTCCAGACTGAAGCCCCTAGAACCGCTCGACCACATCGGTCGGCTCAGTGTGCCGCATCGGGACACAAAACTGGGAACTTTGCTTTTCACTGGCAAGTTTCACATCAGAACACACTTCTTTCCAGAGTGAAAGTATATTCTGGATATAACCCAGAGTTTGTGACTAAGCCATGTGTCCGCTATATCCTTTGTTTCAGGAGTGCTAGCACCAGATAACTTTTGTGAAGTCTGCATGGTGGGAGATAAGGTACTGATCGAAGTAACGGTGTGCGAACCGGAGTCGTGCTTGGGCACCTAATTCGTTTTAGAAGGGGTGCTTTTGTTTTCTGTAGATGAAGGAGAAGGATTCATCTTAGGGAAAAGATCATTTGTTTGTTGTCGAAGTGCAGATTTGTTACTTTACAAGAGTAGCGTCATATTCTAAAGGAAGAAGTTTTGGTTGTTCTAGAAGAGGAATCCGGGTTGTACTAGAAGAGGTGTATTATTCGAGTTAGAAAAGAAGCACTGACATGGACGAGGAGACTCGGCTGTTCTAGAATCCTGATTTTCTTTAGAAGAGAAGCCTGATGTGTTTTAGAAGAGAAACAATCTTTACTTTCTAAGAGAAGCGATGTCTATTTTAGAGTCAAAACCAATTTAAAATGACTTAGTGGCTATATCCGAATGGTGCGAAAAGTTCGCAGTTGTCTTTCTATAAGAATAAGTGTGAGGTTATCCACATGAGTACAAAAAGAAATCGGTTAAATTTCGAATACGCTGACAGTGCGATATCTAGGAACTACAATCAAGAAAAAACCTAAGTTGGAATGATCACATAGATAACGTTGTGGCGAAGGTAAACCAAAGACTAGATTTTATTGGCAGAACATTCAGAAGATGCAACAGGTCTTAAACACACTGCCCGCATTACGCTTCCTCGTCCTGTGTTGGAGAATTGCTGCGCTATATGGGAACCTTAGCAGATAAGATTAACGGAGGACGTCCAGAACGTTCAATGGAGGACAGCTCTTTTTACATTATCGCAAAATAGGGGAGAGAGTGCCACGGATATGATAAGCGAGATGGGACTATAACCAATAAAACAAAAGCGTTTTCCGTCGCGGCGAGACTATTTCTCGAAATCTCAGTGGTCGACTATCCCCTCTGAATGTGAAACTATTTTGTTGTCGCCAACCTACATGGGGATAAATGGTCATCATCATAAAGTAAGACAAATCAGAACATGTGAGTGTTCATTTTTCCCAAGACCGGTTAGTGGAGTGGTAGAGAAATAAATGAAATGTATTCGCAGTTGTGAATATGCACAAGTATCAGCTATATAATGGAATGACGACAATGAAAATTTGTGACTAACTGGGACTCGAACCTGATTTTCCCGCTTATCGCATGCGGTCGCCTTACCAATTTTTTTTAATTTAATTTTGTTCGATACTGTTCACTGCATTTATTCGGGGCGGACGTCCCACGTCACCGGTCCAAGTTCATTGATGATCCGTTCACTCAGTTTTTTATTATTGCAGAGAGCAGCTAACTCTCTGACCGAACACACTGAGCCACCGTGCCGGCAACGAGAGATTTTAACTGAATGTTAATTGCCCTGTGTCGGTAGATAAATACGATATGGCAGTGTCTGCCTTGTTCAGAAGTACAATGCAATGAAACTTCCTAGCAGATTAAAACCGTGTGCCGGACTGAGACTCGAACTCGGGACTTTTGCCTTTCGCGGGCAAGTGCTCTACCACTGAGCTACCCAATCAGGACTCACGCCACGTCCTCAAAGCTGTACTTCCGCCAGTACCTCGTCTCCTACCTGTCCGCGAAAGGCAAAGGTCCCGAGTTCGAGTCTCGGTCCGGCACACAGTTTTAATCTTCCAGGAAGTTTCATGTCAGCGCACACTCCGGTGCAGAGTGAAAATCTCATTCCAGTACAATGCAATGTTCCTTCGCACATGCATGTACTTCTCAGAAACACGGGCACTGCAGTATCGGTCGAGAAATAACCTTAAGGTGGTTTGAAGAACCCTCTGCGAGGCACTTAACAGTGAACTTCAGGATAGTCATGTAGATGTTGATGTAGAACTATGCGCCTTTACACAGAAATTCCGTTTATTGTAAATGAAGTACATTGCTTACTTTAAAAGAGACGTTATATATGCTTTGGAAGAGGAGTACTGTTTATTTCGGAAGAGATATCGTTTGGATTCTGAAAAAGAACTTTCCTTATTCGTTGAACGAGGAACTGAGGTTGTTGATTTCGCTGAAGGCGGAGTGTTAAACGTTATTCCTTACAACAAAGTAGAATATAGTGCTAGAAGCTAGCCATAGAAGACATTTTTGGAGAGAGAATGCATTAGGATAGCAGGGAATATCTGAGACCAGGACAAAAAATGAAAAGCAAAGGTTCCAGATCTGATTCCTAGCCCGATATCCGCTTTTAACCTGCCAGGAAGTTTCATAGCGTGTACTCCGCTGCGGAGTGAAAATTCATTCTATACGCAATCCCCTAGGCTGTGGCAAAGCAATGCCTCCGCTATATCCTTTCTTCCACGAAGAACCTCTGTGAAGGTGGAAGATAACAGGTGAGATGCGGAAGTAAAGCTGTGAGGGCGAAGGTTGAGTCGTGTTGCGATAGCTCACTCAACTGAAGCACAGTAGCTCAGCGTGTTCGGGCAGAGTGTTAGCTACCCTATATAATAAAAAAACCTGAGTTAATGGCCCCGAACAAATAGAACGAACTATAACGAAAAAGAAAATTGTCGGTAGAGGAGTTGCCTGCAAAAGGCCATGGCTCCAGTTTCGAGTCCCGGTGCGGCACACAATTTTAATCTGCCAGGAAGTTACAAAAATCAGAGCACGCTCTGCTGCATTTCATTTCGGAAACTTGCAGACTACTGAACTAAAGCAATTATGAAGGCTAGGGGCGCTGTTACACGTAATTAGTGTGATGTTGCCTGGGGGTGACTTAACTTTTTTGTCCTTTGTGTTTGTTATCCGTTGCCTTAAAGCAGCTGTCTTCAGAAGTGAGTTGTGTTTGTGAGACCGTGCCGTCCCCGCATGGGAGACCGCGGGCCGTGGGCGGCCGTGCGGTGACTCTGCAAGGAGCGGCTTCCCTGCGCTGATCCGGGACGGTTGCCGGGGGGCACGCTCCGCCCCCGCCGCCCCCGCCGCCCCCGCCGCCCCCGCCGCTCTGTCTTTCCACCACCCACACTTGCGACACCACCAAGCCACACCACTCGCTCAGCAAACTGCGGCCGCGTAGGGACAGCGCTTTGCGGCATCTCTCCCTGCCGCCACCAGCCTTCTGGCGAGTATGTACACTAGAGGTTTTATCGGAACTGAAGCTGAACGATTTGCGTAAGGCTGCAGGTTTTCGTGGCTGTTGTCACTGAATGTACGGCCGCGTTGATTGTTAGGCAGCGTCCCGTTCCTCTTCAATTTCTGCTACATGATCGACATTTCGACCCCCTCTGCTGAGATCTTATTCTGGATCGTCTAGTGTTCAGCGTGGACGCAGGCACGGCTTCACACTCCCTGTTTCACACAAACACACACACACAACCACACACCCACACACCCACACCCACACACACACACACACACACACACACACACACACACACACACACACTCACATGCACACAAAATCACACATAAGCACGCACGCAGGCACGCGCTCTCGCACACACACACACACACACACACACACACACACACACACACACACACACACATACTCACACAAACACACAACACAAGTTCACACACACGTTAACGTCCATAAAAGATGTATCACCACTAAGATTGGTACAATGTCTCTTCACACCACTGACTACGCTCACAACAATACACAGCCGCGGGGGATTAGCCGAACGGTCTCAAGGCGCTGCAGGCATGGACTGAGCGGCTGGTCCCGGCGCAGGTTCGAGTCTTCCCTCGGGTTTGGGTATGTGTGTGTTGGTCTTTAGGATAATTTAGGTTAAGTAGTGTGTAATCTTAGGGACTGATGGCCTTAGCAGTTAAGTCCCATAAGATTTCACACACATTTGAATATTTTTGAACAACAATACGCAAATCATTACGATTTCAGAACCGTAAATCAGCAGCAACTCAGAATTGTGTATAGTATGAAGCCGCACGTTCTGCAGGTGGAACCTAAAATTGTTAGACTTAGAATTAAGAAATAGCTGCATAATGCGGGATTGCAATGTTTTGTGCGTGGGTTACTGGTTACTGCCCCAGGTATACCATCTGAAGTCCTTCCTTGTAGCATCGATTCGTTTTAGCCACTGTGACTGAATGTACTGTGCTAGAAGCAAGTTCTCAAACACTAAAGGCATTGTAACGTTCGTTTCGTCCCTTTCTCCGGGCTTCAGTAGCGTCGCAGCAAGTCGCCATTGTTGTAGCAGCTCTTAGCAACGTGCGGCGTGCGAGGAATATGCACGACGTATTACTCTCCAGATTTATTCGGAGACAATGTTAATGTTAAAAGTCGGCTCAGGTACTCTTAAGAGTGACTGCAGCGGATAAGGATTAGAATAGTGCAGACAGAACCGCTTTCGCCACTTTCGTAACGTTATACATGAGACACTAGGGAGTACTCAACAAAGAAAAGTGAGAGTTTCACCGAACAATAAAGAACCTCAAACAATTTCGTGAAGCGAATGTAGCGGAACTGAAAACCGTTGACGACTCGGAAAGAGCTGTCCGTTCGGTAGTTACGAATGACATCGTAGAGCAGAGACCCTCCACGGCGACGTGAATACTCCGAGAGAACTAAGTTTTGCACTCGATCAGTGGTGTTGATTGTATTTTCAGCAATAAATATAATATTGTTCAATACTGTTTTATTGCGTCTAACGGCGCCGCACGGGTTCTCGGACCGCTACCTGGCGTACTGGTTGGGTTCTCCAGCCGAGCAGAGGGTAGTCCCCACAAACCGTTGTCCATCCCCGCGCCAGTAAGACTTGGATTTCCTCCAACAATCCGGCACACCCACATCAGCAGCAGTTATAGAGGGTGAGTCAAAGAAAACGCTTCGTTATTTGTTCTAAACAAAATGTGTCCTTTTCCTTGACCGTATTAGGATTTAAGGATTTTGAAGCGGCCTTATATGGACCGAGAGGAGAATTCATCGCAGGCCAAGGGTAATAGTCGGCAAGAGTACTTTGTTCGTATAAACTTTTCGAATTCTGTAATTTAACGGAACATAGAACACCTTGTGACAAACTTGTACCAGCAACATGTACTACTTGTATAAAATAAGGTCACACGGCAGACGATTTTTCAGAGTGCCGCTGGTTAATGATTAGGAGGGGGAATTAAATGCGATTGTTTTACCTTTCCGCTTGTGGCTATCAAGTTACTCCCGGGACTAATACTAGTTGATTCGTGTAAAAAAGGGAAAGGTAAATTGCACAAACATGGCGTGGGCAGCTAGTACTAACGAGCTGATAGAAGCTTTTACAGAGCAAGTTTCTAAATCGTAGGTGGATAATGAACGGCAGAAAACAACTAAAAAAAGCTAGCGCAGCAAATGTTATCGTTTTTGGCAGGACAACAGCTTTAATTGGTTTTGTGTGAGACGAAAACTTCACTAAATTCTCCTTGGTCATTCTTTAATCCTTAAGCCGCAAATTTAATAACTCCCATCTACAGGGGAAAAACAAAGGGTATTTATAGTCGGTAAATTACCAAAATATTCTTGCGCATGGCCAACTTATGATTACGGGCTAGGAGAAAACCTACATCTCATATCATGGATTCCTTAATAAAATGGTGATGCAAGAGACAGCCAGCGTTGTAACTAAAATGGATTTTTATTTAGTCGATGACCGGTTTTGTGCTACGCCCATTCTCAAAACAACTAATCTTTACCAAGTAAAACGTCCGTCCAAACATTGTTTGGTTAGAGAATGGACGTAGCCAAAAATCGGTCATCGACTAAATAAAAACCGTTGTAGTTTTAACTCTGGCTGTCTCTTTTCGCATCACACTCAAAAAATGAGTTACTGAACCACTATATCCAGCACGATGGAGTTATGCTTAATAAAGTGTCCACATTCAGTGAGTTAGTAGAAGACTTGCTTCAGAGGTGTAGAAAACATAATAATAAACGATTTTTAGAGAAAAGCTAATAGTTTAAAATAACAGGCGTAAGAAACAGTGGAACCGTTTTCCGACAGATTACGCAAGATTAATACACAGACTTATGAGATGAAGACACGACCAGAAGGGAGCAAAGGTTGCTCAAAGAAGCGGAGGATAGGGCATTGGATGAGTTTCTCTGGGGCATCAACCGAGATTTTTCACAAGTACGAACAGAAAACCCTGAGGATTTAGCCGCTGCTCTTCACGTCGCTACACATTTACAGGAAGTGGATAGTGCAACTAGAATATGCACTGAATGGGAAATATTCAAATCTGGTAAAGAATGTTACAATTCTGGTTAGCAGCAGCATTTAAAGGTGCAGCGTTGCCTACCGCAATGTTGTCATTGCCATCAGTACGGCCATAACGCTAGGGATTGTGAATCTAGGAAACTGGACATGTTCAGTGCGAAAAATAAACAGTTAAACATTAACACGAATGTTTCTTTCGTTAGGTAGCATTCCCAGTAAATCACAGCAATGTAAAAACGTATTCATACACGGATTCTCGCTTGATGCTTGGATAAATATGAAGAAGTGTAAGTTTTTAGTACATACTGGGGCACGTGTATCGGTTGTGAGTCTGGACCACTTGGACAAGAGGTGACTGAATACGCCGAGATACAGGCTGCACTGAATAGAAGATGACATAATTCATTCAGTGGGTACAACATAGCTCAAGTTGAAAGTAGGAAACACATGGTTTCAGAAGCAAATGGAAGTGTTACAAAATGTGGGGCAAGGATTTTCTACAATACTCGGATTAGACTCTCTGGTTAGGCATCATCCTAAAAGCGATCTTTGGCAACAAATGTTGAACTCAATGGGAATTTGTTTCTGATGGTTGCAACAGCTGCAAACGTTCCTGTGCCACAAAGTGCACCCATTGATAAGGTGGTACCAACTACGGTGTGTACAAGTACATTAAAAGTTGTTTTTCATGACAGAGTACCAGCAGGTGGAGGAAAGCTAGCTTGGGTAATGACAGATATTGATATTCCACAACAAACGTTATTAATAGGACCTATGTCAAGTAATGACATGTTGAATGAATTTTGTATGCAGAAGTACAGCACATGCTAAGGAAATAAGTGGCCAAGTTAAGGTGTCGGTGAGCGCGGATAGTTTTGCAATGAACGAAGTAAATCTTCGAAAGGGATGAGAAATAAAGCACAGTCTCAAGCAAACCATCACATGGTCTGGTTAACATAACAAGGCTAGTCAGTTAAAGGATAATGATAGGACAGTGATGTAGTAATTATTACTTTTGTACAGATTCTTTTTTAATTCGTAAGGTCCGTTGCAATCCACATCAGTAACGCAGTGTCAAATTTCAACAGGTAGTCATGCACCAGTGCACCCTAGACAGTACAGATTACCAAAACATCTCCAGTCATTGATAGTACAGTTCATAAATCAAGAGCTTAAGGAAGTCAGTCATTATATAACACAGAGATAGCCTTTGCTCAATGAGTACAGTAATCATGCCACAAAAGTCATCAGAAGGAATAATAAAATACAGATTGTGTGTGATTATAGGTTTTTAAATGAACGTACAGAAACTGGTGCGTATCTGATTCCTAATATAACTGAAGCTTTTAATATCCTAGGACAGTGAAAATTATTTTCCACGCTGGAATTAAGGACTGGGTATCAGCAGACTGAAGTGTGCCCAGAAGATAGGCCAAAAATAACTTTTACAACACCATCCAGTCACTACCCGTCGCGAAGACCGCCTTTTGTGTTAAAAAACGCTCCTGCAACATTTAAGCGATTCTTAGATGGAATTTTTCAAGGTTTAAAACTGAAAAAAATCCATCGTTTATTAGGATAACTTCATCGTTTTCTCAAAAGATCTGTATCAACTCGCAGATTGTCTAAATAAAGTAGTTGACAGATTGAAAAAAGCTCCTCCCAAGTTAAGTGTATATAAATGTCATTTTGCCCATCACAAGTTAATTACCTGTAGCATATTATTAGCCAAGAAAGAATTAGAATGTATCCTCATTTCAATTCAGAAGTCCACAATTTGTCAGTATTACGAACAGTTAAGCTGTTACAATCATGTCTTGGACTGGCAAATTATTACCGAAAATTCGTCAAAGGCTTTGTGAGAACTGCACAATCATTGACTAGCTTATTTAAAAAGGGGGTGACAATCAAAGGAGATGAAAACGTCCGGCAGAGCTTCAAAATTTGAAAGAGATACAAAATTTAAATAGAGTATTATTTTTGCAGATTTTACTAAAGAGTTTATATTGTCCTGTGATGTAAGCAATATGGAATTGGACATAATTTTAAGTCAAATTGTAGATGGACAAAACCGTCTGGTACCTTATGTGTCTTGCCAGCTGAATAAGTCTGAGCGCAATTATTCTACTACAAAAGGAAAATTTGGCTTTGATATACGGTATTTAGTATTTCCATTGCTACCTGCAAGGCCATAACTTTAAAGCAGATATAGGTCATCCATACTTGAAGTGGTTATTAGGACTAAAAGTCGATTTACAAGATGGGCACTGAAATTGAGTGAGTTTCAGTATGAAATAGTTCAGAAGCCTCATAGCAAGTATACAAATGTGGATGTCTTCAGCAAGACTGCTGGAGTCTTGCAAGTACCAGGATTGAATCTAGTACATTTGAAAAAGGCGCAAGCAATGCGTACAGAATTCCAAGTACACAGAACAGCCACAATTTCTTAAGGAATCTCTCGAAGTCACCTAAACGCGGATCCAATACCATCGTTCCTGCAGCACTACAAATTGAAGTGGTATGGGAAGCACTTGGCCATGTACTATCAGGACATGGAGATTGGAGAGCTGCTGACAGACAAGTCAAAGAGAGATTTTGGTGGAGAACATGAATTGGTGCTGTGAAGCAACATGTTCAAAATTGCATTCCATGTGCTCAACGAAAAGATTTGAGTCACCAAAAGGACCAATGACTATCAGTGTGTGAAAGACATTTGCAACTGATTGGAACTGACCTGCTGGAGGCGTTTAGTAGAAGTGAAGATTGTAATAATTATGTACCCACGAGGATCGACTGCTTCTCAAGTTACTCCTACCTTGTAACGATTGCAAAAAGGGAACAGAGTAGTTCAAGGCAAGGTTAAAAATTGGTTATTTAAGTTTGATGCACCAAAACTATAGTCCCAGATCAAGGAACAAATTATACACCAACAGTAAGAAAGTTGTAGACTACTCCTTTCCACCCACAAGCTAATGATCATATGGAAAAAGTACACTACACCAAAGCGAAGACATTAGTTCACTAAGTGAACGGTCGATATTTCTCCTGGGATGTCTCTTCAGGCTATGAGGTGAGTGTGTATAAATAAAAAATCCACACAGAAACAGAGCTTCCACAGTACGAAGTGGTATATGGGTGAAAGATGCCTTCTCTTTTCGATTTAGTGCAGCCAATGACAGATATCACGCAGCATTCAAGCGATTTCTCTTCAGTGGGTAATGGCCAAACGCTCTAACCTAAATTTTTGCACATGCATATATTTCTTATCGTAACATAAATTTATTTAATATTTTTCTTCCGTTTCCTATAAGTACTTTCACTTTTATTTACTCACCAAGTTATAATCTGGTTCAAGTTTTAAGTTTCGGTTCCACTTTCAGAAATTATTCCCAGAGATCATATTTATTAAGAATCGGAACCTCCCGATATTCGAAACGTGATCGTAAGTTTTATGAGGGACAGCTGGCAAAAGTTAACTTCCAGTCCAATGTAACAAGAACACTACAGTGCTTTTTTAAGACCAGTTTCCGGAACGGTCTTAGGAACTACTTCAAGTATCTGAAGCGAGGCAGGGTACAGACACATATTTTCCCACACAAGATCATATTTTTATTGATATATCTAAAAATTCAGTACGTCAATTTGCAAAACTTTCATAAATGTTGCATAGATGAAGTATCAAAGGGGCAGTCAAATGGAAACGAGACAGACGGAGAAAAGTAAACAGCTGTTTATTGTTTCAAAATTAATTGCCATAACTGTTACTACCACATAGAACAAGAGTAACAAAGAACACGCTTTATGAGCTTTGGTCTAGGAATAAGTGAGAAAATAGCAGTTATTGTGTTTAATGTTGAGGTCAGTTACCAAGATTAATATTTTCCTTTTCATTTCCTATAGTAGTTTTTCTGTGAAATAAGTTTTTCCCCTGGGAGGAAGGAGACCCATGGAATTTCCTTTCTCCTAGGTGGTGTCAAAGATGACTTCGAAATATTTTATCAAGTACATAATAGCGTTGGACGTATGGGAAGCGGATGTAATAGAGAATAAACACCTGAGAAATGGAATATTGTTCACACAAATCACAGATGGTAGCTAAAATTAATGCTTAACATCAGGAACCCCCCCCCCCCGCCATGAACCATAGACCTTGCCGTTGGTGGGGAGGCTTGCGTGCCTCAGCGATACAGATAGCCGTACCGTAGGTACAACCACAACGGAGGGGTATCTGTTGAGAGGCCAGACAAACGTGTGGTTCCTGAAGAGGGGCAGCGGCCTTTTCAGTAGTAGCAAGGGCAACAGTCCGGATGATTGACTGATCTGGCCTTGTAACAATAACCAAATCGGCCTTGCTGTGCTGGTACTGCGAACGGCTGAAAGCAAGGGGAAACTACGGCCGTAATTTTTCCCGAGGGCATGAAGCTTTACTGTATGATTAAATGATGATGGCGTCCTCTTGGGTAAAATATTCCGGGGGTAAAATAGTCCCCCATTCGGATCTCCGGGCGGGGACTACACAAGAGGATGTCGTTATCAGGAGAAAGAAAACTGGCGTTCTACGGATCGGAGCGTGGAATGTCAGATCCCTTAATCGGGCAGGTAGGTTAGAAAATTTAAAAAGGGAAATGGATAGGTTAAAGTTAGATATAGTGGGAATTAGTGAAGTTCGGTGGCAGGAGGAACAAGACTTCTGGTCAGGTGACTACAGGGTTATCAACACCAAGTCAAATAGGGGTAATGCAGGAGTAGGTTTAATAATGAATAGGAAAATAGGAATGCGGGTAAGCTACTAAAAACAGCATAGTGAACGCATTATTGTGGCCAAGATAGATACGAAGCCCACACCTACTACAGTAGTACAAGTTTATATGCCAACTAGCTCTGCAGATGACGAAGAAATTGAAGAAATGTATGATGAAATAAAAGAAATTATACAGATAGTGAAGGGAGACGAAAATTTAATAGTCATGGGTGACTGGAATTCGAGTGTAGGAAAAGGGAGAGAAGGAAACGTAGTAGGTGAATATGGATTGGGGGTAAGAAATGAAAAAGGAAGCCGGCTGGTAGAATTTTGCACAGAGCACAACTTAATCATAGCTAACATTTGGTTTAAGAATCATGATAGAAGGTTGTATACATGGAAGAACCCTGGAGATACTAAAAGGTATCAGATAGATTATATAATGGTAAGACAGAGATTTAGGAACCAGGTTTTAAATTGTAAGACATTTCCAGGGGCAGATGTGGACTCTGACCACAATCTATTGGTTATGACCTGTAGATTAAAACTGAAGAAACTGCAAAAAGGTGGGAATTTAAGGAGATGGGACCTGGATAAACTGACTAAACCAGAGGTTGTACAGAGTTTCAGGTAGAGCATAAGGGAACAATTGACAGGAATGGGGGAAAGAAATACAGTAGAAGAAGAATGGGTAGCTCTGAGGGATGAAGTAGTGAAGGCAGCAGAGGATCAAGTAGGTAAAAAGACGAGGGCTGGTAGAAATCCTTGGGTAACAGAAGAAATATTGAATTAAATTGATTAAAGGAGAAAATATAAAAATGCAGTAAATGAAGCAGGCAAAAAGGAATACAAACGTCTCAAAAATGAGATAGACAGGAAGTGCAAAATGGCTAAACAGGCATGGCTAGAGGACAAATGTAAGGATGTAGAGGCATATCTCACTAGGGGTAAGATAGTTACTGCCTACAGGAAAATTAAAGAGACCTTTGGAGATAAGAGAACCACTTGTATGAACATCAAGAGCTCAGATGGAAACCCAGTTCTAAGCAAAGAAGGGAAAGCAGGAAGGTGGAAGGAGTATATAGAGGGTCTATACAAGGGCGATGTACTTGAGGACAATATTATGGAAATGGAAGAGGATTTAGATGAAGATGAAATGGGAGATACAATACTGCGTGAAGAGTTTGACAGAGCACTGAAAGACCTGAGTCGAAACAAGGCCCCGGGAGTAGACAACATTCCATTGGAACTACTGACGGCCTTGGGAGAGCCAGTCCTGACAAAACTCTACCATCTGGTGAGCAAGATGTATGAAACAGGCGAAATACCCTCAGACTTCAAGAAGAATATAATAATTCCAATCCCAAAGAAAGCAGGTGTTGACAGATGTGAAAATTACCGAACTATCAGTTTAATAAGCCACAGCTGCAAAATACTAACTCGAATTCTTTGCAGACGAATGGAACAACTAGTAGAAGCCGATCTCGGGGAAGATCAGTTTGGATTCCGTAGAAATACTGGAACACGTGAGGCAATACTGACCTTACGACTTATCTTAGAAGAAAGATTAAGGAAAGGCAAACCTACGTTTCTTGCATTTGTAGACTTAGAGAAAGCTTTTGATAATGTTGACTGGAATACTCTCTTTCAAATTCTAAAGGTGGCAGGGGTAAAATACAGGGAGCGAAAGGCTATTTACAATTTGTACAGAAACCAGATGGCAGTTATAAGAGTCGAGGGACATGAAAGGGAAGCAGTGGTTGGGAAGGGAGTAAGACAGGGTTGTAGCCTCTCCCCGATGTTATTCAATCTGTATATCGAGCAAGCAGTAAAGGAAACAAAAGAAAAATTCGGAGTAGGTATTAAAATCCATGGAGAAGAAATAAAAACTTTGAGGTTCGCCGATGACATTGTAATTCTGTCAGAGACAGCAAAGGACTTGGAGGAGCAGTTGAACGGAATGGATGGTGTCTTGAAGGTAGGATATAAGATGAACATCAACAAAAGCAAAACGAGGATAATGGAATGTAGTCGAATTAAGTCGGGTGATGTTGAGGGTATTAGATTAGGAAATGAGGCACTTAAAGTAGTAAAGGAGTTTTGTTATTTGGGGAGCAAAATAACTGATGATGGTCGAAGTAGAGAGGATATAAAATGTAGACTGGCAATGGCAAGGAAAGCGTTTCTGAAGAAGAGAAATTTGTTAACATCGAGTATAGATTTAAGTGACAGGAAGTCATTTCTGAAAGTATTTGTATGGAGTGTAGCCATGTATGGAAGTGAAACCTGGAAGGTAAATAGTTTGGACAAGAAGAGAATAGAAGCTTTCGAAATGTGGTGCTACAGAAGAATGCTGAAGATTAGATGGGTAGATCACATAACTAATGAGGAAGTATTGAATAGGATTGGGGAGAAGAGAAGTTTGTGGCACAACTTGACCAGAAGAAGAGATCGGTTGATAGGACATGTTCTGAGGCATCAAGGGATCACCAATTTAGTATTGGAGGGCAGCGTGGAGGGTAAAAATCGTAGGGGGAGACCAAGAGATGAATACACTAAACAGATTCAGAAGGATGTAGGTTGCAGTAGGTACTGGGAGATGAAGAAGCTTGCACAGGATAGAGTAGCATGGAGAGCTGCATCAAACCAGTCTCAGGACTGAAGACCACAACAATAACAACATCAGGAAACAGTTCTAGTACGACTACTGCAAGCACAACAAGAATTTCCGATACGGATGTGGCACGTTGTACATACAGCATTCTTGTTTCATGTTTTTACAGCTAAGATGCATTCCGATTGAGATAGGGTGTATATAACGTACAATTTCCAGTTGTAAGTTTAAATTCTCGTTACCAAAGTTTCACCATCCATCCGTATCAAGTCAAATGGAAAATTATCAGTAAGTGGGTCGAAGTGAAGAATAATGAAGTATTACATGTGTCAGAATAAAGAGGTATACATGTAGTTAAGCCAGTAGGAGATCTTAGCAATTGTGTCAAGGAGTTACTCACTATTTGACGAGCTCAGCTGGGTCGAACTGACAAGCGATTGTGTGAAATTCAAGTGTTGCTAGAGAATATGAAAGCACCTGAATGTAACGAAATAGTATCAATGCCGCAGCTATACTTCTAGAGGACTGGCAGTCGCTGGTTATATTCTACGTTATCGCCATAAACAGCAATAGTATTTTGCTACAACAGTAAGACAGTTAGGAGTATAGCTACCACAATAGGTACAGGAACTCGAACAATGTTGTATTGGCCGCAGAAATCTTTCGGCGTTTTACTCAAGCAAAGCTTAACCTTCTAAAATAATACATTAGATTCCACTTTGCTACAGACAACAGATGAATTTGTCATTTCAGAATAAGAAAAAAAAATCAGCAGGTCAAATTTTACAGCATAATCGGAGATATCCAGAGAAACGTAACCAAAACATCATGGCAGTCACTGTATCAGTCACTAGTGTTATGGTGATACTAGATTTTATTTGTATGGTGTACTTTTGCCTCAGAAACAGAATAACTCGACCAAGGAGAACAAAAAGAAATCATGGAATTCCTTTGGAGTACATTCGTACAATTAAGTAAGAGCTTTTAGAATAAAATGTAAAAGAAGCAAGTTAGGAAAGTAATGTCAAGTTAAGATACGTTTTTGTAATTAATGGAACAAAAGTTTCAAACTAAATGTATATCTGTAAGATAATTAATCAAAGAGATAGACAAGGGTAAAATTCGGAGCGATGATTTTTAAGTTTCAGGTGACTGTCATACGACAAGATTAGTGAGACAACGAGGGAGTTAAACTTTTTCTAAGTTTTCTTAGTTAAAACAGCCGGTCTTTCTCAGCATCGTCGAAGTGTCGCCAGCCAAAAGCCAGGAAGCGTAAACATTTCGACACCGTTACTGGTCAGGCAAAACAGCCACGTCGCCTCTCTTAAGGGATACTACGAGCAGCTCTCAGGAAATTAGTTAGAATGCAGCAGACAGAACCGGCCTTCATTGCTCCCGTAATGATACGCGAGAGACACTAAGGAGGACGTGACAACGACTAGCGAGAATTTGACGGCAGTAAAGACCCTGTAACAAATCCGTTAAGCGCATGTAGCGCAACTGAAGAGCTCTGACTGCCCAGAAAGAGTGAAATCAATTCGGTCACTAGGAATGACATCGTAGGCAACAGAGCCCCTTCTCAGCGACATACACTGAAGCGCCAAAGAAACTGGTATAGGCATGCGTTCTGAAATATAGAGATATGAAAAGAGGCAGAATACGACCTGCGGTCGGCAACGCCTATATAAGATAAGTGTCTGGCGTTAGGTCGGTTACTGCTGCTACAATGGCCGGTTATCTAGATTAAAATGAGTCTTTACATGGTATTACGGTCGGCGCAAGAGCGATGACACACATCATCTCCGAGGTAGTGATGAAATGGGTATTTTCCCATACGGCCATTTCATGAGTTTACCGTGAATATCAGGAACCCGGTAAAACGTCAAATCCCCGACATCGCTACGCACGGTGAAAGATCTTGCAAAATGTGACAAACGGTGACTGAAGACAATCGTTCAACGTGACAAAAGTGTAACCCTTGCTACAGATTTCAGTGCTCGCCCATCTACAAGTGTCAGCGTGCGAACCATTCGGAGTCGAAGGTACCCTGTTGTACCCCCGATGACAGCGCGCTCTAAAGCTTTACGACTCGCCTGGGCCCATCAACACCGACATTGGGCTGTTGTTGACTGGAAACATGTTGCCTGATCGGACGAGCGGATGGACGTGTAAGGGTTTAGAGAGAACCTCATGAACCCATAGACCCTCCATGTCAGCAGGGGAGTGTTCAAGTTGGGGGAAGCCCCCGTAATGGGGTGGGACGTGTGCAGTTGGAATGTTGTGGGACCCCTAATACGTCTACATACGTGACACGTACGTAAGCATCCTGTCTGACCATCCATTGATGTCCATTGTGTATTCCGAAGGACTTGGGCAAGTCCAGCAAGTCAATGCGACACCCAACCCGTCCAGAATTGCTACAGAGTGACTCCAGGATCACTATTCTGAGTTTAAATACTTCCACTGGCTTCTCCAGACATGAACGTCATGGGGAATATCTAGGATGCCTTCCGACGTGCTGTTCAGAAGAGATCTCCACCCCGTCATACTGGTATGGATTTTTGGACAGCCCTGCAGGATTCATGGTGTCAGTTCCCTCCAGCACTACTCATAACTTAGTTGAGTGCATGCCACGTCGTGTTGAGGCACTTCTGCGTGCTCGTAGGGGCCCTACACGATACTGGGCAGTTGTACCAGTTTCTTTCACTCTCCAATGTAAATACTCCACCCACACTAGATTTTGGCACTCGATCAGTACGCTTGCCCTGAATTGTCCGTTTATGGTATGATAATATCTCGTGTTTCAGATTGTTCTAATGACGGTGTCTCGCAGTTTGCCCTATGGGATGGTCAGCAAACCGGTGACGTCTAACGGAGTCCACCACCCAGTACTGATGTCAGTAAAGCGGCCAGCGCTGATGGGTGGAATGAGGACCTACCAAAACGACTTTGGTCAAGGGCGGAAGCCTAGCGTAACGGCGAGCCAGGTACAGCATTCAGCTTGCCTACATAGCGTCCGACATCGCCCTCCACCTGAGGAACAACGAAAGGAGTGATCCGGGAGGAATCGAGAGCTCTCGAAAACGACATGTGAACCGAACACACGCGTCTTAGACACCGCCATCTGCGAAAGCCTTTATCGGCATCAGGCATAAAAACCGCCATATGAGGGAGTCATCGGGTTCCACTCCAAGCTGAAGCTGCATGCTCTATTGGATTCAGAGAATTCTTCTCCGGATTACGTATCGCAGATGAAGCACCAACAACTTGTAATAAATATAATGATACTGAGTATTGTTTTATTGGATAGGAGGAAAGAGCACATTGAAGGCCTCTATGAGGGGGAGGACTTGTGTGTTGCGGTGACAGAAGGAGAAACCAGAGTTGAGAGGGAAGAGCTAGGGCACCCACTATTACAATACGAATTTAAAGGAGGTTTGGACGACTTCAGATCAAATAAGTCAGAAGGGATGTATAACGTTTCATCGGAATTTCTAAAACCGTTGGAGGAAGTGGCAACGAAGTGACTATTCACGTTGCCTCACAGGACTTCGAACTGCATCCCGAAGAACTGGAAGGGATTTCCAGTCCACCAGACGGCGTTCCCTACAGAGGAAGTGCTTCAGCTGAGCGACGAAAGAAGAGAGTACAGAGGTGTATAGGTAAGTACGGGAATACAGAAATACAAGTCACTTAGGAATGAAATTCATAGGAAGTGCAGGAAAGCCAAGGCGAAATGGCTTCATGAAAAGTGTAGAAAAACCGGAAAAAAATGACTAACTCAAGACACAGAACAGCCTAAACAACCTACGGTGAAATTAAAAGTAATGGCGGTAATGCTGTCAGCGCTATGCGAATTCCACTGTTAAATGCGGAGAAGAAGGTGGATAGAGCACATGAAGGCCTCTATGAGGGGAAGGACTAGGCTGTTGACGTGACAGAAGTAGAAGCCAGAATTGACAGGGAAGAGCTAGGGCACCCACTATTAGAAACTGAATTTAAAAGAGGTTTGGACGACTTCAGGTCAGGTAAGTCAGAAGGGATAGATAACATTTCATCGGAATTTCTAAAATTATTGGAGTGGCAACAAAGCGACTATTCACGTTGTTGTGTGACATTAATGAGAGTGGCGATATACAATCAGACTTTCAGACAAACATCATCCACACAATTCCGAGAAGCATCGCACGATCAGCTTAACAGCTCATTCAGCCAAGTTGCTGACAAGCATAATATACAGAGGAGCAGAAAAGAATATTGAGGATCTGAGATGACGATGACTTTGGCGTTCGGAAAGGTAAAGTCACCAGAGACGCGACCCTGACGTTGCATTTGATAATAGACTGAAGAATAATCAAACCACATTCATAGGAATTGTCGACCTGGGAAAAGCTTTTTACAGTGTAAAATAGTGCAAAGTGTTCCAAATTCTGAGAAAAATAGGGGTAAGCTTCAGCATAATATACAATACGTTCAAGAACGAAGATAGAACAATAAGACTGGAAGATTAAGAATTAAGTGCTCGGATTAAAAAGATTGTAAGACAGGGATGTAGCCTTTCGGCCCTACTGTTCAATCTATTCATTGAAGAAGCAATGACGAAAATAACAGAAAGGTTCAAGAACGAGATTAAATTACAAGGTGAAAAGATATCAATGATAAGATTCGCTGGTGACATTGCCATTCTGAGTGAAAGGGAAGAAGAACTACGAGATGTGTTGAATGGAATGAACAGTCTAATAAGTGCACAACATGGACTGAGAGCAAATCGAAGAAAGACGAGAATAATGAGAAATAGAAGAAATGAGAACCGCGAGAAACTGAACATGAGAAGTTGGAATCACGAAGTAGACGAAGTATAGCAATTCTGGCACCTAAGAGGTAAAATAACCCACGATGAACAGAGCAAGGAGGACATAAAAACCATACTAAGAGTAGCAAAATTGGTATTCCAGCCCAAGAAAAGTCTGCGAATATCAAACATAGGTCTTAATTTGGGGAAGAAATTTCTGAGAATGTACGTTTGGAGCACAGTGTTGTATGGTAGTGAAACAGAGTCTGTGCAAAACCGGAAGACAAGAGAATCGAAGCATTTGAGATGTGGTGCTACAGACGAGTGTTGAAATTTAAGTGAAATGATAAGGGAAGGAATGAGCAGGTTCTCCGCAGAATCGGCAAGAAAGAAAAATGTGGAAAATACTGACAAGAAAGAGGAACAGGATGATATACCATGTGTTAAGACATCAGGAATTAACCTCCATTGTGGTACAGGATGTGTACTTGATGATTAGTTTCTATTTCTTTTAGCTTGACCACTCTGTTCAAACTTATGCATTCCTCTCTCCTAGTCGTAACATTTCACTCTGTCGTTGGTTATTCAGACTTCTTCTCATGGTTATCTATCCCTCGGCCGTCTCCTTCGGGCGATCCAAATCCGAGACCAAGAGGGTATCTTTTGCCTATGGAGAAATCACCATGAAAGTGTTTCAATTACAGGCCACATGTCGTGTGCGTTTTCATTTGATTCTGCAGCCTTACTGCGTTGATCATTGCTGATGCTTCCTCCCTTTGAGGAACAGTTTTCCAACCCAAGAGCAAGGGGCAGCCCTACAATTCTGTCCGCTCGCTTTGACAATGCCGCTGGCTGAACGAGGATAATTCCATTTACTGGGAGTCTTGCAATTTCAGCTGTAGCTGCATTCAAACAAGGGACTCAACATGTTTTCATTACTAGTCAAAGATGATTCTACTGGACCTGGATCACCCGAGTGTTTCCAAGAGTCTGTGACAGCGACAGTTTGATCGCTGTTTCACTTACTTAAGAACCTAAGACAACCCACTCGACCGGTGGTTACAGATTATGCTGTTCGACTGTCACCTGCCCTACTGAAACACAAATAACGTGATAATTCTGACTAACGCGAATGCTACAGTAAGCAGAGGGATGAATGTTAACGAGTTATGGGAAGTTCTCTCTCTGCTCGTGCATGCAAAATGCCGTGTGTCTTTTATTAAAATAGATACGAATACTAAAATATCACTTGAAAACTAATTATGTGCTGTTACTGAGTCAGCTTTACGTAGAAAGGAACTTCTTACATGTTAGCAGCTCATGACGTCAATATTCGAGAACAACAAAATTATATGTCACAGTGGAGATGTGACTAATCAGTTATTAGTTAACAGAAACATAGGATTAAGGCAAAACTTTGTATATGATTTAATCATTCGTAGTTTGAAGTGGAGTTCATCACATTAATTCAGAATCACATGCATGCAAGACACATTCATGAAATCTCAATTAAACTACGTTGATACCAAGAAGAAAATGGTAAAAACCATAAAAGTCGAAGTTAGCATTATTTTACTAGACTGTATATACTAAATAGTAGCATTATATTTCCGCAGCATTAATTTGTAATTATAAGTGGCAGTTAAATGAAAAAGAGAAAGATTGAAAAAGTAACTAAACTGTTTATTATTTCGAAAGTAATCTCCATACCTTTTAATACGTTCATCCCACTATAAGGGACGACCGTCAATGCGTTCATGGAAAAATGTTTGCAGTTGTCTATGGAACCATGATAGTAGCCAGGCGAGACGCGAGAATACAATCCTGGTTCAGCTGGCAGTCGCAAACACTTTTCCATGAATGCCTTGACCGCTGCCTCACAGCGGTACAAAAGGAATTAACAGTTACGGCAAGTACTTACTTTTTTCCGTCTGTCTCGTTTTCATTTGGCTGTCCCTTACATGCATGATCCAGTCAATATTTAAGGAAAATACGCAAGTTCACATACTGACTTTTAAATACATTAATACCAAGAAAAAAATGATCTCGTGTGGGAAACTACGTCCCTGAATCTTGCATCGATTAAGATACTTAAATTAGTTCTTAAGGCTGTTTCTCAAATTCATTTTAAACAAAGTAGTGTAGTGTTCTTGTTTCATTGAATTGAAAGTTAACTCTTGGCATGGTGCCTCATAAAACTTATCACCACATTATGAGACCTGGCGACTAAGGTGGGCAGGGGAGGCTCGACAGTTCATCCTCGTGGGCACGAAACAAGTCCTGGACGATGCAAGCTGTGTGAACAGGGGCTCTATCGTCTTGGAATAGAGAAGCATCATTGGAGAACAAACATAGTACCATGTGATGGGCCTTATCGTCCAAAATAGTCATATAATGCTAGACAGTAAGGCGACCTTAGAGAGCAACCATGGGACCCATGGAATACTATATGACTGAAAATTAGTCACCGAACCCCCGACAAGTTTCACTATTGGGACATAAACTAAGTCACAAGTTGTACACAGTGTGGAACAAAACTCATCAGACCGAATGACATTCTTCCATTCCCCTATAGTTCAGCTTTATGGCTTCCGTATGACGTTTTTCTGCTAAGGGTATTTCAATCACAGACGTGTGGTTTTTGAATCCAGCTCGCTCTCCAATTCACAGATGATGGAGCGCCCTAATTGTTTTTTGTTGCTAACACTGTAGGCGAATGTGACATTCAGTTCTGCAGTGACTTGACCTTTGCAGCCGTCGACCTCTAATCTATCGTCAGAGTCCAGTGCCCGTCCGTCACGAACACTAAAAAGAAATTTTCGTCCTCGTTGTGGTTTAGTGTATGATATTTTTCTGCTTTTCTTGTATACAGGACAAATCTTCAAAACGGTGCCTCTTGAAACACCGAACACTTTAGCTACCTTGGTTACGGAAGCACCTACCATATGGGCCTCAACAATTTGAGCACGTTCGAATTCGCTTCGAATAATGCTCTCAGAACCACACAGAATACTGTTCTGATGACGACTGACACTTGCAAAGTGTTGAGGACATTGAACAGGTGCCGTTCGTGGTAAAATACACCTGCGCAACCTGCTAGCTTGGCTCGCATCTGCCTTTATGTTCCAGTACGTATTTCTCTGTGTTTCCGTAGTTTTGTCTAGCCACGTATATTACGAGGGCAGTTCAATAAGTAATGCAACACATTTTTTTTCTCGGCCAATTTTGGTTGAAAAAACCGGAAATTTCTTGTGGAATATTTTCAAACATTCCCGCTTCGTCTCGTATAGTTTCATTGACTTCCGACAGGTGGCAGCGCTGTACGAAGCTGTTAAAATGGCGTCTGTAACGGATGTGCGTTGCAAACAATGGGCAGTGATCGAGTTTCTTTTGGCGGAAAACCAGGGCATCTCAGATATTCATAGGCGCTTGCAGAATGTCTACGGTGATCTGGCAGTGGACAAAAGCACGGTGAGTCGTTGGACAAAGCGTGTGTCATCATCGCCGCAAGGTCAAGCAAGACTGTCTGATCTCCCGCGTGCGGGCCGGCCGTGCACAGCTGTGACTCCTGCAATGGTGGAGCGTGCGAACACACTCGTTCGACATGATCGACGGATCACCATCAAACAACTTAGTGCTCAACTTGACATCTCTGTTGGTAGTGCTGTCACAATTGTTCACCAGTTGGGATATTCAAAGGTTTGTTCCCGCTGGGTCCCTCGTTGTCTAACCGAACACCATAAAGAGCAAAGGAGAACCATCTGTGCGGAATTGCTTGCTCGTCATGTGGCTGAGGGTGACAATTTCTTGTCAAAGATTGTTACAGGCGATGAAACATGGGTTCATCACTTCGAACCTGAAACAAAACGGTAATGAATGGAGTGGCGCCACACCCACTCCCCTACCAAGAAAAAGTTTAAAGCCATACACTCAGCCGGTAAAGTCATGGTTACAGTCTTCTGGGACGCTGAAGGGGTTATTCTGTTCGATGTCCTTCCCCATGGTCAAACGATCAACTCTGAAGTGTATTGTGCTACTCTTCAGAAATTGAAGAAACGACTTCAGCGTGTTCGTAGGCACAAAAATCAGAACGAACTTCTCCTTCTTCATGACAACGCAAGACCTCACACAAGTCTTCGCACCCGAGAGGAGCTCACAAAACTTCAGTGGACTGTTCTTCCTCATGCACCCTACAGCCCCGATCTCGCACCGTCGGATTTCCATATGTTTGGCCCAATGAAGGACGCAATCCGTGGGACGCACTACGCGGATGATGAAGAAGTTATTGATGCAGTACGACGTTGGCTCCGACATCGACCAGTGGAATGGTACCGTGCAGGCATACAGGCCCTCATTTCAAGGTGGCGTAAGGCCGTACCATTGAATGGAGATTAAGTTGAAAAATATTGTTGTGTAGCTAAAAGATTGGGGAATAACCTGGTGTATTTCAATGCTGAATAAAACAACCCCTGTTTCAGAAAAAAAAAATGTGTTGCATTACTTATTGAACTGCCCTCGTACTTGCCCGTGCAGAAACCTCGTTTGAGAATTACGGGAACTATAAACAAATGATTACCATTCAGTAATAGAGTGGCCCCTGCCCACCACGTCTGGACGCACCTCGCGCTAGTCTTTGACGTAAGCGTGTGACTTTGTGATTTGTGTATTGCTTAATGGATGTAAGAACTTATTTCCGAAATGTTTACCGCTCGCCGTTACAGCGGCACGGAGCTTTGCAGTCACACTTGTTACGGTATGCGGCGCAGACTCCCTGCGGCCACAGCAGGTGGCCGAGACAAATTCGCGGCCAGGCCACAGTGAGGAAGGGTTGGCGAATTCTGGCCACGTAGCGTGGCGGCCGGCCGGCGCAGAGCACGTGCCGCCGCCAATTATGGCTCACGTGCACGCTGACGGACACAGCATGCGCTCCTGCCGGCCACTGCCACAGCACATTTCTCTAATACTTGCGAGGATTCCAAACAAGCTGCCCGCTGAAATTAATCATAGCGTCGACGGAGCTAATAGAAAACCACACTGCGTCCTTCGGAAGTAGTCTTGAGAGAAGTAATTTCCCCTTCAGAGTAAATACACTGGGGCAGTGTTAAAACCCACCACCCACAGGAGTTGTGTTAGGCACACGAAATTTGAGAGGCGTAGTTGTATACCTGAAGGGTGAGGAGATTTAACTTCACATTTGTCTTCTAGGAGCGGAGCTATTAGCATCAGTGTGGCGTGAGGAAACTCGTTTGCTATAAATACGAGATGTACACTGGTTGACAGTTATCTACCTGTTTACTGATTTATTTATTCAAAATGTTCAAATGTGTGTGAAATCTTATGGGACTAAACTGCTAAGGTCATCAGTCCCTAAGCTAGCATACTACTTAACCTAAATTGTCCTAACGACAAATACACTCACCCATGCCCGAGGGAGGACTCGAACCTCCGCCGGGACCAGCCGCACAGTCCATGACTAAACCCCCTAGAGCCTATACCGCTCGGCTAATCCCGCGCGGCGATTTATTTATTCATCCAGGGATAATCATCAAATGATATCCGATTTTTCATCATATTGCAGTGGAAATAAATAGTTCAAATTATTGCCGTCCGGGGTGGCCGAGCGGTTCTGGGCGCTTCAGTCTGGAACCGCGCGATCGTTACGGTCGAAGGTTCGAATCCTGCCTCGGGCATGGATGTGTGTGATGTCCTTAGGTTAGTTAGGCTTAAGTAGTTCTAAGTTCTAGAGGACTGATGACCTCAGATGTTAAGTCCCATAGTGCTCAGAGCCATTTGAACAATTTGACTTCAAATTATTCATACAGTAAGATTACACTGATCAGCCAGAACATTTTGACCATCGCCCTACTGTCGATATAAATCCGTCTACGCGATAGAAGCATCACCTGGCGAGGAAGAACTACTAAACAGCACACACACGGTGCAGGTAGTATCAGTGAGAATAGTGAGTTTGTGTAGAATGGGGAAGGCGTGCTATCTATCTTTAGCTCTCTTCGTTAATGCTCGCGTAACAACTAATATGTTGATAAATGGATGAAATAAAATGTTGCTACGAAAAGAGCCCTGAAATACTTTTTAGGAATGCTGTGCTATGACTTCCTTTGGATCATTAATTTTCAACAAAACAAAATATATTATGTTCTTATTATTCTTGATCTGGCTTTCTATAAAAGGAACATTGTTTCGTTACTGTAACCCGCTATAAAGTTCAACTTACCTTTCTTACCTTACAGTAATTGAAAAGGCTACTGAAAATTATTTCGTTATAAATACTGATGTTACAGTACGCAATGTTTGTTCAACATCAAAATTTTGCGGTGGATTTTTGTTAACTTTAAAACACCAATAAGTACCGCGACTAACACGAGAACATGAGACTATTATAAGAGAAAAATATGTTTTTACTATAATGTTTGCCAGACCAGAACTACGCACATCAAGATTTCTTTTATGTTATGAAGGTAAAGTATCTTCTTGCACTGTTAATAATATATCATCTGCAGCACGCGTCCATCTGTAAAATACATCATAAAATCTGCTGCTCTGCCCTGAAATCCCGAAAGCTGAAAGAAATAATTTTAGTTCACTATTACCTGCCCACTTCTTTGCGGTATGATTGCTTTCATTTAATGCAGTTTGAATGCGCCGCGGCAGCGGCTCGTCCGTTTGTAGCGCAGCTCTGCACCACGAATAATATGTAAATAGCTGAAAATGTCTAAAAGGATGGGATAAAATACCAGGCAAGCTTGTTACAAATAATAATGCAAGTTTTCACCAAGTAACTCTAATCAAAACATTTAGACAGATTAAATTCTTACACATCTTTACAAAACAATGCCTAATGGCATCCTTCTCTCAATCTTGACAAAAGAATGCTACACAAGCATACAATACAGCGTCACAGGCTCTTCCTACTCACGTAACTCCAAAAGACGACACAGAAATTAATGCTCGGTCACTACTTTTTATATGTGATATATTTACATCTTTGTTTGATATTTAATAAGTATCGTCTGTGGCGGTTTCAGTACTGGCCGACACAGATATTATCTTTAAAAAAATCGATACATAATTCTATACAAGTATAAACTTTGACACATAATGGTTTCTCTTTATTACATAAAGTTCACACAATCATTGTCCATGCATAAATAAAATTACAATCAGCCAGTTCAATTATTTTTTTTTTCTTTTTCTTTTTTTTACCACATATAATATGCGTTTTGCCAGGAGACGTTACATATCTTAGTCTGACCGAGGGCAGACTGTGATGGCCCGGAGGTTCGGCACGAGCATTTTGGAAACTGTACGACTTGCTGGGCGTTCGAAGAGTGCTGTGGGGAGTGTCTTCACTACGTGGCGAAACAAAGGTGAAACCACGTCCAGACGTAGTGGAGTTGGGCGGTCACCCCTCGTTACAGATGCCGGACGTCGTAGGTTGGGAGACTTTCAAAATAGGACAGACGGCACACTGTCGCGGAAGTAATATCAGACTTTAATGCTGGACAGAGTACAAGTGAGTCTGAACACACAGTACACCGAACACTCCTAACGATGGGACTAGGCAGCCGACGACCCGTAATTGTGCCACTCTTAACACCACGACGTCGGCAATTAGGACTGAAATGGGCACGTGACCATTGGAAAGCGTTGCATGGTCTGATACCTTCATGATGCCGATGGGAGGGTGCGAATCCGTCGTCTTCCAAGGGAATAGGTCCTTGACACCTGTACTGTGGTGCGGAACCAATTTGGCGCCGGTTTCGTTATGCTCTGGGAACATTCATATGGGCGTCCATGGATCTAGCGGGCCTCGTGTGAGGCACCTTGACAGCTAAGGACTGTCGTACAAGCCTTCATGACCGCACTGGCATTTTTCACATAGATAATGAGCCATGTCATAAGGCCAGTTGTGTGATAGAGTGGTTCGAGGAACACAGTGGCGAGTTTCAACTGAATTGCTAGCCATCCAACGCGCCAAATATGAACCCGATCTAACGAACTTGGGGTGTGGCTGAGCTCACGGCCCCTCATCGGAATTTACGGGAACTAGGTGACTTGTGTGCGCAGATGCTATGTCAGCTCCCTCCAGTGACCTACCAGAGCCTCATTGCTTCTACGCCACGACGCAGATGCCTGCTGTTAACCGCGCCCATGGTGGACATACTGGTTGTTAGGTAGGTGGTCATTAATTTTCTGGCTATATATGCTCTGATGAAGATACGACGGTATGTCTGTCTTGGCCTTGATGAAGAAACCACCATGGCATTTACCTGATGTGATATAGGAAAACCACGGAAAACCTAAATCAGGATGGACGACCAGAGCAAATTCTATTCTCCAGAATAAGACGTCAGTATCTTAATAACTGCAATGCCTCATTCTTTTGCCTGTGTTGTATAATGTTCTTTGAAATACACTCATTTCGTTCCAGATAACTTACAATGTAAACATAGTTTAGTTCTTTATTGCTGATTAGTTAGTTTCATGTTTCAGGGATCACTTGTACAATAAATCGTGATGATTTGGAATGAGACTTGTATATTCACGATCAGTTACACGTTGTATTAAGAAAAGACATACAGATCTGAATTAATATGTCCTACCCACCACCTTTTACAAGTTACAATAACAGATATTATTCTACGGAATAGGAGTTGCAGGTTTACTTTAAAATTTTAGTTTCCTGTGTTTCAGACTTTCTAATTTTTTCTGGTGCTGCAGTTACGTACATCATTGTTCATTTTTAACCGCTGCGGATTATTTACAGCAAACTTCATGAGAGAATAAATACACTGAGAAGCAGCACGCAAAATGCCTGACACCTTAGTCAGATGTGTACATGATGATCGTGGGTGAGCAGCGTATATTGCTCTCATAGCAGAATTCTCAGCAATGTAGCTTTCCTTTATTAAAGATGAGTTTTCTCAGAACATTATTTCATTCCGTATTACTGAATGAAAATATCGTAAAAATATGTCAGCTTACTGATTTGTCCCTCTACAAGATTTTCAGTTATTCTGAGTGCAAATATGGCTGAACTATGTTGCCCTAGGGGATCCGAAAAGTGCTTTTCCAGTATACATTCTCGTTAATATGAACATCTAAGAATTTTATAGTTTCCACCCTACTTATTATTTTCCCATTATGTGTTTTCTTACCGTTGGTGTGGTATATATAGATGTGCAGAAATGAATAACTTGTGTCTTTTTTTGAAACTGAGGGAGAGGCAGTTCGCAAAAAAACTGTCAGTAATGTTTAATGCCTCGATTGATTACAATACTACTGTCATCCGCAAAAATAACTACTTCTAATACATTTCCTTTACTTCACGTCTATGGTCACAAATTTTTGTGTCATCATAAAACCGGTTTCGGTCTATAATAACCATCTCCAGATATGTTTTATAAAAAGATGTCTTAATATACTGGCGCCCTAGTAGCATCGTCATATGCTAAACACAAAATCAGAGCCAGAATCGTCAAACATACATAAATAACAGTGTAAGCAAGCGTCATCTTGTAAGCAGTACTACTTTTGAAAACGAGGATGGTCATTGTAAACCGAAACCGGTAGTCTGATAACATAAAAATTCGTGACATAGAAGTGAAGTAAAGGAAACTCAGTCTATTTTCGAGTGACTGGCAACTCCTGAACCATGAACATGCTGCTGTGCCGCTTTCACCAACGCAAGTCTGTTCGGAAAACTGACTCCAGGTCCATAAACATGCCACTCGGCCCGACGCGGAGTCAGCACCGCTGCCACGATGAGTAACATGTTGAAGTGAGGAGAGTGATAACATTATTACATACGTTATCTCATAATTTTCTTGTAAAAGCATTATAATGTGGCAGGGTGTTGTAGTTTCTTTCGATCAATATTAAACACTACTCTATGCTTCGATTGTGTAGTGTGTTTACTTATGAAGAAAGTTTTATCTGCCTTTTTAAGTAGATGAATTTTAGTATTCTTTCTCACTTCCTTGGGCAGTTTATCACACAATTTTATTCCTTGACAGGGCATGCTGTCTTGAGTTTTTAATTTGTTTTTCGTTGGTAAATATGGGTCCAGACAGACACTTGTTCCACGATTATGTATAGAACTATTAGCAAAACATTCAGTAATGTTGTTCCCCATATGTATAACGGATTGGTAGATGTACTCACTTGGCGCTGTGGGGATACCCCTGTTTCTAAATAATTCTTCACTGTGACCGCGACTGCTACTTATTATTATTATTATTATTGTGGCCCCCCGGCGGGGTCAGGGATTTTATCTGCCTCGTGATGGCTGGGTGTTGTGTGATGTCCTTAGGTTAGTTAGGTTTAAGTAGTTCTAAGTTCTAGGGGACTGATGACCATAGATGTTAAGTCCCGTAGTGCTCAGAGCCATTTGAACCATTTTATTGTGGCCCCTTTTCCTAAGTTCAATAATTCTGTCTTTGTTTTGTGCCTTAGATCCTCGGAAAAGAATCAAATACGAAGGATCTGAGTGTATGTTGGAATAATATACCGCCAAAATGTATTGACTTTTAGAAATAGATGATAGAACCCTAAGTGCAAAACACACTGACGACATTCTTTTTGATAGAATCTTCGAGTGTTCATTCCATGTTAGTGGCAATGAACATTCACACCTAAAAATATATGTTTCTTACAAAATCTATAAATGTATCATTTATGTTTAATGTGACAGAAATATTTTCCTTCTTTATACCGAAGTCCATTGTGGTTGTTTTCTGTATGTTCATTGTCAATTTATTACATGTTATCCAATCGTAAACACGCATCACTGTTTCATTTACTTGAACGACTAGGGAAATATTTCTTTATCATTTATTTATCGAATTCTGTAATGTGGAAAGAGTAGAGCTATTATATCCTCTCTTGAATCTGAGCTGGGTCGAAGTATCGACCTTGCTAGATCGGGGTCGAACCGTAGGTTTTTCCCTGTTTTTCAGCTAAACAAGCTAATCAGCTGATCTACATAATCGATATCTGAGTGATATATTGGTGGGGGGGGGGAGGGGCATAGGGAGGTGAGTTGGAGAGCGGAGCTGCGGACAGAGCGGCGAGCGCAGCCGTGGCGTGGCTGTCTGCGGGTAGGTGTCGTCACCGAGAGAAGTTGCCCCGAGCCGAGCTGCGCCCTACCGCTGGCCGCTGACAACACGCAGCAAGGAGCAAGGTGGACTCTGCAGCTGGTGGCGAGGCGCGCAGCGCGGGGACGTAAGTTGTATCCGTTAGTTAGTTGCTGCTCGACTATCCTGTATCACCGAGCGCGGATTGGCAAGGCATCAGCGAGGACTGGGGAACGTGCAGCTGATGTTCGACTACGTCCTGAGACAGCCAGTACGTGAACATAACCAGTGAAGCGACGTTTTTACCGCGTGCTAGTGCTCGCGAACATAACTGAAACGCATTACTGTTCTGTTCAATACAGGTAGAATCCCACTGTCAAGGAAGCAAGACTTGTCCTGCTGGAGCTTACTATTGGTAATTTAATAAACGATGATTAATTTTCCAGTCTTGTTCATACAAAAAGAAACAGCAACGTTGGCTGAAATTTTAGACCTTTCAAAGTGGTAGATAGTGCTTCAGAAGTTTTCAATTATCAGGTACAAGTTAAATGGTAAGTGTATATTTTCTGTGGTTTTTAAACTGAGCCGCAAGGAGTGACGGCGCAATTTGAGGCGCCATGTCACGGATTGCGCAGTCCCTCCCGCCGGAGGTTCGAGGCTTCTCACGAGCATGGGTGTGTGTGTTGTTTTTGCCGTAGTTAGTTTAAATAGTGTGTAAGTCTAGGGACGGATGACCACAGTAGTTTGGTACCTTAGGAATTCACACACATTTGAACATTTTTTAAACTGTGATTCTTGAGTTTCTCCCGGCGTATTTGATAATCAAAATATCCACGGGTGTACTGCCGGTCTACAGTGTCCAACGGGCACAATATTTCGGCGATCATACATGTCACCATCATCAGGTGAACTGACGGACTAAGCTCCTGTGAACGTGCCGGTACGGAGATCCGTACGCTATGGCTGCTCAAAGGGAACTGGGTTGGGTCGCGGCGGCGGCCGATTTAAATACCCTCGGCCCGCGGCGCGCTCCCTCCGCCGCCCGCACCCCGCACCGTGGTCGTCACAACTATGCGTTTACTCGATTTACTATTGATTAACCGAATCGCTGGTTCCCAAGCCTTGCTAAGATTATCGTCACAGTCATGATTTATGAGGTCGTCATTGGTGCGAATTTCGATGGCCTCTCTAACAACGCTGTCCCAGTATCTCGACGTCTGTACCACTATCCTCGTGCGTTCATACTCCGTAGCGTGATTTTCCGACAAACAATGTTCAGCGACCGCCGACTTGCTCGGATACATCAGTCGAGTGTGCCTCTGGTGTTCACGGCATCTGAGGGAGCGCTCTGAAATTGTTGTCTTACCGGCTGACAAAGGCAATGCTACAGTTGTTGTCTCCCATAAGGACTACACTGATAAGATGCAGATCCTGCTAAATGACGTTCCCTACCGGAAGATCAGCGTTGACCCTACAAAGAAGGTGGAGAACAAGACGAGGTCGCTTCTCAAGGACGCAGATTTATCGGAGGGTGACGCAAAGTAATTGTTACCACAAGGTCCGGTACTGCCTAGACTATATGGACTCCCGAAGGTTCACAAAGAGGGTGTACCATTACGCCCTATTGTCAGCAATATCAGGCCACCTACATATTTGTTGGCCAAATACCTGACGGGAATATTAATTCCTTACGTGGGTAAATGCTCTCATCACATCCGTAATTCCGTGCATTTTGTTAAACGCCTTGTTAACTTCAGGTTAGATGAGTCAGATATCATGGTGAGTTTTGACGTCGTTTCCTTGTTTACGAGAGTACCCCTGCGAGTGTCACTAGAATTGATTAGTCAGAAGTTTGACGAGAAGACCACTGAAGTTTTTAGGTATGTCTTGACTTCCACGTACTTTCTGTTTTAATGGAGAATACTACGAACAAACGGAGGGAGTCGCCATGGGTAGCTCACTCTCACCGGTGGTAGCGAATTGGTACGTGGAGAACTTCGAGGAGGAAGCCCTGTCGTCATCCGAATGGAAACCTACTTGCTTTTTCCGTTACGTGGACGAAACGTTCGTCATCTGGCCGTATGGTATGGATAAACTCCTTGACGTCCTTACACATCTAAACTCCATACACCCCAACATCAAATTCACTATGGAGACTGAAACGGAGGGTAAATTACCTTTCCTTGACGTCTTGGTCAAGAGAAGGACTGACGGCATCCTAGGTCATGGGGTGTATCGGAAGACAACGCACACTGATCTGTATTTGCACGCAGACAGCTGCCACCACCCTTCATAGAGGAATGGAGTACTTAAAACTCTAGTACATAGGGCGTGCACTATCTCTGACGCAGAGAATCTACCCCAGGAATTGGAAAATCTGAGAACTGTATTTCGGAAAAATGGGTACTCAGAGTGGCAGATTCAACGTGCTCTCCGCCAAACCACTACAGCACAACCTGTGGAGATGGATGAAATCACGAGGGAGGAGGTAGGCATTGCGTTTATTCCATATACAGGCGCACTCTAAGGGAAAATCGCCCGCATTTTGAAGAAACACCGGGTCGGAACTGTATTTTGTACTCCGAATAAAACTCGTGCAATGGTGGGGAGCGCCAAAGATTACCTCGGTTTGAGGAAGGCCGGCGTGTACCAGATCCCGTGTCAATGTGGCAAGTCGTATATTGGTCAGACGATGCGTACCGTCGAGGATCGATGCCGTGAACACCAGAGACACACTCGACTGATGTATCCGAGCAAGTCAGCGGTCGCTGGACTTTGTTTGTCGGAAAATCACGCTATGGAGTATGAACGCACGAGGATTCTGGTACAGACGTCGAGATACTGGGACAGCGTTGTTAGAGAGGCCATCGAAATTCGCACCAATGACGACCTCATAAACCGTGACTGTGGCTATAATCTTAGTAAGGCTTGGGAACCAGCGATTGAGTTAATCAAGAGTGAATCGAGCAAACGTATAGTTGTGACGACCACGACGGACAGAGCCATCACACCGACGTCATCGCAGACGCCGTCGAAATCTGTTCCACCGCGCAACCGTGGCGCGGGGCGCGGACTGCGGAGGGAGCGTGCCGCGGGAGGAGGGTATTTAAATCAGCCGCCGCCGCGACTGAACCCAGTTCCCTCTGAGCAGCGATAGCGTACGGATCTCCGTGCCGACACGTTCACAGGAGCTCAGTCCGTCAGTTCACCTGATGATGGTGACATGTATGATCGCCGAAATATTGTGCCCGTTGGACACTGTAGAACGGCAGTACACCCGTGGATATTTTAATTTTTTAAACTGATATATATGCTTGCTAATGAGAAGAAGAATATAAATACGTTAGAACACGGTACAACTGTGCAACAATGTTTGACTTTAGTTTGGTCTACTGATGTCAAATAAATGTTCCAAAAACTTTCCCTTGACATTCAGCACAGTTCCGTTCAATAAGTACAACAATAAATACACTACTGGAAAAAAGAAATTAATACGTAGCTTTAGAAGTACGCAATTCACTCAAGATTTATTGTTGCAACATTACACATTGAGTACATGAAACAATTACTTTTACACATCAATAGGACAAGTGGTTCTAAGATACCACGCATAGACTCCTCCTAAAACACCCATATTAGTAAGAGTTGCTCGCTGACGACTAGCACGAGTCACTTCTCATTCCTTCATACGCCACACGTGCTCGGCTAGACAAAAGTCTGTAGATCGTGCTGGCCAATGCAGTTGCTACACGTCTTCCAGGGAAAGTTGAGTTTCGCTGGCAGTTCATGGGCGAGTATTATCCTGTTAGAAAAATGAAATCTGGGTTCGCAGGACAGAGAGGAACTGGTTGTGGAAAGAGGCCAAGGTCAGTTACTGTCAGTTATACAAGAAGGCACAACTTTATTAGTCGAACCAAAGCACAGCTTTCACTTTAAAACAACAAAGATCAATTCACTTCTGAGGGCCCAAGTAACTTTGCTATCCACTTAAAATTACCCATATGCACGAATTGCTTCCTGTTGACCTGCCAGCAAGAGAGACCTTTGCTTTAGAATTTCTTGCTCACATGGAAGTAGACAATGACTGGCCGTGGAAGATTTTGTGGACAGACGGAGCCTACTTCCATCTTACAGGATACGTCAGTACACAGAATTGTCGAACATGGACAACGGAAAATCCACACGCAAATCAACTAGTAACACTCCATCCTGAAAAGGCCACTGCGTGGTGCGGGTTTACGGCATCATTTATCATAGGGCCATAGTTTTTTCGAAGAAGCAAGTGCTTCTTGTCCTATTACCTGTACCGTTAATGGTAAGCGTGGATGTGTGGATGGGATCATTTTTATGCAAGATGGCGCACCAGCGCACATTGCAAATCGAGTTGAGCAGCTGCTGAAGCGCCATTTCGGAAATGCTATAATTATCAGCCGCCCTTTCCCAGAATCCGTGTGTCTTCTGGCTGTGGGGCTATCTGAAAGATGTTGTGTTCAGTGTTCCGATTGCAAACTTAGCTGCATAGAAGGCATGCATTGCGCAACACATTCTGAACCAGACCCCGGAAACACTTCGATCAGTTGTGGAACATGCTGTTTCTCGATTTCAAGTTGTTGCAGAAAGCAGTGGACAGCATATCGAACATGTTTTTCGCCAGTCACACGGAAGTTAATAATGCGATTTGACTTTGATTGATGCTTTTTACGCGGTTTTGGCCTCAGGACAACTAAAAACCAATTTGAATTATGCTTTTTATGCGGTTTTTAGGCCTCAGGGCAATTAAAAACCGATTTTTCCTATCCGATGTGATATGACCTTACCATGGTGGATGGGCTCACGTAAGTAGCAGTACACACCTGTGAACACCGTTGAACAGATTGTTTAACGTCGAACGTGCACCTTAGGCATTGTTGTATCATTCACTTGTCATTTGTAGTCGAGCACTATTAAATTATGATGCTCACAGCGCCATCTATTGCTACATTTTGTACCTATTTATTTTTCTTCTGCCGCACGTAATTATGACCAGTGGTGTTATTTCTACAGCGGTTTGAAAGTTCAGCTTTAATTATAATCACCTTGTGTAATACTGCTATAGCAGCTTGAAGGGGGTTGACTGCTCACTTACTAATAAAACACTTTTTGGGTAGAGCGACGCTATAACAGAATATGGAAACACAATAAGAGATCACCAATAACATTTATTAATATTAGTACAGTTGCACGCATGCCTAATACAAGTAAATCTAAGTAAATTCACTGTCTATGGTATTTCCACGTCTGCCAGCAGAAGATGGACAGCACTCTCTGTAGAGGCTGACCACGCTATCGGTAGACACCTACGACGCCCCGATCTACTTGGTACGGAGTCAGGAAGAGCTCCGGCTATGCGAGCGTCATCTGGAGGCTGCTACAGAGAGGCGCCACATGAGTGATTGTGCCTGTTTCAGGGCGGATTCTCGTCCTATTTACTATGTAGTTGGAGGGAAACAAAAGAGAACCAGTTTGCGAATATTTTTGGTTTATGGATGAGAACAACTAGGATACCAGCTATGCACTGAGGTGACAAAAGTCATGGGGCCTGTTGAGCACCCTCTATTGTGACCTTACAGGTAGTAACTGTGTTGATTTTAGAGGTGAACAGAGTTTGCAACATTCGTTCTTGAGTTCAACCGTGCTCCACCGATGATTATGTACACCTGTAGAACAGCTTCTGCAATTTGAACAGAGTCGCACTGTGCGCCTACTGGAAGCTGAATCGACGTATCGATGGACTGCTACACATTTCAGGCACAATGTATCGGTGATGTCTCGCTACTTTCGGCACAGGTCTGTGGAAGATTCTCACAGCTGTAGAGCAGGTTTTAGACGTACACGTACTACAGACGCACATCAAGATCAAAGTATTATGCGAATAGGGGCGGAATCTGGGCTGGTTGCATGTCTTATCGGCGACCTTCGGGAACGATCTACTTGCAGCAGGATTAAGGTCACGTGCGTCTCTGGCAAGACGGCCACTGACAACACGACACCGCCAAGCAATGTCGATTCTCGTGTCGTGAAAGAGCCAACTGCAGAGTAAAATGGCGCTTTGTTGCCTTCCGTGATGTGAGTACATTCTACCTGTAAGCTAGTGATGAAGGTAGATGTGTGTGGCGTGGAGCTAGTGAGTTGCCTATTCCAGATTGCATTCATCCACGACATGCTGGTCCCACCAGAGATTTCATGGTGTAAGGGGCCATCACTTACAATTCACCATCGCATTTGTCACTGCTGCGGAGAAAAGTAACTAGAGCCCTCTAAATTTTACAGGCTATTATCACCGTTTTTCTACTGGAAGTTGACGTCCTATTCCAGCGGGACAACGTGCTTTTCATGGTGTACATCTGCCCCGGCTATCAAGATTACAAGACCTTCGTTAGGACAACATGAAGAGGGATCTTACTCGTTCTCCAGGGAAGAAAGCACAGGTCGTTCCCATTTTCAAGAAGGGTCATAAATCAGATGCGAATAATTATAGGCCTATTTCACTTACGTCAATCTGTTGTAGAATAATGGAACATGTTTTGTGTTCTCGTATTATGACGTTCTTAGATAATACAAATCTCCTTCATCATAACCAACATGGATTCCGCAAACAGAGATCATGTGAAACCCAGCTCGCCCTATTTGTCCAAGAAATTCACAGTGCCGTAGACACTGGCGAGCAGATTGATGCCGTATTCCTGGACTTCAGGAAGGCATTTGATACGGTTCCGCACTTACGTTTAGTGAAAAAAATACGAGCTTACGGAATATCGGACCAGGTTTGTGATTGGATTCAGGATTTCCTAGAAGAAAGAACACAACATGTCATTCTTAACGGTTCAAAATCTGCAGATGTAGAGGTAATTTCGGGAGTACCGCAAGGAAGCGTGATAGGACCTTTATTGTTTACGATATACATAAATGACTTAGTTGACAACATCGGTAGCTCCGTGAGGCTATTTGCAGATGACACGGTTGTCTACAAGAAAGTAGCAACATCAGAAGACTCGTACGTACTCCAGGAAGACCTGCAGAGGATTAATGAATGGTGCGACAGCTGGCAGCTTTCCCTAAACGTAGATAAATGTAATATAATGCGCATACATAGGGGCAGAAATCCATTCCAGTACGATTATGCCATAGGTGGTAAATCATTGGAAGCGGTAACGACCGTAAAATACTTAGGAGTTACTATCCGGAGCGATCTGAAGTGGAATGATCACATAAAACAAATAGTGGGAAAAGCAGGCGCCAGGTTGAGATTCATAGGAAGAATTCTAAGAAAATGTGACTCATCGACGAAAGAAGTAGCTTACAAAACGCTTGTTCGTCCGATTCTTGAGTATTGCTCATCAGTATGGGACCCTTACCAGGTTGGATTAATAGAAGAGATAGACATGATCCAGCGAAAAGCAGCGCGATTCGTCATGGGGACATTTAGTCAGCGCGAGAGCGTTACGGAGATGCTGAACAAGCTCCAGTGGCAGACACTTCAAGAAAGGCGTTACGCAATACGGAGAGGTTTATTATCGAAATTACGAGAGAGCACATTCCGGGAAGAGATGGGCAACATATTACTACCGCCCACATATATCTCGCGTAATGATCACAACGAAAAGATCCGAGAAATTAGAGCAAATACGGAGACTTACAAGCAGTCGTTCTTCCCACGCACAATTCGTGAATGGAACAGGGAAGGGGGGATCAGATAGTGGTACAATAAGTACCCTCCGCCACACACCGTAAGGTGGCTCGCGGAGTATAGATGTAGATGTAGATGTAGATGTCTGCAAGAGCCATTGCTAAATTGTGACAAAAGATGCAAGATGCTTGGGACAATCTGCTGCAGGATGCCATTCGGCGCCTTTATGAACATTTGCACTCGAAATACACGCATTGTTGTCAAAGGGGACACGCTGTGTGCTGAGGTGACTGTTTGGGCACCAGTTACTATGACATGTGTGTTCCATTGCTCTGAAATTATCATATGCTCCTATAGAGATGAGTTATCCGTCATAACACATGTCAATAAAGCGACCTTGCCATTCAGAGTGTTGCATTTTTATTTTCCGGCAGCGTGTAGCTGATTCCATAAACAAGGGATTTATAAACTCCGTTTCGACAGATTAGTGAGTGTTATTCATACGTATGGTCTAGACGCTTAAGATGATTACGTGAAGGAAAAGGCAATATGCAAAGCAGAACCTCATGTCGTCGTAGTTCTTTCACTAAGCTCAATTACATTATTGAGATACTCGTTTAATCCCAAGGGAGACGCCGAAGAAGTACGTTATACGTCGCGGAGCGGATTACTGTACAAATTCCGAGGGTAGTCATCCAACAAATTACTTCCTCCTACACATATCTCGTGAAATGACTATGACGTTAAAAGTAGAGAAATTGGATCATGCAGGGCATTACCGACAGACGTTTCGCCTATGCGTCATCAGCAAATAGAACAGTGAGGGGTAAAATTGATCTTGGCGGCATTATCAGCACACACCGTAAGGTGACTTATGGGATATAGGCCGAGATGTAGGCACTAGAACTGATATACGCCGTAAAAAAATTAATCAAGTTGATCTGATTCCCCTTCTTAATGCACTGCTCATAAATTAGTTATATTCTACCCACCACGAAAGGTTTCGAAGTGGGTATATTCTGTTGGAATAAAGGCTTAAATATTCTTGTTTAATAATTTCTAAATAAAAATATAGGCATATTATTTATAATAGTTGTGTGATAGTAAAGTGCCGAACCAAAATCTTTTAAAATTAGAATCCCAACAAAAGACGGTCCTCAAGCCAAAATAATTAAAACATTTAAGCGGTTCTGGAACCCTACAAAGCTAGTATTCATTTCACTACTCGATATACAGGAATCCTGTTCTTTTCGTCATATACAATAAATATTTATGTAATATTAGGGAATCGGTTCAACATAGCAGCAATGGGTTTGGGATAAAAATAAAATTTAGAGAATCCTATCTATTGCCTCTTAGGTCGTAGTTTATTTCGTTTATACGTAACACCGGCCCACTCATGCCACAACGCACATTTAACGTAATTCACAAAGTTAATGTTCATTAAAACAGCACTCATGATACCCGACTGCCTGAAACAATCAAACTAGAGTGGCAGCAACAGAAATATTCTTTGTACCAGTTACATAACAAAATACACTGAAAGTATTATTTATGATAAATTGTAATTTTTGTTAGCTTGGTGAAAGATGTACGGAAACGTGTAAAGCTCCATCTCTGACAATATTATCGTTATTTATACTTTCCTCTAAAAAAACTGCTAGGCAATCTAGTGAAACATTATCATCATCATAAAATCCGATGTGTAGGCGTACACGTTGTATTATAAAAACCCTTATTCCGACATGTCAGTATTCAAATATTTTCTGGAACCTCCTACTATCGACACGTCAGTACTCTGATAGAGAAGAAAAACAGAAATTAATTACTCCTCTTGCAAATCATGAAAAATCAATTCTCTAGTATCTAACAGCGAATTTTAAACTATATTTTAACGTCTCCTAACAACTATATTGCAATGTTGCTGTGCGCAACAGTCACCTTACCTCGTCTTGCCACTGCAACTGCGTGATCAGCAACATGCTAAAACAATACAAAAGAAATATTTCGATCCATGCAGAGTGCAGTGCATGGGTACGATTACTTACGCAACTGCTCCTTTGCTTTTTATATAGAAATTGAATGATCAGGAAGCGTTTGGTCAACAAGCTTTAAGCAGTGTAAGAGATGAAAGGACCAACAAAATTTTTTAATTTACCTTTTAATTTGTTGTATTCTGAAAATGAAGTGAAGATTTATACCGTGACAAAATGTACTCAGACCTTTCTTTCTTTATTCCACAATGTCTATAAACAATAATTTCGTATCTGGTACCAACAAAGATATGAATGTTACTCTCAATATATGCATACACAAATCGGACAAAATCTGTCCAGTTCGCATGCAGGCAACTACTATGGGCATGCTCATCGCATGTTGAAACCTGTCCTGATCCGCGACTTCTCTCCACGCCAGGCTGCGTCTGACTACTCTCAATCATGTTCGCTCACTAGCTTTAGCGATAGTAACATCTCAGACTCAGAGTTTGTGTATGCACGCAACAGCACAATCAGTAGCCAACATTCCAAAAAATATTAAAGTCCAATTTCCAACACCATTATTCTTGCACAAAGTGCCAGGCGTGTATCAATGTGGTTGACGTGTAAATTGCTGGATGTTACAGAAACTACTTACATTTTCTTGTAATTTAGTCGCAACATACCAAATGCCCTTATTCTCTTTGCTTCTGGAGACATTACGTAGAAGATTGTTTGACAATACTGTAGCCGATTTTTTTGATTCAAACAATCGCCATGTAGCCTTTGTGATAATAATTCCTACTTTTGATTTTATGCAACGAAGGCTCTCACAAATCGTATGACATACCAGCATTCTGGTTTTATAATTGTGAACTTGGGTATTTGATACCCTACGTGATTTGAAGTATATTGAGCCGTGGCGCCATTGAATTAGTAGGCTGTTCTGTCTGGCGTTACTGGCTCAGGTGTAGTATCGACCATCCCTCTTACGGCCCCGTTGCCAATATCTATGAGGAAGAGTTGGTATCTGTGGGTTGTGTCCTTAGCAGGTCTATGCCTGCCGAGATATATACGCGGTTCGCTGGCCCGAGGGTGAGGCACGAAGTTTGGGGATTGGCGTTAGCGTCGCGATAAGAGATGGTCACGAGGTCCGAGCAGCCGAAGCCACGAGCTGCGCATGGAGGGCCTGCGCAGAGCGAAGATACCGGAGTACTTCACCGGGGTCAGCGTCGACTGCAAGCAGCGGGCGGACATCCCGTCGGTTGGTTGGTAACATTCGTGTCGGACGACCGCTCGTGGACTGGCTGCCCTCTTCTACCTGGCTTTCATCGGCACCACTCAGTAACCCCTGCGATTCACCGTGAACTCTTGGAACTGCTTGCTGATAAAGGGGAGTAACATTCTGTTATCCTCTTGGTGATTCGTTTCATTGACTACCTGCCGCCCCTTATTATTTTCTGGTTTTCACCTGAAACTCAGAGTTTCACTCGGTCGGGTCTTTGGTCGTAAATATAGGCGGGAGTATTGTACTAAGACACTAGTTGTCGTTTGAAAATCTGTCTCGCTGTTATATTGCCTTTCCTTTCTGGTTTATACCCGATCATTAATGTTCTAATTAGTCAGCTTTTGGTCGTAAATACAGCCGGAAAAATTAAACTAAGGCACGGGTTGCCGTTAAAAAAAAAAGGGAAATTGTGGTTAGATTTAGCTGTTAACCAGTTCAAGTCTTTGATTGTAATTGCATTTCTCAGTCATTAGTTATAATCCGTACAGCCTGTTGTACTAAGCTGTTCGTTTCTGTGTTTGAAAGACCGGGTCGTTATTAGCGTATCTTAGCTGGATCTTGTGGTTCCGTCGAGTATGTTCTCCTGTAATAAGTGTGCACAAGTGATGTTTTAAGATGTTCCTTCAGAGCGGTCTTAATAACTGACAATGAGCTTACCTTGAAAATATTAACAGCCAACTGTCACCAGGGCTTCAGTCAGTTGTCAGTAGGGACCGGTTGAGATCCAGTCGCACCTTGGTTGCCGATTGAAATTAAGAGGTTGGTTATATGAAGTAAGCCTTATCATGGTCATATTGTTTGCTAATATGTTTAACCTTTAAGCACAGGTGCGCATCTTAGTCCCTAACGTTTCGACATACAGCTTTCAAATTAAGAGTTAAGTCATTTGTTTTGAATAGATGAATCACTCTTTCATCAGTGGTGCTTATACAGTTTTCATGTGCTACAGAAGGGCATTTAATAAGGCAGACTTTGTCCAGCGCGGTAGTAAACACCGCCGTTTCACCCGATAACGGGCGGACTGTAGGTCCGGCCGTCTTGTCATCATTGTCATATTGTTTGCTGTTTTGCAATACAGCACTTCAGATTTCTTTTGCAAAAACTGAAATCTTATTCACCTAAAGGTTTAAGGTCAAAAGAATTTTGCAAGTTTGTTCATTTTGTTAAAGAAAATTTTATGATTAAATGCTTCGATTATCTGTAAAACACAGTTTATATATTGTGAAATAAACAGGATGTGTAAAAAGGAAGTTATATTGGTGGGTCCTCACTTCCATGTCTTCCTTAATTCCAGTAAGTATCACGTATCATACATTACACTCAACGTAACAAAAAAAGTCAGCAGGCGAAGAGAAAGAGAAATGAAACTTCAGGGACGAGAGAGTATGTGATGTTAAGTCAGTGACTGCAAAATCGAGTGCAATTTATAAAGACCCTGACAGTGTAAGCCCACTTATTATGCCCTTGCGCACACTCTGGTTTCGATGCATGCTCAGTTGGGGAGGTTGATTTAAAACCATTGTATCCCCTGCTGAAGCAAGCTGGCAAAAAAATCTGGCCATTGATATCCTGAATATTGGGACTGGGTCGGAGATGACGTCCGTGCTGATCCCATACTTATTCTATCGGGAACAGATCTGTCAATCTATCTGACCGCGCAAGTATCTAATCATTAATTAGAGTGTTCATAGAGACTCGTACTGTGTGGATGAGCACTGTCCGGTTGAAAAATGACACCACGATACCGTCTCATGAGAGTTAATACATGGGGACGTATGTATGTGCCATACCGATGTACCGTCAGAGAGCCGGCCGGTGTGGTCGAGCGGGCCTAGGCGCTTCAGTCTGGAACCGCGCGACCGCTACGGTCGCAGGTCGGAATCCTGCCTCGCGCATGGATGTGTGTGATGGCCTTAGGTTAGTTAGGTTTAAGTAGTTCTAAGTTCTAGGGGACTGATGACCTTAGATGTTAAGTCCCAAAGTGCTCAGAGCCATTTGAACCGTCAGAGATCCCTCAGTCAAAAATGGCTCTGAGCACTATGGGACTTAACATCTATGGCCATCAGTCCCCTAGAACTTAGAACTACTTAAACCTAACTAACGTAAGGATAGAACACAACACCCAGTCATCACGAGGCAGAGAATATCCCTGACCCCGCCGGGAATCGAAATTGGGAACCCGGGCGCGGGAAGCGAGAACGCTACCGCAGATCCCTCTTTCACTACCAGCCAGTGCAGTGATGTCATACCCGATGGCTCCACACGGCTGCGCTCACATTCCCGTGCATTCCAACATCGGATCACTTACATCCGAATACCCCACAAATCTGAATTATACTATCAGGCCAAATCGAGACCCTACAATGACGTCCATTTCAAATTCCGCCGTGTGCTGATAACGCTGTTTCACGAGAGTGCGCGGCATCTTTGTGTCCTTCACAGCGATCACTGAATATCTGACGCTGTCCAAGCCTCTTATATGCCCTACCAGGCCTGGTAACTCTAAACACGAACAACACTAATGCAATCTACTGCTCGTTCTGTCTGTCACATAGATTTGCGACTCTAATTCCATGTTCACAGCCGCAGACGATGCGTACGTGTACGAAGTTACAACATATAACTATGTCTTATGGCTGCTTTTTTTTTTTTTTTTGCATTTTGCGTTATGTTTGTGTATAATCCTGGAACAAAGAAATTTTATTTTCTTTATTACTGGTGCTAAGTTATTCACTTTTCATAAACCCTTTCATTATCCGTGTCACTCGTTCTATCATTTTAATGTTCATTAGTTTGACGAGTTTTTTCCATCTAAAAATTCCATCTTCGCAACGACTGTGGGATATAGTTAAATAATTTTCTACGCAACTCGTCGTGATCTATAAGATCAGTCTTCAGACCTGTCGGCGAACAGCCAGCAGAATAATTCATGTTGGTTTGTATCATCCAGTTCTTGCTGCAAGACGTAAAAATAGATTGGAAACTGTGTATTAGTACTCATTATTTCCTTCTAAACAACTGACCACACTAATTATGAGGGTAGTTCGCAAGCAGAGATAATTTTTGGTCTTTTTGCTGTGATATGCTGAGCGTGTCGATTATGTTAGATCAGCCCGCATCTCGTGGTCGTGCGGTAGCGTTCTCGCTTCCCACGCCCGGGTTCCCGGGTTCGATTCCCGGCGGGGTCAGGGATTTTCTCTGCCTCGTGATGGCTTTGTGTTGTGTGCTGTCCTTAGGTTAGTTAGGTTTAAGTAGTTCTAAGTTCTAGGGGACTTATGACCACAGCAGTTGAGTCCCATAGTGCTCAGAGCCATTTTTGATTATGTTAGATCAAAAGGCAATGTCGCGTCATTTGAAACATTCCTACCGTTATTGAATTTAAATGCTGCAGGGACTTCGGTGAAAGGAGCAGAACTGTACATACACACCGATGCAAATGACAATGGCTTTCGAATGTGATTTATTAAAAGCGTGCTTTGAACCAGCAAATGACAGAAATTTCCGCAGAGCTCATGCCAATACAAAAACAACTTTAGTCGCATTAGTATTTACGTTTTTCTGAGTACAAAATATGTCACAGAGCAGATATTATTACAAGTCGGTGTTCAAAACGCTGTGAGAAGCTGATCAATGTACATAGTAACTACCAATGAATTTTTACAAGGTTTCACACTTGGTTCCCCTGTCAGGCACTATTGTGGTTTTACCCTGGTAGCTGTTGTGGTTGGGGAGATACGAGTGAAGTGGTCACCATCACGTCGTGGTGGTCACCAGAACATCTGTGTCTATATTTTCCAAGGGGAAAAATCGATATTGTTCTATTGTCGAGGTTCTGCAAACATTCTCGAATGTTAACGAATGCCTTAGAATGTTGTAGAATATTATCTAATCGTCTGGAACAGAACTTGGAAACGGCTGATATTGCGTTGACCCTCCCAGCGATAAAATCGTCATAACTGATACGTTGTGCAACTTGGTAAAGGCAGAAGAACAACTCATCAAAATAATGTATCTAACCATGGAGAGAAACTACGCAACCAAATAGTCATGGCAAATAAAATGGCGTGGTTCAACAAAGAAATCGGCGAACAAACAATTGTTGTTGTTGTTGTGGTCTTCAGTCCTGAGACTGGTTTGATGCAGTTCTCCATGCTACTCTATCCTGTGCAAGCTTCTTCATCTCCCAGTACCTACTGCTACCTACATCCTTCTGAATCTGCTTAGTGTATTGATCTCTTGGTCTCCCTCTACGTTTTTTACCCTCCACGCTGCCCTCCAATGCTAAATTTGTGATCCCTTGATGCCTCAAAACATGTCCTCCCAACCCATCCCTTCTTCTAGTCATGTTGTGCCACAAACTTCTCTTCTCCCCAATCCAATAACTCCTCATTAGTTATATGATCTACCCATCTAAACTTCAGCATTCTTCTGTAGCACCACATTTCGAAAGCTACTATTCTCTTCTTGTCCAAACTAGTTATCGTCCATGTTTCACTCCCATACATGGCTACGCTTGTAACGTCTAGTAATAAACAAAGACAATATATTGTGTAATAATGAGAATATTAGATGTGTCATATTGTGTCATTGTGTAAAATTATGTATTTTTTCTTTATTATTTATTTCTGAGAACGTCTGCGTCGGCGAGTAATAAGACCGACACAGAAGATAAATGTTGTACAGAGATCACAAAATGAATTAGTATATAATGCATGATGTAAAGTAAAGTCTTTGTCTTCTTAATCTGGAAGCTGTGAGAGAAAGATCTCCTGTTGTTGTCGTAGAGAGCGAGAAGGTAGCATTCTTTTGTCGAGATTGGGAATTGTACGCCATTACGTGTGCATTTACACAGGTCTGTAATTGTTGAGATATTTAAATGTTTCAATAGAGTTGTTTAAATGAAAACGTGTATTATTTAATTGTTAAAGCTTGCTTGCCTATTATCCCATCCTGTTAAGATATTTTTCAGATATATAAAAAAAATTATTATCTGTGGAGCTGAGCTGTGTGGAGAAAGAAGAGCCGCTGCCGCGGCGTATTTAAACGACTTACAATATCGTCGAGTATACCGCAAGGAAGCGGTAAAATAATAGTAGAATAATATTATTTCTTTTAGCTCCCAGACTGGCAGTGAAGATCAGCAGATTTTATGATGTGTTGCAGGTTGACGCGGGCTGCTGATAGGATATAAATTACAGTGCAAATAATTTAATGTACTTACCGAATCTGATAGGAATCTTGCTGTGCTCCGTTCTGATCTGGCTAAATTTTATAGTGATAACGTAATTTTCTTTAATGAGAGTCTCATGTTCTTGGGCTAGTCGTGGTATGAAACAGCATTCTAGTAAGAAATAAAATCCACTGCAAACTTGTGTTTTTGAACGATTGTACGAACTGTAACATCAGTGATCATAAAACAGTAATTTCAACTTTGAATAACTATGAAGTAGGAAAGATATATTGATCCTTAGCATGAGTTGCAGTTACTAAAAATCGTTCTTTAAATTGTAGGCCAGATCCAGAACAATAAGACTTCCATAGAATCATTTTATTTTACTAAAAGGTAACGATGATAAAGAAATTAAAGGCACAGCATTGTTAAAAGAATTTCTCGTCACTCTTTCCATATATGCGTTGTTACGCTAATAATAATAATTAAAAAATAAATAAATGAACCAAAGAGACTAACAATTTATAAAAACAATTAACGAAAGAGTAGTCAGGACGGGAAACGCTCCATACAAATACTTTCAGAAACGACTTCCTGACCCTTAAATCTATACTCGATGTTAACAAATTTCTCGTCTTCAGAAACGCTTTCCTTGCCCATTGCCAGTCTACATTTGATATCATCTCTACTACAATATGGAAAATATTTAAATCCGCTGATACACCGATGAATCAAGACGAAAGCATAAAATTCTGATATTCGCTCAATATTTCCGCAATGTCGTCGCAAAAAAGCGTCTAAACAACAACAGAGAAGGTGAAGTATTAACCGACAAAGAGAAGTGTAAGACAGCATTATTGACAAAATTCGATATATTTCAAGAAATTCCCCGTTCAGTTTCAAGACTGAAATTTCCAAAACGATTAGCGTATAGTATGACCACCAATAAAGAACATAAGAAAACCTTTCAGTGTTGCGGAATGATTTTAAAAAATCATGTTTCTCGCACTGGCAAGTATACATAGCGTCCGAGGGGACTTTTGTTGTAATGGCATTAAGCAGTTGTCCAAGGCAGATAACTATTTCCTTAACTACGGTGTAATGCCCGTAAAACAAAATCCATCTAGGACGCAAATACCGGCTGTTAAAGCTAGCTTCGTATGATTTATGTAGCGTGTTCGGTTATTGGACAACCAGAAAAAGTAATGGTCTTTGTAGTCGAAAGAAAAACGACAAATTTAGTTTATAAGGATTTACTTTGTATAAATTACTTTCTACACAAATTGGGTGACTATTTTCAGAAAAAAATAAGAAAGAACACTAGTTAAAGCAAGTCCTTTGCCGCCAGTTCTCCCAAAGCACCAAAAGTAATACATATAAACAGCGAAAGAACGAATAAGTCATGAACGCTAATACATTACGCTACTGGATTTTTAGTGTGCTAGAGCTTCACGCAAAGACTTTACGTATTTTATTACTTCCCTAACTTCTTATAGGTCAGAAACAATTTATTGCACTTAACAGTGGTGCTGTATGTGGTTCATGTCACATGCTTCGCGTAAATGGTTAGTAATGGACTTGGCTTGTTAGCCGTTTCCCAGCACGATCGATCATCACTGTTCTACTCGGCACTGTCGACGTCAAGTCCTACCCACGATCACGAATAATTAAACAGTTCTTCCTGGTTTCTATGTTCATGTAGAATCCAGGCAGTTTAAAAGCTGTTATTGTATTATCTCGGTACAAATCATTATATGACTTGCTGCACATAATAAGAACGTCATATCGGCATGCTTTCTTCCTGATACAAGACAGAAGGTGAGGAGGACTTCAGTTCTGATTGTGTGCACTATGTTTTACAATAATTCACGACTGATTTGTTAAACATTCAGCTCCTCAAAAAATATCATCTGGCTTTATTTGCTTCAAAGTGAGAATTCAAGATTGAAGCAAATCAAAATAAGTAACACGGAAACAATAAAATTTTATTTACAACAGTGTATACTTTGACGCTAAAACCACTCTGAAAATCGAAAACTGCTTAATTGCTGTTGTTATGGTATACAGTCAGCAGATACGTTTCATGTGATTTTTCACGCTAGTCTTTCCTGTGCAGACCTCTTCACCTCTGCATAACTACTGGAACTGTCATCGATCTGCCACTGATTACCGTAACTAAAGCTTGGTCTTCCTCTAAAATTTTCACCACCTCCCCCTTTTCCCACTCCCATCCATTACCAATTGTTTCAAATTGTGTCCCATCACCGATCCATTCTTTTATTCTAGTTGTGCCATAAATTTCGTTTCTCCACTTCCAATTTAATACCCCTTCATTAGATCTTTTATCTATGAATCTCGTCCTCAGTTTTCTTTTTTAATACCACATTTCGAAAATTTCTGTTCTCTTCTTGTATCAATGGTTTAATGTCCGCATTTCACTTGCATACCAGACTACACTCTAAAGAAATACCTTCATAAAGAGCTTCCTGATACTTAAATTAATATTACATATTAGCAGGTTTCTTTTTTTTAGAAAAGTTTTTCTTGCCATTGTCATGCTGCATATTAATGTCAACTGCTTTGTTTCCCAAATATCAAAACATCTATACTTCTTTCAGTGTCTAATTTTCTGGCACAATTCCTCCGGCTTCATCTCAATTTATTCAGCAGTGTTTTATTACTCTGGCCACACTTTTGTTGAAGTCGTCTTTTCTTGAGAGACTATACAATCATCCAATCGTACAACTGATCTTGCAAGACTTTTCTCTATGAGAAAAAACAACGTCAGTGGCAAATATTACGTTTCTATTTTTTCCCCTTTGTTTTATTCCCCTTCCCAATTTCTTCATGAACATTTTTACTACTTGATCACTGTACAGGATTAATAACATCGGGGACAGGCTACAAACTGTCTCAGTCTCTTCTCACCTGCCATCTCCCCAGCATGTTTTTGGATTCTTAGCAGGCGCTACAGTCTGGAACCGCGCGACTGCTACGATCGCAGGTTCGAATCCTGCCTCGGGCATGGATGTGTGTGATGTCCTTAGGTTAGTTAGGTTTAAGTAGTTCTAATTTCTAGGGGACTAATGACCTCAGATGTTAAGCCCCATAACACTCAGAGCCATTTGAACCATTTGATTCTCAGCACTCCAGTCTGGATTTTGCATAAGCTGTAGACAAGTTTTCACTCCGTGTGTTTTATTTCTCCAACCCCCCACAATTTCAAAGAGTGTATTCCGGTCAATATTGTCAAAAGGTTTCTCTAAAATTGCAAATAACATAAATGTAGCGTTACCTTTCTTTAGCCTGTCTTCTAAGATGAATCGTAATGTCAGTACTGCCTTGTGGAGCCCTGCATTCTTCCAGAACTCGCACTGTTTCTTCTCGAAATGAGCTTCTACTAGTTCCTCCATTCGTCTGCTAATTATTCGTATCAGTATTTGCAATAAGACATTAGACTCATGGTTCTTTAGTAGTCATCTATCAGCGCTTGCTTTCTTTGGAATAGGAATTACAGCAGTCTTCTTGAAGTCTGAGAGTCTTTCGTCGAAACAGGTATTTTGCATATGTCGTGAAACAGTTTTGTATACAAAGGTTCTCTCAGTGATATCAATAAGTTTGAAATCATACTAAGAAGTGATATAAGAATACTAACAAGGATTTGAACAAAATTCCACCAACAGATGAGATAGGAAACGAACCACTGTTTGAGGCTGTACTGTATCTGGTTACACAACAGAATGGACAATCAGATTTCTTCGAGCGAGAATCGAACCGAGACACTCGTAGCTGCTGTAGAGGAACTTAGCAACATTCTAAGGTTGCGTTGCCTACACATCGAAGACCATAGTGCCAAGTGCCCCAGTCACCCACGCATTCACTCCCATTGCAGTGTGTAAGTCGGCCTGCTAGCTGCTTTCCAAAAGAACTCCAGCGGAAGAAGACTCCGCGGGTGGCTGGTATCCGTCCACTTACGCCAAGGCGACGATAACAGTTGTCTTGTTCTGCAGCAATGCGGAGAAATTTAGCGGTGTGGCGCTTCTCACAGTACACCATCCAATACCAGTGTGGTCCTAAGTTACGAAGAGAGTGGGGGCTTTCACTGAATTAATTATATTTCATGTTATGTAAGAAGAAGACTTCCAGTAAATAAATACCCTGCTGCTAACGTCAGATTCTGTCTTTCACGAACCAAGTTAGGAAGCTCACCAATCGTTAATTCGTCTTCTTACTTCACAAGAACTGAGCGGTAATCATGTCACCAGGAACGTAGAGAAAAATCATGACTAACATTTCATCACCTCCCTCCCCCCCTACCGGCCCACCCCTTGTCACCTATAGAGTTAGCTGCTTACCAAACATTTAACAACCAAACCGATTGACAATGTGACCCCCTATTCTTGCAACATTCACTAAAAGAGTAAACTGTTAATCACAGCGTTTCCGACTGTCCAACTGATTTCAACCAAGCTTACGGAATCTGTTCAAAGGTAGTGATTTAACTAAAAGTTTAATTCTAGTGCCTGTTCAGTGGAAGTAATTAAACTGCTTTAAAACAAAGTGCCACAAGCTCCACCAATCCCATGCATAAGAGGTTGATTCGTAGTGGTGACAAGAGTCCCTTGGAAATGGTTCACCGAGTGTCTCATCTCCTCCGAAAGCATGCAATTCTGACTGGGAGAATGATTCGACTTTAATCGAACTACATTCTTCTTGTGCGTCTTCCTCTGCTCTTATCAGCAACGCTAGATCCAAACAGAGTGCGTCAATATCAATTTGGATATCTGACATTAGGCTTTACCAACATTCTTTTGAATTATGAGGTGCGACCACAAAGCAACCTTTGTTTGTAGATTTTAGACAACCATAGCTTGAAGCTAATAAGACTATAAAGACACACCATCTGAGTAAATCCCACGTATTTTTTGAGCGATATGAGTAAGAACCAAAAGGAAATTCTAGACTGCTTAAAAAAACTCTGATGTGCTCTAATAATATTATTATTATTATTAGAGGAAGTGGCACAAATATGAAATACCATTTTGTTTTTCGTTCAAACGTTTTTCAGTTTCTCACATTATGCAAACAAAAATCTGGTAGCACGTACTTTGGGATATATTTTAATGCCTCCTATACTTTGGAACACATATTACGTTAGGAATATTTTTAAATTAGACTTAACCCATGTTTTCCATTTTTGACACTTTAGACTAAAGGATACAAATAAGGATAGTCCATTTGTTTCAATTTGTTAAAGTTAAAACAAATAATGGAAAATTGATAAATCATTGCCAAAGAAAACACTATGAAACGTAATAACACAATAGCCAAACACATGAAATATATCATTTTCAGTTATTAAATTTCTTACTCTAAGTGATTTCATTTGCAGAAATCGTACGCATGTCGTCCTTTACCGTACAGTGCGTGCCCACTTTCCTGCCAAAATTTACCTGAGTAAAATAGACAATTTACATTTTTATTAGTAGATACAGTGTTGTCCAGAACGCTACTGAGGGTAAACGAATCATCTCTCACACTAAGATCATCATGATTCTTAGTTCATACGCTTTGGTGGCCTCTGCTTCTTTGTTTGCGGTTTATTTTTTGCTGTCGTCGATACATCAAGAGCTCTCTTGTATGGAGACGACGTTAGGCCTGCTGAAGGACCTTTTTTTTCCCCCTCGTGACTGGCCTGATTTTTGTTTGAGCAACTGGTGACATTTGCCAAGGTGCAATTTCAGATGTGGGTGCAGATGTTTTTCCCTCAACTTCAACATTAGCCCTTCAACTTTTAGAAGACTTAGCTCCTGCAGTTGGTTCATTGACTAAATCATTGGGTAACTCCTCAACTATTCTTTCGTTGCTGGCAAAGAAATTTTCATCCTTAAAGATATGAAGGTTTAGCGGGTATATTCCTATCATTCTAAAACCGTTGACCGCTGTCTCCCTTGTCTGGCAATTGAGATAGGCATTCTCATTCAGTTAGGTGACGTCAACGTTTATTAGTGGACGTGCGTTTTACATCACCTATACGCGTACCTGCTCAGAATAACAGGTTCCCAATGGACTCATGAAAGTTCTGTCCAGCGGTTGCATCTTGTGGGAGGCATGAGCAGGCAGATACAAGATGTTGACATGGTTTCGCATGCGCGATTTATAACATACAGATTTCTGGAGTGGTCCATTTTCTTTTCAATATTTTTAATAATTCATATATGCATAGCAGAATCATCCCACTGCTTTAGAGCTCGTGAGGTCATTTCTGAAACAATTCCTACATGTAAAAGAGGCTGTGAAAATACGGTAAAAATATACTCCATGTCAGTGACACAGCCACCGTGAAATTTATAAAACCAAATAAAATCGAAAATTAAATTTAAATATGCAACAAACTTTCAATTTTATGAGTTAATGCATTAATTAAACATCCGTTTACAAAAAAATGTTGATAATTTATTTATTACTATTAGAATGAAAACCAGCAAACTGCAACAATTATTCCTCCTAGTGAATTCGTCGAAACAGCTTCACTCACTTGTAGTGGTTGTCAACTGTAATGTGAATGCACCACAAAGCAGTTTACAATTGGTGAACGTAGTTTTAAAGCACCTCACGAAAGTATGGCGCTTACAAGGCGAGAAACCATAATATTCCATGCTACTACCCCTATTTCATAAATGTACCTCTTCCTCTATTATTATTATTATTATTGTCACTGATAGTTGCAATAATTAGCCAGAAGTAAAAAGATGCTGAGGGCATATTTGTGCCAAGTATGAGAGGTGCTGAGGAAGGAAATAAAATTTGCTGGGAGGCGCCAAGACTATTAATGCTTCAGAAGGGACTCGCGACGGCAAAAGTTTGAGAGACCCTATTCCGCGTCACACTTAAAGGGAGAGGTCCTACATCGTCAGAAGGGTGCAAAAACACATACGCCGAATTTAAAGAACAGAGTCTGTCTTGTTTATGGTCACCTGGATTATTACTCGTCGGTAGAATGATATCGGACAGCCGAGCTGAGTGCCAGACAGAAGTAGATTCTAGGCTGTGGACTTAGGCAAACTGCAGAACACGTAAAGACATCAGACTGTTCTGAACGCCAACGATAGTCACGGCAAACTCTCGTCCATTGATGATCATCAGTTGAAGCGGCGAGATGTTGGGGTATGCTGACTAGGTACTGGCTTAGTTTCTATGCTACATGCTGAATTCTGTATTATTTCATATGGTAGCTGGAACACACTGCACGTGAACACGTTTCTAACTTCTAGAACATAATATTGTAAAATCTCTGCATTATTTTCTTTTCAATAAATATTATGTATTGTACGCCCATACATAATTAATACAAACAATACTGATTCCAGAATTCCGTGCAAGCACTCTTCCTTCTACCTTTTGCCAGGATCCCTGATGACCGACAGTGATCCATGAACTCCTGTCTTCCAAATCCACGAAGTTAACAGTGAGGAATATCAGCATCAACTAGATGGAGGGCCACATATGACAGAGATAATACATCGCTAGAATTTGCAGAAAAAGACTCAAGATCTTTCTTTAACCCATTGTCCCAAAGTAAAAGGAAATTATAAAAGCGTATATTTAAGAGTTTATTTGAGAACCTGATTAAGACAAACACCAAGTTAAATGGCACTGAGCACTATGGGACTTAACAGCTATGGTCATCAGTCCCCTAGAACTTAGAACTACTTAAACCTAACTAACCTAAGGACAGCACACAACACCCAGCCATCACGAGGCAGAGAAAATCCCTGACCCCGCCGGGAATCGAACCCGGGAACCCGGGCGTGGGAAGCGAGAACGCTACCGCACGACCACGAGATGCGGGCGCCAAGTTAAATATCTTAGAAAATGGCTTAATAGAATAAAAATATAAGTAAATTATACAAATCTAAGCTGGCTAAAACTAACATTCCCTAAGGTTAAGTGGTACAACATAGAGAGAGAAAATCGAAGTGACATTAGAAGGCTTATAGAAATATACGAATAGTACAAGAGTTGAATAGGAAGCATCGTTAATAATGAAAACAAACACATACCGGAAGTAATATGAAATAATATGAGATGAGCTGTATAATGTCCTTTGAAATAGGAGTAAAGGAAAGTCTACAGTAGATAATGTTTCGGTAGAGATGATTAAAGCTACAGGAAAATAAATGGAAAAGAAAGTTTCATAATTAATAAAACTGGAAAAAATGCGGTGATTGTTGTATTACACAAGCAAAGGGGCAGACAGTACATAAAAAAGCAAGCGTAAGCAAAATACATTTCTCTCCTCAGTGTACGACGTATTCATTAAAAAGTTACCATCCGAACAGAAAAAAATCAAAGGAATCAGCTGGCCATAGAGATGAATGTAGCAAGACGGATCATTTCCTCTCGCGAACGAAATTGTATAAGCGGCAGTCAAATGAAAACGAGACATATTAAGACTTTAAGTAAACTGTCTATTGTTTTAAAAGTAATCTCTATACCGTTCATAGAATTTTCCCACTGTGAGGCAAGACAGTCAAAGCCCACATGGAAAACCGATTGCGGTTGCCGATGGAACCATAATTGTACCCAGGCGCGTTCCTCTTCGTCCGAAAGAAATAGACGGTCACGAATGTCTTACTTCAGAGCTCCAAATATGTTGAAATGACATGGTGAGAGACCGGGACTCGACAGAGGGCCCGCTTGTTGCGGATGTTTCGACTACACTACAGAAAATCTTCTCGGGATTTCTTATATATAATCCCAACAGTCCGGGTGTCTGGCCCCGCGATTTCCGTCTTTCTGGAGCACTGAAGTACGTCATTTGTAACCGTTGATTCACTTCGTACTCAGAGGTGCACATCTGGGTAGAATCATGGTTCCACAGGCAACCGGAAACATTTATTCTTGAACGCCTTGACCGTCTTGTCTCACAGTGGGATGTATGTATTCACAGATATGGCGATTACTTTTACATTAATAAATAGTTTGCTCACGTGTTTCATCCACCTCATTTTCTTTTGCCTGTCCCTTATAGAACGGAGCAGAAATTAATAATGACCATTTTGTCTGGGTTTTGCAAAATCTGAGAAAAAGTTTGTCTCAGTTCTACAAAAAAAAAAAAAAATCATCCATTGATATTTAAGGCATTAATTCAACACAATTTAGTTTACTGGGCAGTATATCTATATATCAGTTTTCCGTAAGACATGGAGAAATGTGAAATTCAGATGAGAAGACTAACAACAAGAATTTGTATTACTAAACCTTTCGTCAGGAGTCGTAGAGGAAACCATCACTTGTAGCACTTGCACCCTAGTCCCTTAATTATTTGGTGGAAGCATTTCATTCTCTGTCTTCTCCTACAGTTTTTATCCCCTACAGTTCTCTCGGATACCTTGGAAGTTATTCGCTACTTGCTTGACACACCTTATATCATCCTGTCCCTCGTCAATTATAATAAGACTGTGTGAGTAACATAAAAACGAAAAACATAAATAAATAAAAATTGACATTGCATTGTTCCTGAGCTTTCTTTCTTGAGGTTGTTCGATACACAAACTGAATGGAAAGGCAAAATAAAAAATGAACAGGAGCGCTTTCTAAACGAAAAGTACAGCTATGTACCCTTTTGAGAAGTTTGGATTCCCAGAATATCAGGTCTTTTAGATTAGCTTTCTAGTATCACCATCCTTCTGCAATGTGGGGAATAACTCTGATACATCTCTTCAAGTGAAAAAAGGGTTTCTTTACGACTAATATGACGTGACCCTCCAGAATTCGCTCTTTTACGTTAGTCTTTTCCTCACAGAGAAGTACCTACACCCAACACCTTAAATATTTGTTCCATATTTCATAATCTTCGCTTTCTCTACAATCCAGTTTCTGTTCTAAGATGTCACGAAGACCTCTAACAACGCGAACAGTCATTCGTCTTAACTTATAAATTGCATGACAGTGGGTGTCCAAGTGACCCATTCTGAGAACCAGATATGATCGTGTCGTGTACCCACCTCATCATCGCGCAGTGTGCTTGCCCCCAGCGTATAACAATGACAAATGCTAGGTAAATCTACATATATACTTCACAAGTCACCGTAAGGTGCAAGATTTAAGGCACCTTGTAAGACTACACGCTATCTACATGTCTCTATGCGAACTCTAATTTCTATTGTCTTGTCCTCGGCGTCATGTGCAGTAATCCTTGCATCTACATTGTTCGTGGATGCCTCTGTGTGGGCTCTAATCTCTCTGATTTTATCCTCATGGTCTCTTCGCGAGATATACGTAGGAGGGAGCACTACACTGCTTGACTCCTCGGTGAAGGTATGTTCTCGAAACTTTAACAAAAGGCCGTACCGAGCTACTGAGCGTCTCTCCTGCAGAGTCTTCCACTGGAGTTTATCCATCACCTCTGTAACGCTTTCGCTATTACTATATGATCCTGTAACGAAGCGCGCTGCTCTCCGTTGGATCTTCTCTATCTCTTCTATCAACCCTCTCTCATACGGATCCCGCACTGGTGAGCAGTATCCAAGCAGTGGGCGAACAAGTGTACTGTAACCTACTTCCTTTGTTTTCGGATTGCATTTCCTTAGGATTCTTTCAATGAATCTCAGTCTGGCATCTGCTTTACCGACGATCAACTTTATATGATCATTCCATTTTAAATCACTCCTAATGCGTACTCCCAGATAATTTATGGAATTAACTGCTTCCAGTTGCTGACCTGCTATATTGTAGCTAAATGATAAGGGATCTTTCTTTCTATGTATTCTCAGCACATTACACTTATCTACATTCAGATTCAATTGCCATTCCTGCACCATGCGTCAATTCGCTGCAGATCCTACTGCAATTGTCAGCTCTTGCCGTCGTCAGAATTGTGCAGATGATATTTTTCCGAAATTCAGACAGTATGTCGCCAGACTCGTACATTCTGCAAACATTCGTGAATAGTCATTTTGGGCCATTCTTCCCAGTGATATGGGAAATTCTGATGAAAAGTTATCTATCCCTTCTGTCTTATTTAATATTAAGTCCTCCAATGCTCTCTTAAATTCTAATAATGGATCCCCTCTCTCTTCTAAATCAACTCCTGTTATTTATTCTATCACATCAGACAAACCTTCCCCCACATAGAGGCCTTCAATGGTCGCTTTCCATATATCCGCTCTCTCCTCTGTTTGTATCAGTAGAATTCCCGTTGCGCTCCCAATGTTAGCACCTTTGCTTCTCCTTATTGTTGTATCTATAGCCTTAGAGAACTTCAAGCATGTCTCGTCATTCTTCCATGTCCCACTTCTTTGCATATTGATTCTTCCTTAATGTCTTAAACTTCAGCCTATTCTTCATCATCACTACATTGTGATCTGAGTACTCTATATCTGCTCCCGGGAACGCCTTACGATCCACTATTTGATTTCTGTGTGTCTGTCTGACCATGATGTAATGTAACTGAAATATTCCCGTATCACCCCGCCTTTTCCAAGTATACCACTTCCTCTTGTGATTCTTGAACAGAGTATTCGCTATTACTAGTTGAAATTACATAACTCTCCTACCCCTTTCCCTCATACTGCATTCCAGTCCCCTATAACTATTAGATTTTCATCTCCCTTTAAGTACTGTATTATCCTTTCAACATGCTCATATACTTTCTCTGTCACTTCATCTTCAGCTTGCGACGTCGGGATGTGTACCTGAACTATGGTTGTCGATGTTGGTTTGCTACTGATTCTTATAAGAACAACCCTGTCACCAAACTGTTCACAATAACACACTCTTCTTCACTACTTTTCTACTCATGACGAATCCTACTACCGTTACATCATTTTCTGCTGATGCTGATGTTACCCTACACTCATGTGACCAGAAATTCTTGGCTTCTTTTGATTTCACTGCACTGACCTTTGCAATTCCCGTTCCAGATTTTCTAGCTTCCCCACCCCATTCAGGCTTCTGACGTTCCACGCCCCGACTCCTTTCTTTGGTTATTCAGTCTTTTTATCATGGTCACCTCCCCTTTGGCAGTCTCCCCTTAGAGATCCGGAAGGGGGCTATTCCAGGAATCTTTTGCCAATAGAGAGAACATCATGACAATTTTTCTATTAGAGGCTACATTTCGTGTGGATACATGTTAAGTGTCATTGATGCAGTGGTTTCCGTTGCCTTCTGCATCTTCATGCCGTTAATCATTGTTGGTTCTTTCACCTGTAGGCGCAGTTTCACACCGGAAGGACAAGAGAGTGCCCTGAAACTCAGTCCCCTCCGCCGCCCTCTATGACAAGGCCATTGGCAGAATAAGGGTAACTTCTTATGCCGGAAGTCTTCGGCCGCCAATACTGATCATTAATCAAAATACAAGGAGCGGCGGATTTCATACTTGGGACAGAGAGTGTTTTTATTGCTAATCCGGTACGCTACCCGGAGACCACAGGACCAATGTGTACCTGTTGTCAAAGGTGCATGTCTTGTTATTCGAGCTTAAATGTTCCAAATTTCGGCCAGACGTTCTTCATCTCGACATTTCATCTTCTGTCACGTTATCAGTTCACCTTTGGTGACATTAAAAGCAACGGTGGTAACATTGAGAGTGCAACGGGAATTCTACTGTTAAATGCAGAGGAGAGAGCAGATAGGTGGAAAGAATACATTGAAAGCCTCTATGAGGGTGAAGATTTGTCTGGTGTGATAGAAGAAGAAACAGGAGTCGATTTAGAAGAGATAGGGGATCCAGTATTAGAATCGAATTTAAAAGAGCTTTGGAGGACTTTACGGTCAAATAAGGCAGAAGGGATAGATAACATTCCATCAGAATTTCTAAAATCATTGGGGGAAGTGGCAACAAAACGACTATTCACGGTGGTGTGTAGAATATATGAGTCTGGCGACATACCATCTGACTTTCGGAAAAGCATCATCCACACAATTCCGAAGACGGCAAGAGCTGACAAGTGCGAGAATTATCGCACAATCAGCTTAACAGCTCATGCATCGAAGCTGCTTACAAGAATAATATACAGAAGAATGGAAAAGAAAATTGAGAATGCGCTAGGTGACGATCAGTTTGGCTTTAGGAAAAGTAAAGGAACGAGAGAGGCAATTCTGACGTTACGGCTAATAATGGAAGCAAGGCTAAGGAAAATCAAGACACTTTCATAGGATTTGTCGACCTGGAAAAAGCGTTCGACAATATAAAATGGTGCAAGCTGTTCGAGATTCTGAAAAAAGTAGTGGTAAGCTATAGGGAGAGACGGGTTATATACAATATGTACAACAACCAAGAGGGAATAATAAGAGTGGACGATCAAGAACGAAGTGCTCGTATTAAGAAGGATGTAAGACAAGGCTGTAGCCTTTCGCCCCTACTCTTCAATCTGTACATCGAGGAAGCAATGATGGAAGTAAAAGAAAGGTTCAGGAGTGGAATTAAAATACAAGGTGAAAGGATATCAATGATACGATTCGCTGATGACATTGCTATCCTGAGTGAAAGTGAAGAAGAATTAAATGATCTGCTGAACGGAATGAACAGTCTAATGAGTACACAGTATGGTTTGAAAGTAAATCGGAGAAAGACGAAGGTAATGAGAAGTAGTAGAAATGAGAACAGCGAGAAACTTAACATCAGGATTGATCGTCACGAATTCAATGAAGTTAAGGAATTCTGCTACCTAGGCAGTAAAATAACCAATGACGGAAGGAGCAAAGAGGACATCAAAAGCAGACTCGCTATGGCAAAAAAGGCATTTCTGGCCAAGAGAAGTCTACTAATATCAAATACCGGCCTTAATTTGAGGAAGAAATTTCTGAGGATGTACGTCTGGAGTACAGCATTGTATGGTAGTGAAACATGGACTGTGGGAAAACCGGAACAGAAGAGAATCGAAGCATTTGAGATGTGGTGCTACAGACGAATGTTGAAAATTAGGTGGACTGATAAGGTAAGGAATGAGGAGGTTCTACGCAGAATCGGAGAGGAAAGGAATATCTGGAAAACAGTGATAAGGAGAAGGGACAGGATGATAGGACATCTGTTAAGACATGATGGAATGACTTCCATGGTACTAGAGGGAGCTGTAGAGGGCAAAAACTGTAGAGGAAGACAGAGATTGGAATACGTCAAGTAAATAATTGAGGACGTTGGTTGCAAGTGGTAATCTGAGATGAAGAGGTTAGCACAGGAAAGGAATTCGTGGCGGGCCGCATCAAAGCAGTCAGTAGACTGATGACCAAAAAAAAAAAAAAAGTCCCTTTACGGACAGTTTCCACCTATTCTCTCTCTCATCTAAGTTAATCATAGAATTTGTTTTGAAACCTTAATATTGACACATTTACTTTTAACTTTTCTTAATGTTATTCACTGAAACTGTTTTTCCGAGAATAATTTCCTTATCGACTTCTTCAGACTTTTTACAGGTATTTCGCATTAGCTTCCAAGCACTTCCGAATGACTTCAATGATTTCGTTTCTAAGTCACTTATATAACTACACTGTGTGATCAAAAGTATTCGAACAACTGGCTACAAATGACTTACAAGTTCGAGGCGCACTCCATCGGTAATGCTGGAATTTAATATGGTGCTGGCCCACCCTTAGCTTGATGACAGCTTCCACTCTCGCAGGCATACGTTCAATCACGTGCTGGAAAGCTTCTTGGGGAATGGTAGCCCATTCTTCACCGAGTGCTGCACTGAGGAGAGGTATCGATGTCGGTCGGTGAGGCCAGGCACGAAGTGGGCGTGCCAAAACATCCCAGAGGTGTTCTATAGGATTCAGGTCAGGACTCTGTGCAGGCCTGTCCGTTACAGGGATGTTATTGTCGTGTAACCACTCCGCCACAGGCAGTGCATTATGAACCGGTGCTCGGTCGTGTTGCAGGTTGCAATCGTCATCCTAGAATTGCTCTTCAACGGTGGCAAGCAAGAAGGGGCTTAAAACATCAGTGTAGGCCTGTGCTGTGATGTTGTTGTTGTGGTGGTCTTCAGTCCTGAGACTGGTTTGATGCAGCTCTCCATGCTACCCTATCCTGTGCAAGCTTCTTCATCTCCCAGTACTTACTGCAACCCACATCCTTCTGAATCTGCGTAGTGTATTCATCTCTTGGTCTCCCTCTACGATTTTTACCCTCCACGCTGCCCTCCAATGCTAAATTTGTGATCCTTTGTTACCTCAGAACATGTCCTACTAACCGGTTCCTCCTTTTTGTCAAGTTGTGCCACATACTCCTCCCCAATTCTATTCAATACTTCATCATTAGTTTTGTGATCTACCCATCTAATCTTGAGCATTCTTCTGTAGCACCACATTTCGAAAGCTTCTATTCTCTTCTTGTCCAAAATATTTATCGTCCATGTTTCACTTCCATACATGACTACACTCCATACAAATACTTTCAGAGACGACTTCCTGACACTTAAATCTATACTCCATGTTAACAAATTTCTCGTCTTCAGAAACGCTTTCCTTGCCATTGCCAGTCTACATAGTGATAGTGCCACGCAAAACGACATGAAAAACAAGACCACACCATAACACCACCGCCTCCGAATTTTACTCTTGGCACTACACACACTGGCAGATGACGTTCACAGGGCATACGATATACCCACACCCTACCATCAGATAGCCACATTGTGTGCCGTGATTCGCACTCCACAAAACGTTTTTACACTGTTCAATCGTCCAACGTTTACGCTCCTTATATTAAGCGAGGCGTCGTTTGGCATTTACCGACGTGATGTCTGGCTTCTGAGCAGCCGTTCGACCATGAAATCCAATTTTTTTCACTTCCCACCAAACTGTCATTTTACTTGCAGTGGATCCTGATGCAGTTTGGCATTCCTGTTTTATGGTCTGCATACATGTGTACCTATTACACATTACCACCCTCTTCAGCCGGCCGGAGTGGCCGTGTGGTTCTAGGCGCTTCAGTCTGGAACCGAGCGACTGTTTCGGTCGCAGGTTCGAATCCTGCCTCGAGCATGGATGTGTGTGATGTCCTTAGGTTAGTTAGGTTGAAGTAGTTCTACGTTCTAGGGGACTGATGACCTCAGAAGTCAAGTCTCATAGTGCTCAGAGCCATTTTTGAACCACCCTCTTCAATTGTCGGCTGTCTCTATCAGTCAACAGACGAGGTCGGCCTGTATGCTTTTGTGCTGTACGCGTCCTTTCACGTTTTCACTTCACTATCACATGGAAAAGAGTGGACCTAGGGATGTTTAGGAGTGTGAAAATCTCGCAAACAGACCACGTTCGAAGTACGTGAGTTCCGCGGAGCGCCCCATTCTGCTCTCTCACGATGTCTACTGAGGTCGCTGATAAGGAGTACCTGTCAGTAAGTGGCAGCAGAGTGCACCTAATATGCAGAATGTATGTTTTTTTTTTTGGTGTCCGGGTACTTCTGATGACATAAGGTATATTCCTTTGTCTTCCTCAACATCTTTTATATTACCTTCGTTCATCATTAAATGTATCTTCCGCTCTCTATTATAGTTACCGTCCATATATATACTTTCATACTGTAACTACTAGTTTTCAAAGCGTCCATTTCTCCTCAGCTGAGCTTTCGTCTCCAACATTCAGGCCTTAGAGAACTTGGATTGCGCATCACCAATCCTCAGTACTTCGGTATCACACTTGCTTGCACGTTGCATCTTCCTGGCGATTTCCTGCTCTTCATCTCTAAACTGCATTATCATGACGGCACTCCTTTTGTATTCAAGTAGAATAATGTGCGTCACAAAAATGAAATTGTAAAACTTAGGTACAAAACCTTGGCGTTAAATTTAGATGTATTTTCCGTTTTGATTTTATCGAAACTCGTGCTGGTGTCGTGATAAATTTCGTAGTGCTAAATCGTCGACTATGAACAGAACTTCTGCTTTTCAGGAACGTTCATTTCGGAAACTTTGGCTACAGTATCCGCATCCAAAACCAACAATTCCCAAATATATACATATATACTTCTTTTATATTAGACGACTCAGCATCCAATCTAGATAAAGATAGCTATGGGAGAGAAGATGTATCAGCGTAACATCCAAAGAAATGCTTCCCGCAGGTGAGAGTATTTAAATATCAAAGCCTCGGTTGGTTTCTACGTAAGTTCCCTAATCATATTGTAATCAATGCAGGACACTTTAATCATCCGAAAATCAATTTTGATACTTATAGTTTTGTTACTGCCTAGAACAGATACTTCGGTACCCCACTTACGTTGGAAATATGCTGGATCGAATGGAAAAATACAGAGCTGACGTCTTTGAGAAAGTCCACGCCGAAACAGGTATCAGTGACCTCGAATCAGATACCGGAACAATGGATGTTAAAGCACAAAGGTAACTAAAACAGGAAGGTATATATGTTCAGAAAACTAGACAAAAAAGCGGTGGTTTAATATTTCAGTGAGTAGCTTGAAACATTTAGCTTAGGGCTGGAGCATACAGAGGAACTATAGCACAAGTTTAAAAGAGAAGTTGACCGTGCACTGGCTAGATATGTTCCCAGTAGAACAGTTCATGAAGGAAGAGATTATCCATGGTGCACGGTCACTTCTAAAATAAGAGGTGCTAATGCACAATAAGTATAAAAACAAAGCATAGGGCTATAGACTGACAGATGTTGAATGAAACTCTTTCCGCAGTCGAGAGAGCAATACATGATGCCTTCAGTGACTACCGTAGCAGAATATTGCCGAAAGATCTTCCACAAAATCCAATGGGTTTCTGGTCATATGCAATGACTTTTAGTGGTCCCAAGGTTAGTGTCCTGTCACTCATGGACAAGACAGGAACTGAGATTGACAGTGGCGAGACAAAAGCGGAAATGCTTAACTTTGTTTGCAAATATTCCTATACACAGGAAAACCCGCTAGTGTTGCTTCAGTTTAATTCTGTTACCTGTGAAAAGATGACTGAAATCAATATTAACATCAGGTGAGTTGAGAAACTGCTGAAATCGCTAAAATCGAAGAAAGCTACAGGGCCCGTTGGAATCTCCGTCAGATTCTATACTTAATTTACGACTGAGGTAGCCCACCTGTTAATCATAATCTATTGCAGATCGTTCGAACGAAAATCAGTGGCCACTAGACGGAAGGAGGCACAGGTTGGACCTATCTACAAGAAGTGTAGCGGAAGTGATCCAAAAAACTCCTCGATTAGATGTAGAATCCTACAATGTCTTCTGAGCTTAAACATAATGAAGTATCTCGATCAGAACGACCTCCTCTATGCCAACCAGTATGGATTTCGCAAACACAGATCATGTGAAACCGAACTGTCACTTTTCTCATACGACGTCCCTTCACAAAACGAAAACTGACAATATCCTATGAATACATTAATGAGTGTTTCAATCGGTAAAATACCCAGGTTTAAGACTTTATGTGGACATTAAAGGGTGGTATCACACTGGCCCATATACGGGTAAAGCATGTAGCAGATTTTGGTTTATTGGTACAATACCAGGGAAATACAATAAGTCTACAAAGGTGATTGTTTACAAATCACTCGTGCGACCCATTCTAGAACATGCCTAAGTGTGTAGAACCTGTAACAAATAGGAATAGCAGGGGATATGAAACGCATACAGAGAAGAACAGCACGAATGGTCATAGGTTTGTTCTGCAAGCGGAAGTGTGTCGCCGAGATGTTGAAAGAACTGAACTGGCAAACTCCTGAAGATACGTGGAAACAGTCCGAGAAAGTCTATCAGTTCTCAAGTACCGAGTTTAGGTTTAAATGATACCACCAGTAATATACTACAATCCTCCAAATATCGCTCCCGTAAGAGTCATGAGAACAAGATCAGATTTATTAAAGCACAGGCGTTTCAACAATCATTCTTCCCTCACTCTATATGAGAATGGCACGGGAAAAAGCCCTTCTGTAAGGATTTTATTTTATACAGAAAATTGTAAATTTGTTAACATTTTGGTTGTCACGTGGAAAAGTAAAGCTTTAATAGCATCTGAATAATAGCGGGAACATCTCTGCCAAAGAAGTTGTGCAGCGAGAAATTATTAGTAGGACCTCTACTTGTGAGTGGAGTGCAGAGAGAGAAGTCGAGTGTAATCCTGTGATGAAGAAAGATGTGTTTAGGCAGTGTTACGTGGCGGCAATAATTTTCTTACATTTTTTTAATTTGTGGAGATATATTTTGTAAATTCCTTCAGAAGACTTCAAAGGGTGCTGTAATGGTGCATTTGCCGAGACATCCAAGGAATAATTCATTTGGTCAGAAATTTAGAAATGGAAATACTTATGATAAAACAACAGTGCGTGATTTATTGATTTCTTTTCAACCTTGGATAGCATATGTGTTGTAAGAAAATAAAGAGAATTTGTTCATGTTTTCCACTATTAATGTAAAGAGAATTTATAGTATTTTAAGTATCAAAATATTTTGTCTTAACGATTTAAAATTTCGTTAAAGCAGCTACTTTATTGTTTTTCCATCATCAAGCATTTGTCTCTGTATTTCAAGTATCACGTATATAATTTTCCTTTCTCAGTAAGAGGGATTTAATTAACAGTGATCACTGCAGTAAGATATATTAGCACAGAAGTTTTGTGGATGTTTCTACAGTTTAAAACACGCATTGCACATCGAGTTGCTAATAGTTTGAATTTTTATTTTTTAACTAGCATAGCGGCAACAGCGGCCATAGCCGAAGATAGAAGCAGGACAACATTTAGTCATTGCGCAAACAGGTAGACCTTTTACAATTTGCGTGTGATACAATTAACGTTTCAACAGTGATATACTTTTCACACGGGGAAGTTTTGGTAGTTATTTATATTTCACATTTCCCTCGCAGTCAGATTGTTTGTATTATTGCTAACAGGACAGTTTTCTTAAATTTATCATAGCAGACTGTATTCCCGCCACAAGTGTTGCGGTTAACAGTTTATTGTTGCATTCCTGATTAACTTTTACATTGCTGGTCACTTTTTAAGAATTATGAAATTACTTACGCACTTAAATATGAGCTAAGCTGTCTCTCTAATCATGAGATCGACTTCACATCACCACACAGACAAAATACCAGTAAATACAACTATACATTCCCATACAACAAAAACAGCCACTTTAACTGCTCACTAGTAGAGCGGGACATACCCCTGCAGTGAACTTCACAGTGGCTCACAGAGTATAGATGTAGATGAACACTTAATCAAGTTTGTGTTTCTCTGTGTCTCCTGCCTCTTACAAGTATAACTCTTCTACAAGGGATTTTTAAGCAGCGTACTTGTAATTGTTAGTTAAAATTTGTTGCATATCTCAAGGAGATTTAATACTCTCTCTCCCTACTGCCTAGCATGTGGGCCAGCTCTCCAATACCTTTCTGCCTTTTGTTTTTTAGCCTAATATAGTATGTATAATAATTCCCAAACATCATTAGATCATCATCTCCCTTTATATTCTGAATCACCTGTCAATGCAGTCGTACATTTTCTTTGTTTCAGCTTTTATGCTTGTCACATCAGCATGTATACCAGAACTACAGTTGATGGAATTGGTTGTGTTTCGATTCTAATGCGAATATGTGCTAGTTAACTAGGTAAACAAAATCCCATCAGAAATTCTCCGACGGCTAGGAAAACATTATTCTCCTGTGGCCACAGATACCGAATTTCTCTGTAGCTCATTCGCAGTCTCCTATGAAGTTTGGTTACATAGTTAGCACCGCTCACAAAAAGTAAGCAATATCTCTCTGTAAACGAGGGAAAAGTAAATAGACAAGGGAACTGTGAAAGTTCGAGGAACTAATATTTGCAAAAGAGAAAACAGATAATAGCTGAGGGAAGGATAGGTGCAGGAAACCAGTAGTCATTCCCGCAGTTTTTGCCCTTGCCTGAGTGAAGGACACACCTACATGGCCGCAATAGCAAAATGAAAGATTACCTGGAAATGAACGACCCGCAAAACAAGAACGAAAAAGAAAGCTCTTGTAATTGGATACCCCTGCACTACTTCGACTGGAATAATTAAAGGTAAAGAAACGAAACTACGTTTCAAGTAAGCTTTATAAGCGATCAAAGACTGCAGTAATTGGACACGGCAGCCTTAGTGTTAAATGATGTACTACCAAATACCCTATCTCTCTGTTGCCTGCTTTAACGATACTCGAATACTACAACGTTACTCGAATGATAATTACGGCGCTGATATTGATTATTATTTATTATGAATTTTCGCGCGACTCGTGTTCCTTATGCTAAGTAAAATCTGCCTTCATCGCTTCATTATCAAATAATAGACTGCTGAAATGAGGAGTCACATAAACTTAAACCCTGTTGATTGTCGACAATAGACAAAATTCCTTGGAAACTGTAGTTATTTAATTTTGTAAACAATGAGCTGTTATTCTTCAGAAAAAAGACTTTCAGCACTGTTGTCAAGCTCTTCCCCTAAAAATTATCTTGTTCTTAAAAAAATTAAACTGTAGCTGCGAAAGTCTATAAGCCGCGGTGCACACACTTGACTGATTACAGCGGACGATTCGGTTAATTATTGTTGTCTATAACATTTAGAAACAGAGATGTGGCAAATATGAACATGTAGAAAAGAGATCTAATGGTGTGGAAGAATGTCGATGGGAAATATAATTTCACTTACGCGGAAATAAAAGAAACCTTTCGAGAAACAAGCAAGAGTTGACATGGCAAGCCATTACTAAAGATAGAAGAGAGGACTGAACTTGGGAGGAATATATGGAAACACTATAGAAAATAATTAATGTTATAGAAAGGAAAGAGGAAACAGATGAAAATGTGGCGTAAGATGTGGTACTCCGACAAGAATTTGACGGAGCACTGAAAGGCCTTGATTAGCATTAGAATTACTGAGGTCCTTGGGAGAATCATTAATGACAGAACCACTTGTGCGAGATATACACTAAAGTGACAAAAGTCATGGGACAGTGATAGGCACATATAGAGTTGACGATAGTATCGCGTGTAGGAGGTATAAAAGGGCTGAGCGTTGGTGTAGCTATCATTTGTACTGAGGTGATTCATGTGAAAAGATTCCCGACGTGATAATGGCCACACTGCGGAAAGTAACAGACTTTGAAAGCAGAATGGTAGTTGGAGATACACGCATGGGCTGTTCCATTTCGGAAATCGTTAGCGAACTCATTTTCTCAGTGGCCGACGTCCTTCACTTAACGGCCGAGAGCAGTGGCGTTTGTGTAGAGTTGTCGGTGCTAACAGACAAGCAACAGTACCTGAGATAACCGCAGAAATCAATGTGGGACGTACGACGAACGTATCCGTTAGGACAGTGCGATGAGATCTGAAGTTAATGGGCAGTGGCAGCAGACGACCGACGAGATGCCTTTACTAAGAGCACAACATCGCCTTCAGCCCCTCTTCTGGGCTCGTGACCATATCGGTTGCACGCTAGATGATTGATAAACTATGGCTTCGTGTGATGAGTCCCATTTTCAGTTGATAAAAGATGATGGTAGGTGTCGAGTGTGGCGGAGACCCCACAAAGCCATGGACCCAAGTGGCCAAAAAGACACTGTGCAAGCGGGTGGTGGCTCCATAGTCATGTGGGCTGTGGCATGGACTGATTCCTCTTGTCAAATTGAACCGATCAGTGATTGTACATGGTTATGTTCAGCTTCTTGGAGACCATTTTCAGCCATTCGTGTTCCCCAACAAGGATGGAATTTTTATGCATGAGAATGCATCTTGGCTCTGGGCCACAGTTGTTCGCGATTGGTTTCAGGAACATTCTGCACAATTTGAACGACTGATTTGGCTACCCAGATCACCCGAAATAAATCCCAACAAACATTAATGGGACATAATTTGTTGGTCACTTCGTGTACAAAATTATACACCAGCAACGCTTTGAAATTATGGACAGCTATAGAGGCAGCATGGCTCAGTATTTGTGCACGGGACTTCCAGAGACTTGTTTAGTACATGCCACATCGAGCTACTAAACTACGCTGGGCAGAAGTGGGTGCGACACGATATTAGGAGATACCGCACGACGTTTCTCATCTCAGTGTATGAGAGAGGCCGAATGCCCTCAGACGTCAAGTAGAATGTAATAAACCCAATTACAAAGAAATGTGTTGCTGAACAGTGTGGCTACTAGCGGACTGTAAACTTAGTAAGTTTTCGTTGCAAAATACGAAAAAGAATTATTTGAAGACGACTGGTAGAATGCAACCCTGGGGGATATCGGTATGGCTTTTTGAGAAATGTAAACAGGCTGAAGAGGCAAACTCATGTTTAGAGAATTCGTAGATTTAGACAAAGCTATCGACGTTAATGACTGGGATGCTCTTCTTGACATTCTGAAGAAGCAGGGAACGAAAAGGTATCTACAGCTTAACAGATATCAGATTGAATTTAGAGCCACAGGATGTGAAAGGGAGACAATAGTTGACAAGGGACTGAGAAATACAGGGTGATTCAAAAAGAATACCACAACTTTAGGAATTTAAAACCCTGCAACAACAAAAGGCAGAGCTAAGCACTATCTGTCGGCGAATTAACGAATTAAGGGAGCTATAAAGTTTCATTTAGTTGTACATTTGTTCGCTTGAGGCGCTGTTGACTAGGCGTCAGCGTCAGTTGATGCTAAGATGGCGACCGCTCAACAGTAAGCTTTTTGTGTTATTGAGTACGGCAGAAGTGAATCGACGACAGTTGTTCAGCGTGCATTTCGAACGAAGTATGGTGTTAAACCTCCTGATAGGTGGTGTATTAAACGTTGGTATAAACAGTTTACAGAGAATGGGTGTTTGTGCAAAGGGAAAAGTTCTGGACGGCCGAGAACGAGTGATGAAAATGTAGCACGCATCCAGCAAGCATTTGTTCGCAGCCCAGGAAAATCGACTCGCAGAGCTAGCAGAGAGCTGCAAATTCCACAATCAACTGTATGGAGAGTCCTACGAAAAAGATTAGTTATGAAACCTGAACATCAACTACCCGAGGTGATGGATCGGCCGCCAGGCAGCCCGTGACAGAGCACTTCATCACTGGCCTCCAAGAAGCCCTGATCTTACCCCCTGCGATTTTTTCTTATGGGGGTATGTTAAGGATATGGTGTTTCGGCCACCTCTCCCAGCCACCATTGATGATTTGAAACGAGAAATAACAGCAGCTATCCAAACTGTTACGCCTGATATGCTACAGAGAGTGTGGATCGAGTTGGAGTATCGGGTTGATATTGCTCGTGTGTCTGGAGGGGGCCATATTTAACATCTCTGAACTTGTTTTTGAGTGAAAAAAACCTTTTTAAATACTCTTTGTAATGATGTATAACAGAAGGTTATATTATGTTTCTTTCATTAAATAAACATTTTTAAATTTGTGGTATTCTTTTTGAATCACCCTGTATTACTAGCTAAAGCCCCGTTATTCAATGTGTACATTAACCAGGCAGAAAAGGATACCAAAGGGAAATTTAGAGAGATAATTGAAGCCCAGGCGAATAAATAAAAACATTTGTCGATGACAGTGTTATTCTTAGAGGGAAAAGTACTCACAAGCTTAGTTGAACAGGTCGGATACTGTCTCGAAAAGAGTTTGTAGATGAACTCAGTAAAAGTAAAATCACAGTAATGGAACAGACTCGAATTAATTCTGGTGACACTGGAGGATTTAGATTAGGAAGCCAGACATTTAAGGCAATGGAAGTGTTTCGCTACATGGGAACCAAAAAAAACTGGTAACACTGTGGATGCAAACAAGACATAAAATCAAGGTATACAGCAGAAAAAAAATCCTTTCAGAAAGAAATTCACACACAACAAAAAGTTTTGCACCAGTCCGGTTTCCAGAACTCATGAAGGTAGACATTGACTGTGGATATTGAATCACAAACAGAGTCCTTTTGACTGTTCAGAGATGTCACTACACCCGCCCAAAGATGAAAACAGCCATGCATGAGCAGCGCGTATTGGACGGATGGGGTCCGACAGCCGATCAGTTTCAGCCATTCCACCAGGAAGGAGGTACACGGCTCGTGTTGCCTGTAGTTCAAACATGCTTACACGGTCAGTACCCCGGTTCGATCGCGTCCGCGTTGTTACTTTGTGCCACGAAGGGCTCTTAACAAGGGAAGTGTCCAGGCGTCTCGGAGTGAACCAAAGCGATGTTGTTCGAACATGGAGGACATACAGGAATTGTCGATCACATGCCTCTCTCACGCCGCCCAAGGGCTACTACTGCAGTGGTTGACCGCTGCCTACTGATTATGGCTCGGAGGAACCCTGACAGCAACGCCACCATGTTGAATGCTTTTCGTGCAGCAACAGAACGTGCGCAACAGGCTGTGAAACGCCTGGTTAGATCCGCAGGACAGAAAAGATAATTGGAATTGTAGTAAGGGGCCAAAAATGAGCGGCTGTCTAGTACACTCGAACACATATAACTTTATTTAGTTGCCCAAACATTACAGCGCAAATTTCGGAGCTTAACTATCGACTGAATATGTCACACAATCTTATGGCTTAAGGGCATAACCTCTTTAATTTTTAAAACGGCTGAACGCTCATGATTTAAAACACAACTACAATAAATTTTCAAAAGACAGAAAGTGTAAGGTTTTATCCTTAAATAATATTTCAAAGCAGGCTGAAGGCCCAAACAATCTAGGACTTGACAAGTAAGGAATTTTAATTTTAAAACGTCTAAAGGCCCATGATTGAAAAACAAAACTACAGTAAATTTTGGAAAGGCAGAAGACCCAAAGCATTATCCAAAAAAATATTGTAAATGAGGCTAAATGCCCAAACAATGCAAGACTTGACAAGTAAGGAACTTTCAATTTTAAAACGGCCAAAGACCCATAACCCAACCAATAGCATTCAAATTCAAACCATCGGCGATGACCCATTAAAATACACAATCAAACACCAATAAGAAAAGGCAGTACGGCCAACGGTGCTCAGAAGTTTCCGGGGGGGTCGGTCTGCACTTGAAATATTAACATTCGCTTAGGGGAGACAGGTAGTCGGCCGAACTATATCCGATCCGCCAGCATCCCAACCAAGAGACAGCCAACGGACCCACCGACAAGACGAATTGCTTTCCACCCGACCAGTACACAAGGAACTCCAATGCCAAAGCGTAAAATGCGTAGCCGCCCACAACCAAATGCATAACCTGTCAAAGCTACACACACGTGTTGAACAGCAACAACACGGTGAGGAAAGGACACTGCCTGAATTTTACGTCAGCGGCCAGCGCAGGTAACCCGGAACGCTGACGGCCACGAGGCAGAAAATTCCACTGGTGCACTTGGACTTCAAATAACCAAACAACAGTTACATTCCACCCGATGGTGGCCAAACTTTCGCCAACTGGAACACTCGCTGTTGCGCACGGGAATACCTCCAAAAGCCACCCATGAAAACCAACGGCACAATGTGAACGGACTGGTATCAGTAATTAAATCACCACTCAACTTTGATGTCCTGGGTCGGTGATTCACGAACCTCGTAGCAATCGGAACAGCTCCCACACACTCCGACACTGCGTACAGACCGCCAGCGGGCCTGGCCCACTGCACCGTGAGGAGATTTCCTGGCTGATCCACACAAACCAACCGACTCCTCGCACACCAGCTCGGAGACAGCACTAAAATGACTGCGCAGTCGACATCACGAGCAACACATAGTTTCACAAACGCTAGGACGAAGAACGCAACAAATACTAAAAGCAGTGACCGAGCAATGACACGACGGAACCTCGAGTTGAGACACACACCGCCAACCCATAAGCGACCGGAGAGCAAATACACATCTTCCGGTGTGATGACCAACCGACGATCAACCAAGACCGTCCCCAGTTCATGTCATGTGTGCCGGCGACGGTCGGGCGAGTAATGGCTATCAAAGCACTACTGCTCCAACCCGACCGACTTCCGCCGCGTCCCAACTCTACAACTGCCAGGACCGAACTGCACTACAGGCACTTTCCAACTCGCTGGCAGATCCGAACTAACGCCGAACACACGACAACCGCGAGGTAATAGCATTCAGCGAAGATAATGCACACCGGCCGGAGTGGCCGTGCGGTTCTAGGCGCTGCAGTCTGGAACCGAGCGACCGCTACGGTCGCAGGTTCGAATCCTGCCTCGGGCATGGATGTGTGTGATGTCCTTAGGTTAGTTAGGTTTAATTAGTTCTAAGTTCTAGGCGACTGATGACCTCAGAAGTTAAGTCGCATAGTGCTCAGAGCTTTTTTTTTTTTTTTTGAAGATAATGCCCCAGGGCTTGTATCGATAAGCGCCACTATTTGCGCCAGTAATTGAAATTAACATAAGGGTGTGGTAGTACAGCAAAAACAAGATGTCAAATGAGATATGGCACGAACACGAGCCACGCACGGCTCTGGCTGCATGATGCGCAACTTCACTCCCGACGTCCATGGTGAGGTCCACCTGTGCAACCATGACACCATGTAGCGCGGTACAGATAAGCCCAACAACATGTCGAACGGACCGCGTGGGATTGGCATCACGTTCTCTTCACCGATGAGAATCGCATAAGCCTTCAACCGGACAATCGTCGTAGACGTGTCTGGAGGCAAGCCGGTCAGGACGAACGCCTTACACTGTCCAGCGAGTGCAGCAAGGTGTAGGTTCCCATCAGTTTGGGGGTGGCATTATGAGGGGCCGACGTACGCCGCTGGCGGTTATGGAAGGCGCTGTAATGGCTGTACGATACGCGAATACCATTCTCCGACCGATAGTCGGCAGCATATTGGCGAGACATTCGTCTCCATGGTCGACAGTTCACGCCACCATCGTACACATCTTGTGAATGATTTCCTTCAGGATAACGACATCGCTCGACAAGAGTGGCCAGCATATTCTCCGGACATGAGCCTATCAAACATGCCTTGGATAGATTGAAAAGGGCTGTTCATGGACGACGTGACCCACCAACCACTCTGAGGGATCTATGCAGAATCACCACTGAAGAGTGGGACAATCTGGACCAGCAGTGCCTTGCCGAAGCCGTGGATAGCATGCCAAGAGGAATACAGGCATGCATCAATGCAAGAGTACGTGGTACTGGGTATTAGAGGTACCGGTTGTAAGAGGTATGCGCTGCCTGCGATATGCAAGGTATAAGAGAATCGCTGACCAGAGAGCAGTGTTGACTGAGTAGGAACTGTGTAGCTGCAGCAGTAAGTTGTTGCTAGTCACTAGTCTGCGCCTGTCTGCAGTCTGCTCTGGTCGGGAATCTGGAGGCGGAGTATTATTGTATAAGGTAAAGAAGCAGCGTCGCGCATATCTAGTAATGTATGTGAACTGTCATCCAAATGTTTTAAAAATGCCCTAATAAAAAATTTTGTAATATAAAGTAATTTTTTTTAAAGCATCCATTTCAATTTAAAGAATTTATCCAATCCATGATCATTCCTTTCACGAATCACAAATGTATAGGCCAGCATTGCACGGAGCTGTGCCGAAAAATTTTTAGGTAAGAGCAGATATATTCGCCGTTTTTATTGAGGTAAGAATTTTTGCTTTTTATTCAGAATGATCTTACAGGGCCATGACGCAGCACTGCTGCCGTCCTAAAATTTACCAGGTTACTGAATTTTTTTATTTTTTTATTTCGGGGTTTAGGAATTTTTCTGTTTCGAGCTTACATTAAATGAGAAAAGAATTTTGTGGGTACATTAAATGTGAATGCATTTCTGCACGGAGATTATAAATGGGAACCAATTTTGTTGTGAGGTCACACAAAAATTAGAATCACTAACCAAAATAATATTTATTAAATTTTAAATTTCTGTAGAGAGGTTACATTAAATTAGAATCAAATTCATTATTTATATTCAAATTCATTTTATTATTTCGTGTGGGGAGGTTACACTTGGCGACAACCGGCCAGGATCGTATTTCTTTGTGAATCTCTGAGAAGTAGTCATATATCTGCTCTTATTTACTTAAATGTAGTTTGCATCTGGAGCAACGCATTTACTAATTTGTCACTCTTGCTTTCACAGATCATCGGCAATTTATTGCTCTTTATTGTAATTGTGTTTGTTCCATTTTTTTTTTTTTTGCTTTCTCGTTGTTTCATTTTTGTGTTTAATTTCGATTAGTGAAAATGCCGCGAAAAACATCGCGATGTGCAATGAGTGAAATAGTCGACTCTAATAATTTGACCGATAATACTTGCGACATTCAGTGTAATAATAATGATCTCCTAATTACAGATAATCAGTGCCTGCCGACCACTAGTAATGATTTTGATCCAAATGATGAACAATTAAATTCAATTGTGTCCTCTGTCAATTTAACGACAATTGATGACGCGGCACGTTCTGTTACAATGAACGCTGCCCAGTTTAAAACACCTGATTTGAAAAATTTACACAGTGAACAGATAATTATTTCTAACGAAGGTGAACAATGTACTCAAAATATGTCAGTTTTGTTTGGTTCCGATTTAGTGACCAATAGAGCACATCCGATTAGCAAACCTTTTCGCCAGTCAGACAATGACCAAATGGTTACACAAAACGTGACAAATGCAGATATACCAACACACAACATAGAAAATAGAGCCGCTAATTTTGGCTGGGATCAAGTTATGGCATTATTGCTACAACTTAATGAAAATTTCAAACAGTCGAAGAAAGAACAAGACGACAATTTCAAACAACAAATTAATGAATCAAACAAACAACTTTATGAAAATCTCAAACAACAACTTAATGAAAACAATGAAAAACAAGACAACAATTTCAAACAACTTATTGAACAGATTACAGCCGTTGCCGCGCAATGTCATGATACTAAAGAACAATTACGTGAGGAAATTAAGGCTTGTGCTAGGAACAGTAGTGAAGAAATTAGATCTGAGGCACAAGAATTAAATAATACACATGCAGCTACAACTAAATTACTTAGAGACGAAATTAGTGCAGTCGCTAGACAATGCTCTGAAAACGCAACACAGTTACGCGACGAGTTTAAATTAATGTCAGCAGAACTTTCACGCACACTGGATGCAAAAGTAGACGCGAAATTTGACCAACAGAACAGCCAAATTGACGAACGTTTTAATCACCACCTACAAACCAGTGAAACGCGTTACCGTAAATTTATACAGGAACAGAATAAAGTAAAGCGACAAGTCATGGAAACAATTACTGCACAGAGACAGGAAGATAAGCGCAAATTGTTTACGAAAGCAAAAACATACGTAGACAATAATATTGCTACAGTATTAGACGAAACTAATACTATCAAACAGTTGAACACCGAATTACATCTCTGATCTTAAAATAAAAACAGACACACACTCAGTAGACTTTCAGACAGTGACCGACAGACTTGAACAATTAGAACTAATTCAGGATCCCGATGCCATTAAAGCAGACGTTAAAAAGTCGAACAAAACCACAAGTAAAATACAAGAACAAATTAATGCCTGCGATACTAAAAACGATGATCAGGTAAAAGCACTGACTGAAAAGTATGATGAATTGGACAGTCGTATTGACGTTATCGAAAGTAATAATGACACCAAATCAGACGATACGTCACCAGTGTCGTTTAATCAAACACCCGAATTCCAAAATTTACAGCAGACAATCAGTGAGATAGGATCGTCCAGTAATACATTACGTAGAAAATTGTCAAATTTACAGCAAGAAGTGACAGAGATGAAAAATGCTTCAGTCTTTAACACATCACAGCATACGCCACTTTGCGAACATTTGTCAGACTCACACAGCCAGTATAATTTAGGTAATTTACAGAGAGTACGTGAGTTAGATTCCGAACAGTCACAGACAAATAGATTCTCATTCAATACTGAACCTGTTCACACATTCAGAGACGATAACGTTGATTATAAGCAATTTTTATCCATAAATAAATCTAAGGTATTTATAAATTACAGAACAGAAATACATCGTTTGGACTGGATACGACAATTTTCTTTTGTATTTTCAACAGCATTGCCTATAATGCAGAAACTAGAACTGGCCTGGATACAACAATTTACTTTTGAATTTTCACCGGCATTGCCTGTAATGCAGAAGCTATAATTTATTTGCAGCACTTAATTGACCCCAGGGGATTCATTACACTTCGATGAATATGTGCCGTAGCGTGCACAGGGCCCCGAGCCGTAGTAGTGCTATTTCATCTTTAGTTTTCTGCACTGCTGCCTTCTCTTTTACTATCCTTTATATCT